>NC_054754.1:29800829-30168329 GCF_018143015.1 Lytechinus variegatus | reverse complement strand
ATTGGGGGTATCTGTTGAATTACCATCATAACTTTGAAAATTTATTGGTCTAGTTCATAAAACTTGGACATGAGAGTAATCAAGTATCACTGAATATCCTGTGCACATTTCAGGTCACATGACCAAGGTCAAAGGTCAATGAACTTTGGCCATAATGGGGGTATCTGTTGAATTACCATCATAACTTCGAAAGTTTATGGATCTGATTCATGAAACTTGGACATAAGGTTGATCAAGTATTACTAAACATCCTGTGCACATTTCAGGTCACATGACCAATGTCAAAGGTCAATGAACTTTGGCACTATGCGGGGTATCTGTTAAATGACCATAATAACTTTGAAAGTTTATGGATCTGATTCATGAAACTAGAACATAAGAGTAATCAAGTATCTTTGAAGATCCCGTCAAAGTTTCAGGTCACATGACTAATGTCAAAGGTCATTTAAGTTCATTGAACTTTGGCCATTTTAGAGGTAATCATTAGATTGCTGTCATAACTTTCAAAGTTTATAGATCTACATATATAGTGTATAAAAGATATAGGGGTAATCAAGTATCACTGACAAGTTTTAGGTCACATGATCAAGGTCAAATGTTGATGAATGTAGTATTGTGTCATTATATGAATGGTGTTTTTTGTGAATAATTATTTTATAGTAGTTTTCAAAGTCAGCACTGCTACTATATTGAATCGCATGATGCAGGTGAGACCGCCAGAGGGATTCCACTTGTTTAGACTAGATTTAATTTTTGTTATTTCAAAATGTCAAAAAAAATTGTCTTGTAATCTTATTAGGGATATTAGCATCAAATTTAACTCTGGAAATTGTGATTCGAAATGGTTTATTTCTAAGTGGTCTAATGCCAATTCGTCCAATTACCAACTCGTCTACTATCATTTGGTCTACCATCAGTTTGTCAATTATCCACATGGTCTAATTGCCATTTCGTCCACTCACCATTTCATCTAATATTGATCCAATAGCCATTTAGTCCATATACCATTTGGTCTATTTGGACTAGGTGTTTATTTGGCGAAATAAATGAAAATAAAAAAGATATTAGACCAACTGGTTATGAAACAAAATGGTAATAGATGAATCGATGATGAAACGAAGTGATTATTGGACCAAATAGTTAGTGGACTGAATGGTTGTAAGACAAAATGTTAATGGACGGAATGGCATTAGACTTAATGAAGGTAGACCATGTGGTGAGTGGACGAGTTGGCAGTAGACAAATTGGCAATTTACCTTTGAAATTACTTTCCTTACATACTTTTTTATGAAATAAACAAATACAAAGAGACATTTTCTAGTTTTCTAGTGAAAAGAGCACAATGCTTTACTGTTTCTTTTTAAGTTTTCAGATTTTGGAGGAAAAAACTTGTCAAACCGTTTACATTATTTCTTTTTCTTTTAGTCAAGAATGTCAGAATTTTGAGAACTCTGCAGATACTAATATCATTATTGGAATTATAATTGATAACATTATTCTATATTTCCGTTTTATAGTAAAATAATTATTAGTGTTTTAAGAAGAGGAAGAAGAAAAATAAGAAGTAGAAGTAGTAGTGGCAGTAGTAGTAGTAATAGTAGTAGTAGTAGTACTACTAGTAGTAGTAGTAGTAGTACATGTAGTAGTAGTAGTAGTAGTAGTAGTAGTAGTAGTAGTAGTAGTAGTAGTAGTAGTAGTAGTAGTAGTAGTAGTAGTAGTAGTAGTAGTAGTAGTAGTAGTAGTAGTAGTAGTAGTAGTAGTAGTAGTAGTAGTAGTAAAAGAAGAAGCATCAGCAGCAGTAGGTGTAGTATTGAAGCAGTATATCAGTTAATTTGCATTATCATATTGTATTCAGATTTTTTTAAGTCGGATTGTGTTCTTAGTTATTAGGATTATTTTAATTTACATTCATGATTATCGACCCATTGTATTTAAGTTGTATATTCGCTGATTATCTCTTTATTTGTATGTATAATTCATTTTTCGTAATGGTGTTTTCACTTTCAGTTCCTTTGTTGTTTTTTTACTGAAATATATTTTTCCCCCCTTCTTTGTTCGCACTTTGAAATATTGGTATAAAGCGCTTTATAAATTTTGTATACATGTATTATTATTATTACTTTCAAAAAATGTTAGACAAATCTTTTCCATCACTGTGTAAATCGTCTGTAAATCTAAAGTGTCAAAATCACATTACATTTGTTGCTTTGTTACTGAAGATTTTTAAAAAAGAAGAAGAATATTCATTGTGGTTGTTTCATCTACTGTATGTTTCATCTATGTTTCACCGTGATCAATCACCTTTGTATAATCATCAGGTCACAGTCAACCCACAAGCAGTCAAGGATGCTTTCTTACAGGTAAAAATGATAACGGTGATAGCTGGATAATATTCATCTATTCATTTAACAGTCATTCAGGACAATAGGATCAGGGGAGCATTTCAATAAATAAAGGGTTCTCACTGGCTATTGTTATAAACTACTGAAATCCTTGCACCCGATTGGCTGAGAGCTAATTAGTCACTGACAAAACTTTTCATGAAATGCTCTCCACATTCGGTGGTTTGCCCGATATCTTTTTACACAAAGCACCGAAAATCATAGAAAATGCCCGAAAAGAAGCATGAATTTCTCCACAATCTTGACATGTTTCCATTGTATCAGCATATTTTGTTCAATATCAAACAATTTTAAAGGAGAATATTCAGTAGAATCGTTAACCTGACAATGTAATAAAAAAAATGTCAAAAGATAATTTCTTTCATATTGTTAATATCTTATTTATAATCTTCAAGAGGAAAAATACAGCAATAAGGAAAAAATACACCCCCCAAAAATAAATGAATAAAAATATCAATTGCCAATTTGAAATATGGACTGAAATCAGATTTGTCGTGAATGGATACACTGAGGAATTGATTGCCTGGTTGGCTATTGCTCATGCACCAGTGTATTGTTGTCATATGTTAATATTGAAGAACTGTAAAGTTTCTTCATTCAATTTACTCATAATATCTTCATCATTTTATTTCATCATGTATCCATATATATTTACTGTCTACATGTAGTACATCTGGGTCCTGTCTTACGAAGAGTTGCGATTGATCTGATCAATTGCAACTATGGAAAGCCAGCAAAGTCAAAATATGAAATGCATGTTTATTTTTTTTTATTCCGATATGAATGTATATTCATAAATTCATCTATTTGTGACTATTTGGTGTGATCTCCTTTGTTTGCAAAGGACATTTTGCAAATTTCCTGAAGAAAAAATTATGACACTGATGGATTTCAATAGATTTACGATTGATTGGATCAATTTTAACTCTTTGTAAGACGGACCAGAACGTTCATCTCATGGTATATGTGTGTGTAATATCTGTTTTTTGTAAACTTATGTGTTGATATGAAGTGTACACTGTATATGCGTTTATGGCATATTGTATTTCACTTGCTGCATTTCGCCTGTGGCTGTAATGAAAAATATGTGCATGCCTTTGTTTGAATGAAAACAAAAATGTGGAATTTCAGATTGTTATCAAGATAGCTCGAGATTCATTTAGCTGTATATGAGGACTCTTAATATTTTTTAACATTCAATGCAATTTTATGAAATATCTGATATTTGCATTTTTACCTGGAGTGCTTTGTCAAGAAATTATTTAATGGAGACTGTTCAACTTTCAAATAGTAACTTTACATACTATACAGAGTATAGTACTATTACAATTTAAAAGGTTCCAAGCACTGGTGGATCCAGCCCCCCCCCTCCCTTTGAGAAACATTGTAATGTAAAAATGCCGTTGAAACAGAAGTGTGCCCCCCCCCCCCCCTTTGAAGTGAAGACTTTTTTTTTTAATTGTCAAAATTTTTCCTCAGAAAAATGCCCCCCCCCCTTTGGATAATCCTTAATCCACCCTGGTTCCAAGATTCCGTACAGCATCTTTTTACACAAATCCCACTCTAAAGGCACTATGTGTCTATTCATACATAGTGGCTTTCACCATTGTTGATGTGTGAGAATTAGTAATGAAAGGCTGCTTGTAGGAAAGATGCAGCTCTGACTTCTTGACAAGGTACCTATTAGGACACGGAACATTCCTGGTACACATCACTCAAAATAAGTATGACAGGAAAGAATTGGGACTTTAACACTTCGTTGATGTTATAAAAAACTTGATGAAGCACACTTGTTTGAATAAAAGTAAAACATTGAAAACCTATCTCACATTCTCTTGATGAAACATTATCACAGGTAAATATTCAAACCATCAGATTTTTCATTGAAAATTTTTTCATAACTGTCCATTTGTTGTGTACGCTTGTGTTAAATGTTCTAAATGATTCCTAAGCATACTCAGTTATTCATCAGCAAAACTCCATATTATATGCAATGATCATAAATTTTGCAAATTTTCTTCTATCAACTGTCCTGATTTAATCTGTCTGTCTGTGTCTCTCTATTTTTGTCCTTTTGAAAACTTTATTTTCTTCATATTGTGTAGAATAATGACAATTCTTGCTTTCCATATCATCATATGCTAATAAATGCTGCCATACACTATACCATAAAGAAAGAAGATTGCTGAACATAATGCTCAACAAAGCATGTAAAGCAAAGCAATTATATGCAGCTGAACATGTATGTTATTTCATGTTTTTATTAGTTTTTTTTTGCATTTTTTAAAAGTGATGCTTAGATTTACAATAGTCTATTGTATTTTTGTGGCTTGTTTGACTAAGTTTTCTCCAACATGGTCAGACTGCATTGGCTTTAAAAGCAAGTCTTAGATTAAAAAATGATATTTTGAATCCCACTTGTCCTCAGATTCTTTTACATTTTGCTATGATATTTGGTCATGGTTATGTTTCATATTTCATAATAAATATGCCCTTGAGTTGTTTCTGTTGTATCTAGCTGCTTTTGTATTTTTCTTTCTTTCATTGCGCCGTGGGCACTCTATTTTATGGTGGATTTGTTTAATTATATCTGTTGTTATGATTAAAACATTGTTTAATACAGTTGTGTTTATCTTAATCTAATTTATTCTTTTGTTTTAAGAACATGGTATATATATTGGTGTGTACATGCACTCTGAATTTACTTTGCACTTTCAGAAATGACAATCTTGCTATTTTGTTTTATTTGTGTCACTTAGACATATTAAATTTTGTTATATATGTGCACTTTGTTCTATTTTCACTTCAAAAATGGTGTTTTTATCAGTAATATACAAATTCATGTGCATGATTATTTTGGGATATGGTTCACGTCAAATTACATTCATTATTTATATGAGTATCTAATTCTTAATTCATTTGCCTTACAGACAAAAAGTATAGCAGGAAAGAGGATAAACACAATGAAAGATAAGCTCAAATTCAAGGTAAGACAATTTAAGGAAATTAAATTAAAAAACATGAGAAACTACAGAATATAAATTTCTTAAATCTAGTTTTATAGTGATTTATCATTATTACAGAATGCACTATATCAATACTACATCTAAATTTCTTGGGGGCTAAGATGATATTGTACAAGAAATCAACAAAGATTCATAAAAAAAATGGCCAGCTGCCTGTTTTGATTTTTGAATACAAATGAAAATATTCAATTCACTCACTTTAATGGTAAATAATTTGTGTTTATCAGAAACACTTAGGAATTCTGGAGCTAGAGCTTGTGTTGCAAGAAGTCGGTTAATTGAAGCAAGCTAAATCTTTTTTAATTCAAGCTATTGCTATAAATATGTTATTGTGAATGATGATGATTGTTTATTATGATACTGCACCTGTGTCTCCTTTGAGTTTTATATTCATATTATTGACAATTTCTTTGGACCTTTGATTCACTTAAGATACTGAACCATCAGAATTGGATTAGCAATATGGGGCAACTCATCTTCATCAGAATAATTGCCTTTTTAAATTGATGATTTATTCTTGTGTATTAAATCATTTTATCACCATTTGCTCTTAATATTTTTTTTGGGGGGGAGACTGTCACACTAAATGCTTTTGTTATATTTCATGGATTAGAAGACTGAGGATATGAATGGAAAGTGTCTTTTACACTACGTTTAATTTTATATGTCATTGGTTGGGAGGCTGAATATATACATGTACATGTATATCTGAACAGCAGGAAAGGAAAGTGTCATTCACACTGATGTTTTATTTCATATTTCATTGCTTAGGAGACTGAGGATATCTTAACAGTACGAAGGGATCATCCTGAAATATCTCGTCCTATCACTGCTACCAGGAGTACACCGTCATCACCATCTTCCAGTCCTGTACTATCAAGAAGAAAACCTACATCAGCATCCGCTCAGGTATCATTCACACATATGCATCCATCTTTCAGGTCCCATTCACACCTAATCATGCAACCTAATTTTCCGTCTTCGAGGTTCTTTTCATAAAGTGTCTCTCACACCTAGCCCTGAATCTCAGAGGACCCATACAGATGGTATCACTCACACCTAACCATCCAGCATTTAGGTCCCACTCCCCCCGCAGGATTTGCACTCAAACTCCATCTTTGAGGTCCCATTCACTCAGTGAAATTATCACCTTGACCGTTCACCTTTGAGGTCCATTCACATCCTCCAGTGTCAAGATTCCATTCACATTTGCATTTACACCAATCCCTTCATCTTTAAGGGTCACCTACATGTACATCTTGCCTTCTGTCTCTGTTGAACACATTCACGCAGTATCATTTACACCCAACCTTTATCGTTTAAGTTCATTTACACTGTAGTATTTGAAATAAGCTGTCAATCTTTAAGGTCCATTTACACTGACATTCTCACTTAATCTTTTGTCTAATTGAGGTTCCACTCACACTGTCATTTACATCCTCCAGTGTCCCATTCACAGAAGGATTTGGTCAAGATACTCAATCTTTGAGGTTCTATTCACATAGTGTCACTTACACCTTGCCTTTTGTCTTTTGAACACATTCACACAGTAGCATTCACACCTAAGCTTCATCATTGAGGTCCCACTCACACAGTAGCTTTTGCACCAAACCCTTCACCTTTGAGGTAACATTCATACAGTGACATTCTCACCTAAACCTTCATTTCGATGTCCTATTTAACATGAAAGCATACCCTGCAATTTTCTCATTCACACAGTAGCATTCATGTTAAACGAATTTGTTCACAAAATATATTTCACAACTAACACTATATATTAGAGGTGTTATTCACACTATTTCATTCACAACAAATCTTCCATGTTCAAGGTCTCATTCATATCAAACCGTCCAGAGTTGAGTTCCCATTCACAATAGTTGCATTTGCACTGAACCCTCAATTTTTATGATCCAGTTTACACCCAACTCCAAAATAAGACCTTTCTCATTAGAACTATGGTGCTGTGCTGTGATAAAAATAAGCCCAACAGGAACTCAACAAAAACACTGAACTTAGAATCACCAACTTTGTCACAGGTAAATGTGAATAATCATGACAAATGTATCTCTGTGTGGTGCAAATGCTATCATACCTTTCTGATCAGTGAACTTTTTCAGACACCAAAATGTATCCCCAAAATCAATATTTTATACATTGTTACCAAGCTTTTTTTTTTAAATTTAGATTCTATTATGGAAGTGAAAAATGTGCAGTTTTCATTCACCATTGTGTGTGAGGATTACGTTATTCAAGCTGATAGACTTCATTAATTTGCTCTTGATGAAAGTTCTCTTAATTAAAAAAAGTACAGTGTATCTACCAATGGACTGGTGTATTTCACCTTCGCATTGGCAAAATACCTGGTATTATCTGATATGGGTGAAATGCCCAATGAAAATAACCGGGGATGTTCCATAAAGCTTTTTGTAAGTAAAGTCCCCCGCACAGCCTTGTGATTGGTCCGTGATATGATTTTGGAATAAAACGTAGTAGAATTTGATGCTAATATTGAAACATGGAATAACTTACTGTGGTACAACAATGTACGATTACCTATGTTCAAATCTGTGACTATGCTTTCATCCTTGTTACAATTAAAGCGAAATTACTATCTAGTTGTAATGATGTCATAGCAATCGTACGATTGGCTACGATTATTTGTCCTTTACTCCAAAATAAAGGTTTGCAATCATTCAAAATTAATATATTAGTATTCTTTCAATTAATTTGAACCTCAAATAAAGGATACTTATCATTCACATTTTCAGAAAATGAGAAGGTGATTTTTTTCCAAAATCAGATCGTGGACCAGTCATAAGTCGTGCGATGGCTATTACACATAACTGTAGGCAGGACACGACTGTTGACCCTTTCCACGATAAAATGAGATATCCCAACTTCCATAACCCTGATAAAAACTTGAGATATTGCATTCAAATGTTTGTTAACAATGAAAAGTTTAATAAAAAATTATTGAATTTCATCTTTTTGCTGGTGTAAATACATTTTTTTTTAATTGAAAATCAGGTTTAGCCCAAGAAAGGGTCACTAGTTGTGTGTAGATTAGTGCTTGAGTTACAAACAGCTTTATGAAACACACACCAGGACCCCGTAACATAAAACTTAGTGATTGATTATGGTATTGATTTCTATGATTAATTTTCATTGGCCCGTATTCTGAAGTCAGGTATAACTTAAAACTTAGGTTTAAAGTTGTGGTTTAAGTATGGATAGCCAATGGTTACATAAATCACTAACAGTAGAGATATCTTGTTTCATCTCATTTGGATCTCAAATCATTCATAATTGTATAGGAAGTATAAATAGATGATTGTCTTCACCATCGATGAATCAGGAACGAGCACAGTAAACATAAGAACATACAACTTAACAATTTTGTTGCATTTGGCTTCCCATAAGTTTAGCACAGAGTTAGACCATGGTCTAAGTTAAACCTCACTTCAGAATACGGGCCATTGGGTTTTGTGTAAAATGAAGCCCCATGATCAAGTGATATGTTTAGTGTAAAGGGGCCCAGGTATATTTACCTGACCAGGGTCCCGTGACACATAGCGATTAATCGTATGCTTGACTTTTCAAGATTGATTGTACATTGTAGTCCATGCAGTCAGTCGTAGAAAAAGGTTATTGTGATCATTGCTAAGCTTTGTGTTACTGGCCCTAGGTATTTTTACCTTACCAGGAGGTGTGAAAGCACATTTGGTGGATGTTCAGTTTTTGATTTCATATATTCTAATCAGAGTTCTCATCGACCAAGGACTTTTATGCTTCCTTCACAGCCTAAGGACAGAATCAGCGAGAAGTAAGTATTCTTCAGGATTTATTTACTTGCCTTTGACTAATTTGTTTATTTCTAGAAGGTTTTAGCTTGAAGTTCAGGGCCCCGTCTTACAAAGAGTTGCGATGGATCCAATCAATCGCATCTATGGAAAGCCAGCAAAGTCAACTTATAAAATGCATGTTTATTTTTTAAAAATTCTAGATAATGAATGTATATCCTTAAATTTATTGATTTCTTGACAATTTGGTGTGATCTCCTTTGTTTAAAAAGGACATTTTGCAAATTTCCTGTATAAAAAAATTATGACACTTATGGATTTCTATAGAGTTATGATTGATTGGATCAATCGTAGCCCAATCAATCGTAGCTCTGTGTAAGATGGGGGCCTGGCGTGAAATGTGATATGATGAGCAGGGGCAGTCAAACATCTTTTGAGCTAAAGTCTGAGCTTAACTTCTGGCTTTTACTTTCATTCATGTTTGATGTAAATTCAGTAATCAAAACTGGAAAAAATGCATATTCATTAATTCAAATAAATATCTCTATTCAGATAAAAAAACAGAGTAAAACTCTTCTTTTAGTAAACCATAAATTATGCAATGTTATGTTGCATGGCTTTTAGAGCTCATCCTATCACATTGAAAAAGTTATCTAGGTTGGCATTAAAGCTTAATTATTTTTCTCAGAACTCCATATTCCCTTTGGTGGGTTTGCTCTATCTATCAAAGTCAATTATGAAGTGCTTTTCAAAGGCTTTACTATCCTGTAGTTGGTTTCAACTCGGTCATGTCGTTCAAGTCTAGACTCGTGAGACCAATAGCTCAAATAAAATCTACCATATCCATGTACCTGATTGAGAATGCCTACTACAATTTAAACATAGATTTTGTTGTACAATTTTCAGTACCGATAATTGAAGCCTGTTTAAAGTTTTAAGTAAAGGCCCAATAAAATGAATAATACTAGAGTAGGGGAGACCGGGGTTAGTTGGAACATGGGGTAAGTTGAAACATTGTAATTTTCTTTAAAGCCTGTAAAATAAATTCATGCAATACTGCCCTCAATTTATTGCTACAAATAACACAACAGTGTTGAATCATTATTGCAATAAATTGAGGGCAGTATTGCATAAATTTATTTTACAGGCTTTAAAGAAAATTACAATGTTTCAACTTACCCCATGTTCCAACTAACCTCGGTCTCCCCTATCATTTAATTTTCCTTTGCAACAAAGTGTAGGGATCGCTGAATCTTATAATAATGATAATTATAATATATGATTGGTATAGTGCATGTATCCATTATGGTAGGTGCTCAAGGCGCTCTTATATTACTCCAACTAAGCTAGTCTACCGATTCCAGTGCTCACAGCTTATTTGTTTGTTGACTCTTGAAAATTTGATATCAATTGTCAGTCTTTCTGTAATGTATTTTTTGGGGGGAGTGATTTCATATCAAAAAGCTACAATCAAGATTATATCCTGAAATTTTCAACCTTTTCTATTATTCTCAATTGATTGATATAATAAAGAGATATACATAAACAAAATTACATACTTTCTTGGTCGGGAGGAAAATGGGGTAATTTTTTTTATATTTTAGGGGGGAGGGAATTTCCCTGTTATGTCAGATTTTAGCATTGGTCTCATGAATTCTAAGACTTTTTGTTCATACTGATTGGAAAATCGTTTGGCAGACTTGTTGAGACATCTTAAAAGCTATCCAATTTTTTACTGTGGTATAGAAAGGTAGTATTCAAGCATGTATTGTTAGGGGACCCTTTAACAGCTTAATGTTTTGTGTACTTACTGCTTTCCCTTTTAACATTTTAATATTTATTTATTTGCTTTGTTTTGCTGTTTTGTTTTTCTACTTATCTTTAATTTTAGTGTTCTTCATTATATGTGGCCTTTAATTTTTTGCTTTGCTTTTGATATACCCTTTTTCAAGTGTTTTGTCTTCTATTTGCCTCTTTCCTTTGTTTTCCTCCTAAATACTCAATTTAAAGATAAATGAAAGTAGTTGTAGTAAACACTGATTTCAAGAGAATGTCTGTAAAACCAAGGTTGTTGCTCTTCAATCATTGTAGATTGAGATCTGGTACTGTTACATTATCTGAACTTTGTAAAATGATGAAATCTAAGCTGACAAATGGTCACAATGAAGATTAACAACACAGATAAGGACACGTGGGACAATATCTTATTTTTCTTGGGAAAAGGCCTGACGTCATGCTTGTTTTGCTACTTTCTCAGCAAATTACACAATTTCTTTCAGAATCCTTTGGCACTTAACATACAGACATGTGGGTGGTCATTTGGTTGTATTCTGTATGAACTCATGTTGAAATCATTACCACAACTGGCATCTATTTTTGATCACTGTTAAGCTTAGATTATGATTGTTTTTTTAATAAGTTAACTCTTTATAGACATTATGTCATAAGAAATTACCTATTCATTTTGTGAAATTAGATTATATCAATCATTTCTTCTTCTTAGTATTAAGTTAGTGATTTCCATTGCTCTGGGACTCATATAAAGTCATATATGGTTTAGCATTATAAAAAGAGAATGAAAGGGAAAAGGTAAAATACACGAATACACTAACTTAGTGTATTCAGGTTTTTTACCTCTTCCCTTCTCTTTTTATAATGCTAAACCATATACGACTTTATATGAGTCCCAGTGCAATGGAATTTAGGACATAGGCCTATTGCGGGTTGTTAATTCCATATAGTTGCCTTGAAGTGACTTCTATATCTCAAATTAAAGAATATCTTGTCAAGGAAGGGAAAAATTAAACAATTGAATCACTTTATTGAATAGCATAACAAATTTTGTGATAATGAAACGTGCCATTAAAACACTTTGGTTTAGATCCGCTGAGAGTTATCCCTCTCTTTTTTATGTTGCCAAACGACAGCTTCTTGCATTTTAGTTTGCTTCTTGCAAAATATTGAAAATGCACAATGCGGGATTATATGATTTTTAAATCACACTGATAGCATTGATCATTTTCATTCATGTGATGAATGAAAATATATTATTGAAGTACACATATGATTTTACCCACATTAATGTGATTCATTATTATATGCAAATATATGTATAGTTAATGTTATATGTTTTCATCTTACTTGTTGCTATTTTCTAATGGGATTTTATTTATCTATGGAAATCATATATTGCATGAAAAATTTATAAAGCAAATGTAAACAGTTATGCCTTTGTGTTGATTATATATGCAATATCAATATCCCTTTGAATAAGTAAAATGGGTAAATTCGGCTTGGTATTTGGGAGAA
This sequence comes from Lytechinus variegatus, assembly GCF_018143015.1. Classification (NCBI taxonomy): domain Eukaryota; kingdom Metazoa; phylum Echinodermata; class Echinoidea; order Temnopleuroida; family Toxopneustidae; genus Lytechinus; species Lytechinus variegatus. The sequence goes on along the minus strand of NC_054754.1, from coordinate 30,155,792 downwards.
AATGATTTGCTTTGCTAATTGTGAAATTCATACCAATATTGCTCGGGGGGATTTTGCTTTCTGTTATCAAAATTTTGTTTCTTGGAACCTTCTTTAGTGCACTTTCATATCTATATTTTGTTGCCATTTCTTTGATTACCCTGCGTAACTAAAAATGTCTCATGAATTTAGAAAGGATGATGCATAGATGCAATATTCACATCACCGTATTCTTTTTTTATTTTTGGGAGAAGAGTGAGAGTGAGAGTTTTCACACAATATTGGTTTCATGTATGATTTGCGGTGTTGCATGCATTTCTGTTCAGTGAATCATGTATTGGGTGGATGATATTGCTTTGAATTTGACAGGGTGCGTGGTACGAGACACTACGAAGTCCTGGAAGTGGATGGTAGTGAAGAGATGACCCTTGAACAGTTTTTAAGAGACGATGCCTCCCTGCCTGCCCGATATAGCAGCATGGATCTTATGCCCTCGGTGCAACCTATCCTCAACAAATTCAATGCATCGCCAACGCAGAAGCAATCGACAGAAGATGACAAAGTTGGAGAGGTAATGCAATATGATTTTTTTTCTTTATCTTTCAAACCTATTTACTTCTCTTAAGGTTTGCAAATGCTTCCTCAGATCAGGGAAATATTGATATTGCTCAAATATTGATATTGTTGATGGTTTTGTGATTTGTAGAATTCAATTACCTTTTTGTTTCTTTTTTAAATTAGAATTATTTTATTTAAAGAATCCCATCATTTCATTAGTGTTGCTGACTAGAACCAAGGGATTCCTGTACAAATCCTATGGTAATTTATATATTTTAAAGTTTACAAGTTAATTTCTAGTGGAAGTATATTAAATCCTTTATCTTATTCAGTAATGTGTTGCCTACTGATAGTAAGGGGTCCCTAAATAAAGCCTATTGGGAATTCATTAGTCAAATTGAATTCTAATTCAATTACATGTATTCTGTGTTTATTGATCATATGGATCCAATAAAAAAAACGTTAATTGAATTATTTTTGTCTCACCTGCATGGCAGAATGATTTGATTTGATTTGATTTGATTTATTGTTTTCTTCTGCATCCATAACATTTGTAAATACATTTTTCATAACATAATAAACATAATATGTTAGCATTTTTGGCATGAATTATAAATAAAGAGTACTAAAAAGATAATTCCAGACAAAAATGATTAACTATAAAATATTTACAATTTGCAGGAGAAGGATTATCATCATAAGCAGATTGCTTGAAAAAAATGACAATCCCAAACTTATACTAATTGAATCAATTAATACATTTATTAAGCAGAATGGGCATATCTTTTCAAATAGCTGAGGGTGACAGTGATATGATGATGATGTTGATGATGATGAAGGCCATGGAGATGATGATGGTCATCATCTACAAGCTCTGCTTTTTATTTAGGTTTCCTCACTTTTTTTACATTTGTAGTGTACCTTATGCTTAAAAAACTTATGTTAGATACTTAATTTTATCATTGATGGGTCATTCTCAGAAAAATGCACCAATTGATGGGGGGAAAAATCGTAAAAATGAAGTCTACAGAATGGGTTGAAAGATGCATATTGTGAAAGTACCATGTATGAGAAAGTGGAAACAGAAAAGGGGCAAGTCGCTGTTGCGTCAATTTGAAGTACTGACCGGATTAACTCGAGCACTGTATATCAACGTTACGGAGGTTAATCGTTAGCATTGCCCACTTATGTTACTCGATTAAATCACTTTTGAAATGATTGGAATTGAAATGCACACAATTTAGTTTCAGTGTGGTACCAACAATTTTATCTCTGAAGCCAAAATGTTTGAAAGATGGAAAAATATTCAATATTGTTTTTCAGAACTAGGATTTTACCAAATAGCATATAACAAAAAGTACCATAAAAATCATTGCACATCTTTCGTTCAGTATAATGTTCATAATTTGAATGAGTGAACCTTAAAATAAGTTTCATCCATAACCTGAGATCCTAAGCAATGCATGACCAATGCTGGGAATCCAAAGATAGTCTATCATTAAATTCTCTCGATGGCATTTAACTCTGTCAATCTTCGTTACGGAAGTTAAAATTAAGTTACAAGTTGCAATACTTATTTTGTTAGCTTAGGAACATCCATATCAAGGTATTCGTATATCATTTTTTTAAAGATTAATGTGGAACGCATTTCTTAATTTTCCCACCCCCCCCAAATAAAAAATGTTGAAAATAGAACAGGAAATTTGTTGTCGTTCTTGGTCACAGTTAAAATGAGAAAACCGAATAACCGGGCCACAGAATTGTAGTTCGTCTTAGAAGTTTCTGGCCTCAAGTAATCCTAAGCAAGATCCTAAGAAATGCATGACCAATTCTGGGAATCCCAAGATACTTTACCATCAAATCATCGAGTGGCCTTTACCCTTGTCAATCTTCGTTACGGAGGTTAAATCAGTTACAAATTGCAATATTTATTGTTAGCTTAGGAAAATCCATATTTAGGTATTCGTATTACCTTTTTTTAATAAATAAAGATAAATGTGGCGCGCATAGCTTACTTTTGCCACCCCCTAAAAATGTGAAAACATAACATGAAACGGAAACTGTAATTTTATTGTCGTTCTTGTTCAAAGTTGGAATGAGAAAACCGAATAACAGGGCCACAGAATCATCTTAAAAGTTTCTGGCAATAAACAAAATATAACAATCGAGGAATCCCACCGCTTGCCAATAGCCAAAAAAGATAGAGAGATTTAAAAAAAAAACGTTTAAAAGGACATGGGGAAACGAATAATAATAAAGTGACGTGAATGAAACAAGAGGCTAAAATATCAGAAATACATAAATTTTTAATGGAATCTATATGATCTAATCGCTATTTTCGTTTCATTATTTTGTTTCATCGAGATATCCAACTACGCATCCTGTTACAAAAATGATTTACAAAAATGATGAATAGCCAAAATGTTTGATTATCGAAATACGTATTTCATTAATAAATTTCAACAAACCTTGAGTGTTTGAATACCCCTTTCTACGTTTTCATGTAGGTAGACCTATATCAAATATTTCAGCTCTTTTCATGCGCATTAAAGGGGTCATCCATGCTCAAAAAATATGTTCTGAACAGATAATAATCTGAAAAAATAAAATACTGCAAATAATTATGATCAAAATCGAGGAATAACGAAGTTATGCCATTTTAAAGATTTGCATTATTTTAGGGGAACAGTTTGGTCTATGCATATCTTCATGAATATCTAAAGAGTTGATTGATGGTGTACATACATGTAACCCCACTTGTTCTTTTGTATTCTATTGCATGAAATTATTTTTTTATTCACTTTATATTCTCTTTATTGAAAGTGTGCTTAAAATGTCTGTATTTTATATTGGAATGACACATTTTGAGCTAGCGCTTTGCACTCGCTGCGCATCAGTTCCTTACATGCCTTAGCAAGACACCCATCCTTTTTATGATTACAAAAAGTTAATAGAATGTCCCGTTTTGGGTTCTAAACTTCAAAAAGCGCGCGTTTTACCTTTTCAATAATTGTTTATTGGATATATATCTTGTTCTCAAATTAAAACGTCCAAAAATGATTGTTTTCAGATCAAAACTTAACAAATTTACAGTGGCATCAAGATAACTATCCTTGTAATTGGTACAAACACTGTTTAGAATGTCAAGGTTTCAGTCGGAATACTAAAAAAAAATCAGCTAGCACTTTGTACTCACATTAATAGTTTATTCAGATATCATCCTGATCATTTTTACAAAAATGCTTAGAATCTCAAGTTTTCAGGTAAGACTATACACAAGTTTTAGCTCGCGCTTTGCGCTCACATTTTTGATCGGTGAAATAACCCTCCTCATCATTGCTCATGAGTCATTGCAAATAGTTTTCCGTTCTGTTTCCTTGTCCATGAAAGTTTTATTGTTTCTCCTTATTCCCTTTCTTTCCACCGTTTCTGCCGACTTCAGCATTAGACAAAGCCACGTCACATGTTCTGGAACTCGAATCGTACTATCAATCTCAGCAAAGTACATCAAAGAAGTGTATTAACTTCCGTAACAATAATTGTTACGGAAGTTAATGCACTTTATATAGCAAAGGAAGTTAAAATTGTTAAGTTCTAAAGAAGATGCCAATATTCCAAATTTGTAGTATGAATTATTTAAAATTCCAAAAGCATTAAATATCGTATATAATTCGCGGGAAATTGTTTTTCGCTGGCAATTTTCCCTCTTTACAAAGTGATGTCGAAAATAAGGTGTGTAATAATAATTTTACAAGGATGAATAGCTATCATTTTTATGGGTGAGTAGGTGGAGGGTACCTTATATGATTTATATCTGTATGATCCGGAGTGATTCATTATAGCACAAATTTGTAGCATATTCAAGAAAAAATGTTACGGAAGTTAATGCGTTACGGAAGTTAATGCCTTTATGCTTTCAGGTCCAACGTGGTCCTTATGTAGCAGCCCTAACTTTGCAAACTGTATTTATTATGAAAGGTGTCTCTCATTCTATATAATGCTGAATTCTCAACAGAACTGCTAAAGTGCATATCTTCTTAAGGTGCGTTACGGATGTTAAATTTGTTTAGTCATACATTTCATTTTGTAAGAACAGTCCTTTATTTTCATGTAAAACAGGAAACACATATGATAATTCCCTATCAATTATTGATTACTGATTATCACTCTACTTGTAGACACATTATCATGTAATATAATTCAGTTTGAAAGGGAGAAAAAACTTGTGGCAGTATTCGTTACGGAGGTTAAAATAAATTTGGGACAAAGTGAAATTAATCACAAAGTGATCATCAAATGCTAGGATAAGCGCAGTATGTCAGACGTTTACACCATGCTGCCCTCACCAGACATCAATGTAGGTAAGAAATACAGAGTACTTATAAAAGAGAATGATAGTAAAATCTAAAACTGACCCAAGACAGTGTCTATTCTAACAAAAAGCAAAAATAAAAGGCTTTTGTAATAAAATTACAGCTTTACAAGTCACTGGTCGCATATGCTTTATGAAACTAGTCTATTATTGTCATTTTCTTGATAAAAATTTTGTAGAAAATGTTCAGGGTTGTGAAGCTAGCGGCCATAAGATAGTCGAGACACGTTTTTTGTGAATTGTATCATTTTTTTTAGATTGACCCTGATACACTATGTTTATGACCACATTTGTTACGTATATTATGATATTTGTTTTAAAAGTGGAATCAATAAATGAATCAAATGAATCAGATGAAGATATTGGTAATGACTAAATCGAAGGAGGAATAAATTCACGATAAAAAGGATATGACACAGAAATTTTACTTCAAGTATTCTGATAATAACATAGATTTAACAATTGCCTTAAATGAATGAAGAGACGAAAATTGTTTAACAGGCTCTGGTAAAGAGTTCCACAAATCTGGACCATGGTGTCGTATGGATCTCTGCGCAATAAGCAATTTGGGGTTAATTAAATGGAAATTTGAAGAGTTACGGGTGGGGTATGAATGAATAGATGTATTCAGAGTATAAAAATTGTGGAATGAAGGTGGGAGCATGTTATGTACATACTTAAACATAAGTAACTAGTAAGCTTTGAAGAGTATTTATGTCAAATACTGTTAGAGTCTTTAGTTTATGGAATAATGGATTTGTGTGTGATAAATATTGGGAATCAGTACAGATTCGAATTGCTTTTTCTGTAATAAGTATATTGTATTAATTTTAGTTTTTGCACATGTTGCCCAAACTATGTTGCAATACGATATATAAGGCAATATTAATGAATTGTATAGTATGACAAGAGTTGTATGTGGAATTATGTTCTTCATTTTGTAAAGTATACCAACGTTTCTAGAAATACTAGTAGTGAGACTATAGGCGCTGCTTTTCCGACAGCGTTGGCAATGGCTACATCAACATCAAATCTTAAAGGTTATGTTTGTTTTTTTCAAGCTCAAGCCCAAAGTTGTTGCATATGTGCAGTACATGTAGAATGATTCTGCATTATGTCCAAGTGACTGTATGCGTGGCATGGTCCATAGGGTATAATTGAATTGGGCCTGACGTCCATTGGGCGAAGGTGCCTTGCAGGATAATTTGGATCATAGCCGGCTATCCTGGAAATATGTCCAAGATATTTTGAGCAAATTTCAGGTCTAAAGCCAAAAATAAATCAAATATCTTTAAGTTAGGAAATGATTTTTGTTCTTTAGGGGCTATTTTATCCAGAAAGGGGTGATTGCAGAATCTGGGGGGCTTTGTCTTTTGTTTTAATGATGTTTGACAGTTGAAGTAAAATGGATGACATTTTCACCAAACCTTGTACATGTATATCGATTCTTTAGCACCTCAATATTCCAAATATTCAAAAATTAACATGGATCCATGTGCTTGATTTTTTGCGATAGAGCTTCAAAGTTCACCCAAATGGATGTTCTTAAGAAATGGGCATTAAAAAGAATTTGGCATTTTTAGACCTCACAAGATCACTACAATGAGTTTAAACTATTTATCAGTTAAATCAATGAAAATTTTATTAGATTTTGGCAATGTATTTAATAATTGCATTCTTAAGATAGACTTATTTATATCGCTATTTGTTTGCTCTTTTAAATCAGACAGCAATGTCAGTTCTTAAAATTGTGTGAAAGATAACAAAAACACAATCTCAAAAATGTGAAATTTCAATGACAAACTTGAGAAGTACAATAGATGCTGGACTTTGTTCAAAACCCATGTCATTTTCACCAAAATTTTGCAAAGTTATAGAGGAAGGTATAACTAAGAGGTGCAAACATTAAAAAATATGGGTTCATGTGCTTGTTTTCAAACTATCAGCACTTTTATTAGAGCTATTGTGCTTTTTAAAACTGCAAAAATGCACCAAATGCTTTGTGTCTATATGAGGAAAAATTCCAAACTACTCTACCATTTATTCAAACTCATTATTGGTCAAACTTCGCAGCACTGCAGAGTAAAGAATTTGGAATTGTAGAGGTATTTTCAAAAAATAGTCCATGGAATAATTCCACTTTATGAGCTTCATAAAATAACTCATTGGATCTGCAGTTAGAGAGCAAATAATGTGAAAATTAGCTCATACCTACAGCTGATTAACCTTCTGTTCATCCATTGTGACATCAGCCGCAGAGTGTGAAATATTCGCAGATCATGATGCACACAAATATACTGTGGAACATCAGCTACTTATATGTGTGACAATCAAGTATGCAATAAAAGTAAATATTGTAATTCCGTCATGTAGTTGTGGCAAGTAGTAAGAATTCATAAAAAAATTCTGTAGAATCTTATTTTTTGTGCTTATCCCCTTGTTTTTAGGGTGCTGAATACGAATCTGCTTGTTGCCAAATTTATAAATGCCATATTTTTGGTAACTTTTAATATGCTTTTTACTAATAGTTAGAATATTGATTTTCTAAATAATCTTGAAAATTATCTTAGGGTGACACTAGAAAGAATTGTTACCCAAAAGCAGGCATATTGGGGGAATTTTAGGGGTGATTTGGGCTATCATTATAACCTTTCATGGAGTTGCTGTGAAATGCAAGTAAAAAAAAATCAGTTGCAATTTAAACAGCTACTTGAATCATGATTGAAAACAATATTACAAAATGCGGATATAATGAGGAACAAAGGGTTTGCTCATTGTCCTCCATATCCGATCCTAAATTAAAGTAAACGTCTTTTAAATTACAATTCAGAGGAAAATCTATATGTCACAAAACATTTTACAACCTTCATCATCATAAATGTGACACGAAACACAAGTGAGCTGAGAAACTTTTGCTCACGCAGTGGAAGCCTATACACAAGCAAGAGCCAGAATCAACCTTTCTTGTAACTGGTCACACTGCGCAATAAAGCTGCACTAACAAAGCGAGAAATATGAAGATGATCAACATATAAATGGCTTTATATTTTCGACACTGAACAGTGCACCGCTGATTGTGTTTGTGTTCTGTGTTATTGTGTTTTCATTCCTGATTCATATTGCTGTTTAAATTTGAAAAACAACATTGAACACACCCTCGAGTAACAATTTTGTTCTGATGGAGATGCCACTATTGAGGTTGTTCATAAGTGGGTCACAATTGTTTCATAACCGTCCAACTGGGATGATAGTAATTTTGTCCAGATAAAAAAATCAAGTAAATCTAAGATTTGGACCGTGACAGTTACTATCATGGTCACATTTGATCTACGGCGGCCGTACGGCGAGTCGAAAACAGCCGTTTCAACATTTTTTGTACCAACTACATTTAGGTGGTTTGAATTGAAATTGATAAAACGGCTGTTGTCGACTCGCCGTACGGCCGCCGTAGATCATATGTGACCAAGGTATTACTATCAATATTGATAGCTGATTTTATCCTGCTGGCTCAACAGGAGGATTGTTAGTGGAATAGACCGGTGACTTGAGATGAGTTGTTAAAGAGTTACAGTGAAATCTCTGCTGTAATTAAAGGGAATGCCCCATAATGCATTTGACTTTGATAGAAGCAGAAAATGAGAAGAATTGGAGGCTTTGTGTGAATTCTTGTGGGAAATAAGAAAGTAATAATTCAAATATGAAACTTGCATTGATCAGCAAATCTGTGGAGTTGTGATAAGAAACCCAAAGCCACGGCTTACCTGATGCTGGTGAGACCACTGCTAGAGTATGCAGCAGCACCTTGGGACCCTCCCACCATGTCAAATATCCAATCATTTGAAAGAGTTCAACGACAAGCTGCCAGATTTTGTATCGGTAAATATCGTTGGGAGAAGGGCTCTGTCACTAAAGCATTTAGTGATCTTGGTTGGGAATCTCTCCAGACAAGGAGAAGGAACCTTAGACTTTGTATGCTATACAAAATGAACACTAGTCTCGTCAATATCAAGATAAACGACTTCATCCAACAGAACACAAGACATACTAGGGGGAATAATGAAAAATTTCTCCAGGTTCATCATAAGGCCAGGGTCTTTCAAGATTCCTTCTTTTTAAACACGATTAAGGACTGAAACATCTTCCCTTCCTTGATTGTAAATTGCCCCTCCCTGGAGTCATTTAAATTAAAACTAAAACAACTTCAATTAAGGTCATTCCACATACGGTGCGCTACTTTCTTCACTAAGTTAACGTGGGTGTGTCTCTCAACAACATTATGCTGACCCAACTATTCAGATTCAGAAAGCACAGATTTGCTTCTTCATCTCATAATGCACAGTGAAAACTATACACAACAAAAAAAGTAAGTCCCCCCCTAAACAAACATCAATAATTTCTGAACCAATGCGAGTTTTTGATATATTTTTACATGAGCGTGTAGGTAATTTTATAAGCTACCCTCTTAGTAAATGTTGTGGACGTATCTTACGTCATGCTTCAGTGAGCACCGTCAGAAGGCAAAAATGTCACTTTTCAAAAGTCACAAGCAAAATATCATGACTTTGATTCCATTTTATTGGAACTAATTTCACATTCTCATCATGAAAAATAGTCAGAAGGCTTGTAAAAGGTACTTTCTAAAAGATGATACAACTTATTTAGCTAAATTTGAATAAACTCAAGTCCAAATTTGCTATAAATTGGATTTTTACACATTTCTTTCAATAAAAATGCTAGAATATGATGACAGTTATTTTGGGGAAGACTATCTCCAACAATATTCACCGTTTCACGGTTCAATGAGCATTTATTGGAAACAAAAAATGCGATTTTCAAATATCGTATGCAAGTATTGCTTCATTTTGGTAACTGAAAATGATCTTTTCTCAACTTTTTCGTTATGTTCATGACCAATTAACATGCTTCAATGATTCAAAGGTGTCAAATTAAACATTTACGCTTGAATGAACATGTGGAATGTGATTAGCTCTTTTTTACGTTATTGGAAAAAAATGCCATTTGTAACTATGGATATCTGTCACACAACTCCTTGCACAGTTCATTTGATTTGATTTTTATGAAAATCCCGATGTTTAATGCATCAGTGAGCACACAATATTCGAAAATTATGCAAATGAGAAGAAAGTTCAAGGCCTTGGCCCCACTCTGTATCGTATCGAATGGTTATTTTGGTGTGCGCACCTTTTGGATAGTGTTACTCTGAAGCCATGTGCGAAGTTTCATGAAATAACTGTTGGCAGAAGTAACAAAAACCGTCCTCATAGACTTGTGTACATTATGGGTGCATATGTTTAAGCATACGTAACCCCTTATTCAATATGGTGGAACTTTTTTTCAAGGCTGTCTTTAGCAATGTCGTTTGGCAGTAATGTTTATCAACCTATGGGCAGAATTCTGTGCAAAAATGAAATCGATTTGTTTATTTATGGATGAGTGAGCACGCATCAAAGTGGGAAAATTGGTATTTTCAGTGTCACAGACTCATTTTAAAGGGTAATAAAGTGAATATTGGGGGCAAATTTGGTTTCAAATGTGTCTTTAATTGCTGTTGTTTTTATCATCCATCATTTCTATCACCAAACACTTTCCGAACTTTAACCATTTCATGGTTGAGCGAGCACATTCGAAAATTTAGAAATAAATACTCTTTATACTGCATAAATGTATTCTTTTCCTAACAATTTCTCAGGATCAGTTGAATGTATGGACAGATCAGTGGTGGATCCAGAATTTTAAATGGGGGAGGGGCCTATAATCGGGGGAGCCATCCATCAACATTTTCAAATTTAACATGATCTAACAAGTTGTAGAAGATACTACCCCAAAAACCCTATGATGATACATCACAATACAGGGACCGCAGAACAGTTTTGAAAGTGGGGGGGGGGGGGGCTGACCATGCTAAAAATCACAATCGTATTACATTTTGTACTTTTTTGTACTTGGTCAACAAGTACAGGGGCCCCTGCAATACATCGTGCTCACTCAACCATGAACATACAATATCGAAATTTGGTCTGAGGTTAAATGATGGATAGTAAAACAGCATAGCACCATAAAATTCACCTAAAAACAATTTTTGCCCAACTTTGTACTTGCACATTCTGAAAAACGACTCTTGTGACTTTCAAAATGGCCTTTTTTTAATTCAATCTTTAATTACTCATGCATGACACTCATGCATGACTCAACCGATCAATCTCATTTTACCCCAGGAGTTGCTTAATGAGTGTATAAAACCACCCATGAAATATCATATCTCAAAATAATTCGGTTCAAAAGTTACAGCAATTTGATTTAGGGGGACTTACTTTTTTTGTTGTGTATAGATTTTTAGCTTTTTTATTCTGCCACACTTTAGACTAATAATAGGGCCTTATAAAAAAAAGAAAACAGCATTTGAGAGGCAATTTGTTTATGCAATTTGTGTAAATTGCAATTTTTGATGAGACATTGGAAACAATTTCACCTAGTGTGAGGGTTTTAATTTGAGCTTGTGAGTACTGACTAGAATGGATGTGATTCAGAGGTGCTTTGAAAATGAAAAAGCTCTAGGTAAAAATATTCTGAAACTTACATGAATGGCATGGACAGAGAAAACAAATGTTTGTGTACACCTAAAATAATCATGGGGGCTCTTCAGGTTTTGCAAAAAAGATGCTAATTAAAAAAAAATGAATTGAAAATCCATATTTTATTGTTCGAAATAGACATGAAATGAAATACTCCAAAAATTTGCTTTGCCCAATTGATCGTGGGCCCGGCAGCCACTGTGCAGCGCCGGATTGATGAGGCTCTATCCTTTTAATCGTTGAATGCCAAACGGTAGCAGCAACTCCCATCTTTTAACGTCTTTTGGTCTGACGCAGCCGGGGTTTGAACCCCCGACTTCCCAGTTGCGAAACGAACGCTCTACCAACTGAGCCAACACACCGGTAATGCAGAGAAGTCACACAAAAAATGTTTGAATGTGTCAAAGCCATCATGCCCATTGCAGAACTACACCAAGATTCTCCGTTATCATTTAGAAGGATCATCATCACATTATCTTTATATCAAGATAGAAAGTTTGACTCTCTATTAGTCAGTTTCACTCAATAATCTCAACAAAATGAATTATAATTGCAGATATATTTTGTCCTCTATTCACCATTGACCTGTCCTATAGCGAGGATTATAGTCCTCTTTCCAAAGGCTAAATCCTTCTACTGTTCTCTGGTTTTCATTAAATATTCTTAGTGACTAGTTATCTTCATGATGATGATTTGCTTCACTATTCCCATTAGCAGTTGCCTCAAAATCCTTCTAATTGAGAGGATAAATTTTCTATTGAAATTTTACTCCAAAGTCTTGTTAATTTGTATTTTGGAGACAAATGCATGCCTGATAGGATACACATAACTATTTGTACTTGAACTTTTGGGATTGTTATAATGCTATGAATTTTAAGTATTTCAAATTTTTAGTTTTAAGAACATGAAACATGACTTTTTGTGACACGGACTTTATCCTAGATTATGCCACATTTTCTTTAGCATAACTAAAACATTACAAAAGAAATATCTCTTTCCAATTCATGAATGAAATGACAAATCACTCCTTTACAATTGGCTGATAAATACAATAAATTGAGTAATGCCACTTTTATGTATCTGGTAGTTTGAGACCACTTTAACACTGGCAAAAAATGACACTTTTCATTTAAATCTATTGTGAATTCTACCTCCTAGTCTTTTTTCACTTCCCTGTAAAAAGACCTAGAGAAAATCATCATGTGATAATATTGTGTACCACAAAATTGCCCTAAGCACTGTCCCAATTAGTTCAATAGATTGCCAGTTTGCTTTGGGATAGCCCGAGTGATCTCATCATTCAGACATTGAAAACTTTCTTAGTCAAATACCCGCTGAATTTTCACCATCCAGTTCCTGTTAAATGTTTCTTCCTTTATTCTTATTTTCAAGGTGTGATTGTCATTTTAATTTTGTTATGTGATACTCCCTCTAGAGTGTGGTCTAAGTTATGTTTCTCTTAATGGTTATCTTGTGTCAAATACAATCTGATTCATCATTTACATCCCTGGCATAATCCTCCCTTTACGAGGGGATCTTTCACTCAAAGAGTACCTTGGAGAGAGCGTAAATTGTTATCCATTAACATGCTATCAGTATCGGAAGGGGCTGTTACACCATGAAGTTTTAGCCAGCTTATGCCAACGTATGCATGTCAAGCTGCTTTCTCATTTAAATCAATTTCTTGTTATTAAAGGACAAGTCCACCCCAACAAAAACTTGATTTTAGTAAAAAGAGAAAAATTCAACAAACATAACACTGAAAATTTCACAAAACAGTTATATGCAACTTCTGGTGGGTATGCAAATGAGGAGACTGATGACGTCATCCACTTACTATTTCTTTTGTATTTTATTATATAAAATAGAGAATATTCTAATTTTCTCCTCATTGTCAAGTGAAACAACAATTAATTCCTCTCTGAACATGTGGAATGATCTTTGTTTAATACTATATGATTCAGTCAAGTTGGTCCTTGTTATCAAATCTATAAAAAATGGAATATTGTATAATTCAAACAATAATAAAACTAAAGAAATAGTGGGTAAGGGACATCATCGACTGTCTCATTTAAGTTGTGCATATCACTGTTTTGTGAAAAATAAGCAAAACTTAAAAATGTCATAACTTCCTTATTTGACATTCGATTTTGATGAAATTTTCAAGGTTTTGCTAGTTTGATTTTTCTGTATTTATTCAAATCAACATTTTTCTTGGGTGGACTTGACCTTTAAATTACCAGTTGTGAATGGTGCAAAAGGCATCATCGCATTGGTAAAGTCATACTAAGAGGATGCCCACTTCTGCTTATATAAGATTGCATGTTACACATCATGTGCGCGTCAGCATTTAAGCATGACTCTAAAGCCCGTCTCACACTTTGTTATTTGTTGCGATCCGAATTTCAAATAGTGATAACATTTGATATGGATATTCCAACTAATAGGATATGATGGATCAGAGTTCAGAATAGTGGTAGGACTACCGAAATCGAAATTCAGTCCAGTTAGAGCCTCCCTGATTGAATAAAAACAAATTCAAATCGTAATGACGTCATAATCAGCTGCAACTTGAAGTCGATTTGGACTTTACTCCTACCATAGGGCTTGCCGCAAAGTGAAAATATGATTTTAGTTTTCCTCACAATATGCCAAACTTTGAATTAAATAATTCTTACTCTTTGGAACTTTCATATTTAATGCAAAATGCGATTTCTGGAAAAATCATGTCGCACCGGATTGCAAAGTGTGAGACGGGCTTAAGTCTCACTTTAACCTTTGTGAAACACCCCCTAGGTGTGACAGCTCCTCTACTTAGGCAAGAAACCTGATACACATTCCATGCAAAGACTTTGATTTAGGGTGTCCCTAGATTGCCCCATACTCCTTTGGCAATCCAGTTGAACCTTGGAAGACTGATCCAAGTCTACAAAGAAATATTTGTTCGTTGAAGTGCTTGTGCACCTGGGGTGCGTTTATTCAACACTTTTTTACCCTAGAATCATGATTAGAATCATGATTCAAATCACGATTCTGCAGAATCACGATTGCGTTTAGTCGAAAGTGGAAATAAACGTCTTTCAAATCACAAACATGAAACACGGAAAAAGGGGCATTTGGAAAGACGTTTCTGTAGAATCACAAACGAAAAAGGTCGTATAAACGATATCATGATTTGAATCATGATTCTATGACGTCATTGTGTCATGCTTCTTCCGGGTTCGACTCAAAGGCGCGCGCTGTGTTTCGTGCAGGTTAATTTTCGTGTAGCAGTATTGCCAGTGTACTAGTACCGGTATATGCCAATTGTCACGTGCATTTAGGAATTATCATTCTGTGTATTGTACCCCCGGGGTTGTACTGTAGCGTCATTTGTATATTTCATTGTTTTCATCAATCATGTCTTCAAGTTCCAAAGGCACAAATTGGACTGACGACGAACTCAGGGCTCTGCTTGTGCTTTGGCCTGAAGCAAAAGCATCCCTTACCGGGATTCACAGAAATAAGACGATCTACGAATCCCTTTCAGCGGCGCTTGCGAGGGAGCAAGGGATTTCTACGGAGATGTGGCACCGCCTGTCGAGACAAAATTAACAGAATTCGTGCCCAGTACTACGGCTACCGAACACCATTTTCGATGAACCGACAAGATTGAATACAAGTAAACAAAAACAATACGAGGTACAATACACGGAATTCTGGAAGTAAAAGATTTATTTTTCGGAAGCCGAGTAAACGTTGCACAAACGATCGCGCGTTAGCTCGGGCGGCAGCAAAAATCTAGCAGCCGACTTGAAGTTAGAAACACGCGCGAAAATGTTGACCTATACTTCCTGGGTCAAACTGCGCACTGTGATGCGCACTGGATCGGCCCGAATTCAGGGAGAAACAGCGTTAGAAAGATGGTCGTATAAACGCTGATTCTGTCGGATCGTGATTCATGTTGCTGTTTTGAATCATGATTCAAATCGTGATTCAAATCATGATTCTGGGTTGAGGTCGCATAAACGCAGCCCTGGATGCCAGCCGGGCTTATTAAGCCAGGGTAAAGATTAGTGCCTTGGGTTCTATATAGAGTGGATATGAGTGCTTGATAAGTTATAATCATCACCCTTCTCCTTGCTCCCCCCCCCACTATTTACGCACTATGAAGCTTTACAGTGTGTCATGTCGACCACACTATACCAGCCAAGGATGCCCCAGGATTAGTCTTGGGGCCTGTTTCATAATGACTTACAAATTGTAACTTTGCTATAGTTGTATCTTCCATGGAAACCCTGGTTGTGATTGACTGCTCTATAGCAAACTCTGAATGAAATGGGGACTCTGAAGTGCACCAACCCTCAGTATTTTAAGTAGTTATGAGAGAATTGTCACTTTATTCAAGTTTGGGGATGACACAATAGATCACTCACCCCCACTCCACAAACAATAGGTTTGCTGCTTCAGTTTAATTCAGATGCACCTCTTGGATGAAACTAGAAGTTGCCCAAGTAATGAATACTCTACTAGTGAAACAATCAGGTACATGTATTAAGATTGTAAATGTATTTTACTAGCCCATATAACTAAGTTGTATAACATTGAATAAATGCATGTATGAAAAAAAGCATTGCTTCACATTGCTGTTAGAGTCATATCATATGCTTTCTTTTTTGCGATGGAATGGAAGTAACATGATTTATCTTTCTCATACAGGCTTCTGGTGAGCAATCAACAACTCCCCAACCACCGGCTCGTAGAAAGCGGGACAAGAAGAAACAGGAAGATGAAATCAGTTTACGGAGCAACCGTAGTAGTTCCAGTAGTCTTGTTAGGATGGACTTACCTTCTAGTGATAAGGAGCAAGGAGCTGGTCTCCAACCCCTTCCACCAAAGGGAAGACCACGTAACGCACCACCACCACCACCGCCAACCTACCTATCATCCGCCCGCCATCAGTCTTCATCAAATAACTCTAACCAGTGTTCTTTAATTGATATAACTCATGAGAGTCCCGATAGTCCAATCAAGTGTGAGTTTGAGGACAACTTTGAACCCCTTGTTACATTACAGGGATCAGCGCATTCGGTAGACAGTCCAGATACTGGGAAGCGAAAAACGAGAGGTACAGAGCTGTTAGAGGAATATGGACTATTCTTTGATACCCTTGATGTATCACAGCCATCTTCCTTACCAGTTGCTCCAGTAGGACAGGAATCAGGGACACCTATGCAGAGTCAGCAAGGACTCATGCCTCATCCAGGACTTGTCAGGAACAGTAGCGGCCTAGCAGATCTTCTGTCGGTGCCTCAAATAAATGTTGCTAACTCTTCCTTGGAGTTGTCGGCACCTGTGCACTCTGTTCCATCGTCAAATCCCTTTGCCTCTTCCCAACCGGCAGTGCCTCACCAACCTAGCACAAACCCTTTCAAGAAACCTCTAGAACCCACCAAGTCCGTGACATTAAGTGCTGAACCTGATGACCCTTTTGCTGCTTTGGTTTCCATACAGAAGACCAACATTAGTCCTGTCAGTAAAGATTCTCCAGGAATACCAGCTAGAGGTAAGTGTGTCCTTTACTCTGTTAAAAGAAAGTAGGGATCAATGCAGATTTTGCATTTGTCCTTCAAATTAAATGTTGCATGCCAACTTTGTTGAATTACCTTTGGATGCATCTATTCAATGTTTCATACTCTTGTCAATAAACACTCAAGATCTTTAATTCAGTATTGCATACTTCCCTTTCTCTTTAAGATAACTTGATAATGTTCAACACCTTAGCAAACTGGCTGAAAGAAACATCGCAGCTTACCTTGCTGTCAAAATAAATTAACAGAGTGTATCCCGAACAAAGAAGAAAACATAATGCCTGATTGAGTAGTTGCCTACACCTGAACACTCCATGCCTTGCCCAACTTTGGGCCTGTTTCATAAAGAGTTGCAACTGTTGTTACTTTGCCGTTATGGTAACTACCATGGTAACCTTGATTTTGATTGGTTGTTGAGCCTTGTTGCCATGGTAGTTGCCATAATAGCAAAGCTACAACAATTGTAAGTCTTTATGAAACAGGCCCCAGATGCTTCAGGCCTGGTTCATGACCTTTAATCTTAACTTAGACCTGTAAACGGTCAAATTACTTCCATTAACGCAAAATCACTAGAGCGAAAGCATGTTCAAAGCGAGGTCATTTACATATATTGCCATGGTTAGGCAGCCACAAAGAAATCACTAACACTAACACTAACAGAGAAGGTTCCACTATGGTTTATACCTGGAGCATTGTGGCCCAATGGATTAGTCTCCTGACTTTGGCGTAGTTTCCTTCAGCAAGAAATTCATCCACATTGTGTTGCACTCAACCCAGGTGAGGTGAATGGATGCCTGGCAGGAATTTGTTCCTTGAAATGCACTGAGCGCTGGAAGGCTGCTTGAGCGACAGCCGGGGTAATGTCCAAGTCCTTTGGAAGCCATAGAGACATTATAATGTGATATGCACTATACAAGAACTGCCCATTATTATTCATTATTACCTATCACACATGCTATACACCTGTTTTAATTAGATCTCCAGCATGCATGATCATTTTTAAAGGTTTGGTAGAAAAGTAATACATTTGTTTGCCATGATTACAGGTTCCCCAAATCCACCTACCTGTGACAGATATGAAATGGAAGAAAAAGGAAACAGCATATCTTAAATGTGGGTTTCATCTTCCAATTATAT
This sequence comes from Lytechinus variegatus, assembly GCF_018143015.1. Classification (NCBI taxonomy): domain Eukaryota; kingdom Metazoa; phylum Echinodermata; class Echinoidea; order Temnopleuroida; family Toxopneustidae; genus Lytechinus; species Lytechinus variegatus. Next base: position 30,137,583 of record NC_054754.1, on the reverse strand, counting down.
TTTATCTGAAGGATCTAGTGATATTACAGAAAGGATGTATTTTGCAGGGATTTACATATATACCACTTTTATTAACACAATTTAAGATTTATCAAATGAATGGTTGTCATAAGCCCTGAAGACAGGAAATTATTGATCACTTGATTAGTGCATTTCCATATAAACACATGCGAGCAGTAACACAAAGGTAGGAGATTGATCGCTAACTTGAAAGAACAATTCTGATTGGTTCCTAGTCGGCCTACCAGGCGAAGTGCACATGCAACACTGATCCTGATAGGCCATTTCATTTAGTGATTAACCGCTAACCTTTGTGATATGGGCCCTGGCAGGTAAATAAATGCTCCTCTCTCAGAGGAACAACTCGTAGTTAGATAAATTAGCGACCGTAAACAGATTTTAATGCCTCTTGAGACTGTACATGGTTTTCAGAGGCAATATATTTTCATATCATCCATCCTATCTCCTGTAGCGGACGTATCCACCTTGTTAGGTGCTCAAGGCGCTCATTCATGTATATAACCTTGGCTATGCTTGGCAACTAATGAATTCAGTGCTCACACGTTTTTGAGGAATTACTTCCTGCCGGCACCTTTACCCCACTTGGGTTGAGTGCAGCACAATGTCGATTGATTTGTTAAAAAAAAAGGCATACCTAGTTACCAAGAATATGCATAGCATACAGGATAAAAGAGCATTGTCTAGCCTGGCTTATGGGCATCTAGATGCAGCGGCAGGGATCAAACCCCAGACATTACATGTACAGTCAGTCACCTTAGACCAATCGGTTGCGGCACCTCCTCATTTCAATTTCTTAATTTAGAAACTGTGAAAACTAAAAAAAATGTTTGATTGGATCAACTTTAAACTGGGTCCATGTTTAGTGATGGTGATCTTGAGTGACTTCAGGCAAGTCAAAGGCCGGAATATCTTGTTCTTGTAATATTAATAGTAAGATTTGTATATCATGATGATATCCGTAGCACTTCACCTTATTCGATCTTTACCTTTTTTTTTGTTTTGATGTTTTGATTTTTAAAGAACATTGCATCAAGGCATCAGCCTATGAAAACCACTGTTCACAAGTGATCCTGGCTTCTGTTTGAGTGACATGGCCGACCAATGACATTGCAAGAGTTCTTGTTTTAAAGAGAGTCACTGCGAGGATTAGTCAGTGTTCTTACCTGGGCAAAATTTCTAATAAGATTTTACCGCAAATTATATTTCTTACATAAAAACATTGATATTTGAGATATTAAAATCCCCAGGGGTGAAGCAACTAAAAGCTGTGTTTGATTGAAAGATGATATTTAGGTAAAATAAGAGTGGGTTGGTTCATCAATATTCATAGTGTATTAAACGATCAGAATCAAAACCCTTCACATAAGAAAACTTGGTAAAGATATAAAGTGAAAAGTATACAATATACAATGCATAGAAGGATTACATGCTTAGGATTTTGATCAAGTACCCTTCAAGTAGCATATTGCATTATAGTTTATAGTGTTTTTATCCTATTTAAAGTTTTTATATCCTGTTTGTTTGGTCATCTTATAGTAAGAAGATGTGAAGGCCTTTGGAGTTATAAGATTTAGTTCAATTCAGTTTCCAGTATAAAGTAGAAGGCATTGTCTTATGATTTAATTTTTTCATAAAAGTCTTAAAACTTGAGGGGGAAAATATAATAATAAGCTTTCAGAATTTAACTAATTATATGTACAGGAGGTGCAGATAAGTTTGAATGGGGGGGGCAGGGCTCGACATTAGCGGTGGCCCAGGGCAACCAAAATGAAAGTTAGGCCACCAAAATTCTGTATAAGTCAACACTTGGTGGCCCATTGGGCTACCAAAGTTTTGGTAAATTGTAATGTTTTCGATTGTTTTAGGGCCACTAAATTTGCTTTGCGGGCCACTAAAATATGAAATTGATGATTTTGTTGGTCCGATCAGGCCACCAAGAAAATAAGTTAGTGTGGAGCATGGGGGAGGGGGGGTCTTAACATGCTTAAAATCACAATTTCATGCCAATCTTAATGATAGAGATGATATTCTTCCTTTGTCCCTGTAATTGCATGTTGGGGATGTGGGAATTTAATCTGAATTTTTATGTCTTTATCATATTAAAGTATTTTAATTCACTTGAGGACTCTTTAAAAATTCAGTACCTACATTTTAATCATTTTGGATAAATGGTCTATTTGTTGCTGTGGAGGTGGAACTGTTCGTGATTAAAATATCATGACGCTGGAAATTGGCCTCATATTTCAGATTTGTCTTTTAAAGCATTGTTGATCAAATGCTCTTGTTTCATACAAGCCTGACAACTACTGAGCTTATGAATTCATGCATTTTGATTGGCTGAGGGCATATTTTCATACAATTCTAGCACATGTCATCAATCACAATTTTTGTCTCACCTGCGAAGCAAAGTGAGACTATAGGCGCCGCTTTTCCGACGGCGGCGGCGTCAACATCAAATCTTAACCTGAGGTTAAGTTTTTGAAATGACGTCATAACTTAGAAAGTATATGGACCTAGTCAATAAAACTTGGCCATAAGGTTAATCAAGTATTACTGAACATCCTATTAGAGTTTCATGTCACATGACCAAGGTCAAAGGTCATTTAGGGTCAATGAACTTAGACCATGTTGGAGGATTCAACATCGAAATCTTAACCTGAGGTTAAGTTTTTGAAATGTCATCATAACTTAGAAAATATATGGACCTAGTTCACGAAACTTGGACATAAGGTTAATCAAGTATCACTGAACATCCTGCATGAGTTTCACGTCACATGACCAAGGTCAAAGGTCATTTAGGGTCAATGAACTTTGGCCGAATTGGGGATATCTGTTGAATTCCCATTATAACTTTGAAAGTTTATAGATCTGATTCATGAAACTTGGACATAATAGTAATCAAGCATCACTGAAAATTTTGTGCAAGTTTCAGGTCTCATGATTAAGGTCAAAGGTCATTTAGGGTCAATGAACTTTGGGCCGAATCGGGGGTATCTGTTGAATTACCATCATAACTTTGAAAGTTTATTGGTCTAGTTAATTAAACTTGGACATTAGAGTAATCAAGTATCACTGAACATCCTGTGCGCGTTTCAGGTCACATGACCAAGGTCAAAGGTCAATGAACTTTGGCCAAATTGGGTGTATCTGTTGAATTACCATCATAACTTTGAAAGTTTATGGATCTGATTCATGAAACTTGTACATAAGAGTAATCAAGTATCACTGAACATCCTGTTCAAGTTTCAGGTCACATGATTAAGGTCAAAGGTCATGTAAGGTCAATGAACTTTGGCCATGTTGGGTTTTGTTGAATAACCATCATATCTCTGTAAGTTTATTGGTCTAGTTCATAAAAAGTGGACATAAGAGTAACCATGTATCACTGAACATCTTGTGCGAGTTAGAGTAGTATTCAAAGTCAGCACTGCTGCTATATTGAACCGCGTGATGCAGGTGAGACGGCCAGAGGCATTCCACTTGTTATGAAACTGAGTATTCTTTGTTTGGATCAGAGTTTTAATATCACATTTATTTGTATTTGGGTTAATGTTAAGCACTGTTTTGAATCCAAAATTGCAGTTTGGAATATTGTATGATTGATTAAACCAATTCCCTAATATGACTTTAATGTGGGCAGATAAAGGTGACATGCATGTAATTGCATCTGAAATCACTGGAAATGAAAAACCTGCTTCGATGAATGTTTAATGATCTAATTAATACTGATCTAGTGGATCCTTGGGTCATTTCTCACCCATGTTTACAGTGTCTTTGAAGCAATTATTCGCCCTGTGACTTGTTGAATCAACCTACAATCTTCTTTAATATTTGAATATCTTTCTCATTTGTTTTAAGTGTTGAGAGAGAGCATGGTGTGTATATAATTTCTAAATCAAATCAGGGAGGTGTTTCTCTCAATAACAGCATATTCAGTCTGTGAGCTCTTTGACACTAATATGCATGACTGTCTGTTTTATGTCATACAGGCCTTAAGGCATGGTCACACCGCCCGAGCGTTGTTGGAGCGGTCGTGGGGCGGAGATAAAAAAATCATCACCGCTCGCTACCATTCACCATTTCCTGTTTAGATTGGTTTTTTTGTTTGTTTTTTTCCCCCAATTTCGAAAGCGAAATTCAACCCTCTTTCCCTACCGCTCCACGACCACTCCAACAACGCTCGGGCGGTGTGACCATGCCTTTATGTGAAATGCCCCTAGTTGTTTATCCTGACTTTGTGCATGGTGTTCAGTGCACATTGTGATAAATTCTTCAAGAATTGCCCCCCTTGGTTCAGATAGAGTTGATTCCTATTGGATGATCTGATGCTAAGTAAAGGCAAGATCTCTGATCATTGTCCTCGCATAGGACAAGAGGATGATGTAGAGATTGAAGGATAATTTGATAATGAAGACATCTCCAACTTGGTAGCTAAATGTTGAGCTGTTCGATTCAAAAGGTTCCATGACATTTGCTCTGGACAGCGGCAAGTGCTCCACTCTAACTCCCACACACCGATCGAGTGACCAAGTTCAACCCTGAGTTAAACATTATACCCTAAACCTAATAAACAACTCTATTGCAATCCTACATCTTCGACGAAATGACTCCTGGAGCGATTGTCCCAGGATGAAATGTTGTGTCACTTGTTTAAAGGACAAGTCCACCCCAACAAAAAATTGATTTGAATAAAAAGAGAAAAATTCAACAAGCATAACACTGAAAATTTCATCAAAATCAGATGTAAAATATGAAAGTTATGGCATTTTAAAGTTTTGCTTCATTTCACAAAAGAGTTATATGCACATCTCGGTCGGTATGCAAATTAGGAACTGATGACATCACTCACTCACTCACTATTTCTTTTGTATTTTATACAAAATATTTGTATTTTCTCGTCATTTTCATGTGAAATGAAGTTTCATTCCTCCCTGAACACGTGGAATTCCATTATTTTAACATTTTGTGCTTCAGGCAAGGAGGTCCTAATCATCAAATTCATAAAAATTGAAATATTGTATAATTCAAACAATAAAAAAAAGAAATAGTGAGTGACATCATCGACTCTCTCATTTGGATGTAACTGGCTCGTTCATAACTATTTTGTGAAAAATAAGCAAAACTTTGAAATGTCATAACTTTCCTATTTTACATCCGATTTTGATGAAATTTCAGCATTGTGCTTGTCTGATTTTTCTCTATTGACTCAAATCAACATTTTTCTGAGGTGGACTTGACCTTTAAGAGACATTTAGACCTATGCATATTGTAGGTCACATGTACCACTGCTCTTGTTTTGATTTTATTGTTGTTGTTTTTCTTTTGACGGGTCAGGATATTGGCAGGAAATATCATGTCAGTATTGTACAAGCCCTTATCATACCACTCATTAATGTATGATTATTTTGTTTCATTTGTTTCCCCTATACAGGCCCCAGCCCATCATGAGAAAACGAGTGAGACCTTTTTGAGCCAGTATTTTTTCAACCAGTTATTCATCGTACATCACCTCATGGTACTTAATCCACATCACAGGTTTGGCTAATTAAAAAAGAAAAATCAAGCTTTTCATTGGAATGTTTTATAACAGATTATGTCATAAATATTCATTTTTGCCTTGGAAGACTGGTTTGATTGGATGTTTACAAACAAAATATATGATTTAAATTATTTGAGAAGTGTTGTGGTCCTGAGGCTGGCCTCAAAGCCATTATGATTCGGTGACCAATTTTAATGCAAATTTTGAAAATAGTTACAAAGGTGATATAGTCAGTAAAAAAATCTCAGAAAAAGTTAGGAATACCAGATGTAGGTTTTTTTAATTTTATTTAGGGGCTACTTTTCACATCATACTGCATAAATCTGCAGTAAATTGGAAAGCTGCAATGAATTTAAGTGAAAAAGATAAAATTGCCCTGATATGTTGTAAAAATGAAAAAAAATATCGATAACATTTTCTTATAATTTTCTCTAAGGTAAACTAATAAGAGCTGAAACAGTAAATATTGATCTTGCCAATAAAGGACACCAAAACCCAAGAAGAAAAGCAATCTTATCGGAAAGAGTAAAACAGGAGGGGAAAATTTAAAACATGTTTCATAAAAATTGGTTATGAAATAGGCAAGTTATGGACGTTTAAAAGGCTTTTTCGTACTTTCTATGGGGATCCTCAAATTGGCAAACATGCTCCAAAATGGCTGATTTTGTGGACAACCTTCCATTTGTTTTGTACACAAATTTTCAGATTTTCCCCTTAATTTTACATATTTCACATCATTTCCTCCTGACCTTGTCATATGTGGTGTGAATAATATTTTCCCATGACATATATATGCTCAGAATGAAAGAAAATGGGGAAAATCTGAAATTAGTGTACTCAAAAAATGGAGTGTTGTCCACAATATCAGCCGTTTTGAAGCATGTTTGCCAATTTGAGGATCCCTATAGAAAGTACCAGGAGACCTTTTGAACTTCCATAACTTGCTTATTTTACAACCGATTGTGATGGAACTTGTTTTAAATTGGTCCTCTCGTTTTACTCTTTCCAATAAGATTGCTTCTCTTCTTGGGTTTTGGTTTCCTTTAAAGAGATCGAAAAGAGGGTACTGAACCCCTTTGAGTGTCAAATTTATTCACCGATAAATTCTCCAAGAAGACTTTCAGTACACTGCATGTCTCTTCGTAGATGAGACCAGAGATTCTTTGACTCCACCTCTTCTTGCTAGACGGTGGATAGCAGGGTTAGGGTTAGGTAACATGAATTAGACATGAATGTAATATGATGTGTTAAGGCATCAGTGAAGTTTGATTGTTTCATTTGAACTATATAAAACATGTTTTAGTATATTGTCATTCTAAACTGGGACTATGTCTTGACTAAAAAAGGATCAAAGCCCATGCTCCTGTGAGATGCTAGGTTTTATCCCTTTTATTCACAATTCATGACAGAAAATGAAAAAAAATCATTTGAAATTAAAGTGATTGGTTAACATTGGTTTGACTTTAAAAAAGTTCTGAACTAGAAGGTCACACTTGTCACCTGTGTCTGTGATATGTTACAAAAATGAAGCCCAGAAAAAAATTGCGTTCAAAAATAATTATTTAGTGCTTCAGAAATTGAAATATAAAGTGACCGGAAACACCATCTTAATTTCATCCCATACACTTGTGTGTACTATTTAGGCGTCTATAAGACGCCTATTTACAAAATCGGGGTTTGCCTTGTAGTATTGGCTTTTCATTCTCAATAATGTTTTTTTTCAGGGTTTATTCTAATACATGCACTTGTACACATGTTTCATCTTGGTTTGAGAATTTTTTAAATCGGCTGCTCACAAAGTTAAACAATACCTTTAATTCATCGTATACTAGTATCAAAATTAATTTTCCCTTGTTTTAATTGCATTTTTTTAGGGGGGGATTTTCATAACAGAAATTAAATAATCTATACTTGAGGTATATATGGTGGTAACTGTGTCTTATTAAAGTATGGACTTGATTAACCTAGACTTAACCAAATGTTTGTTTTATTTAATCAATGATGTGAGATTATCATTCATTACATTAATTGAAAGCTTTCAGTTGGTTGTTTATTATTCCCCCTTAAATAAAGTTATTAAGTTATTTGGAAAACCAGATAACTGTCCCTCATTTTCAAAACTAATCGAAATGCAAGTAAGTTATGCGTTTTATCAATACATGGCTGTACGCAGCATAGAGGCAGGAGGCAGTCCCCCCCCCCAAGAAATTTAGAATTGATATTTTTATTGAAAATTTTAATTAAATTCACCAAAAGTGTGCATGAAACCCTTCAATTGTACTGTGGAAAATGCAAAAATACCCCCAAGACAAAATGAGTTGCTTCACTCCTTAACTTTTGATTTTTTTTCCAAATTGTCAAATTGTTTATGCTCCCCCTAACCCCCTCCCCCCCAAAAAAGAAATGTACGGCAATGAATCAATATGCAGTCAAGCTCCAGGGCAATGCAATATGGTAACTCTCAACATAATTCAGTTTTCTTGGAGTGCCTGTATATTCATTTCAAATTTTCAATAAAATTTCATAGTTCCAGTTCCTCTTCTATTCATGTGAATATACATGTATATTAAGAAATCATCTCCAGTCGTTTGAGTTGAAATATGTTGATGAATTCAAATATTATGCATTTAACATCCTATCTCATTCTAAAGCATGATATTTCCTACAACTTTGTCACAACTAACAAAAGTAATATGGTTACAATCTGGCACTTCATATTTTAGTCATTCATTAGCTTTTTATGAAAGACCCCAGGGGGCCCTGTTTCAGAAAGGACTTGCAACTGTGGTAACTTTGCAATTATGGCAACTACCATGGTAACAGGGCTCAGCAGCCAATCATAATCAAGGTTACCATGGTAGTTGCCATAATGACAAAGTTACAACAGTTGTAACTCTTTGGCCCCAGGATGTTCAGTACTCCTGTACAATTTTAATATCAAGGATTTGAAATGAATACTGAACATCTGTGGATAATGAACAACTGAATGTTGGACTTTTAATTCAAACCTTTTGGCTTAAAATTCATATCCATTTGATTTAAATTTTAATCCTTTGAGATTTAGATACTAGTTCTTAGACTAAAAATGAACCCAATATTTGCTTGGTCAATATTCACAGTCTCTTTGAATGTACATTATGTTTTATTTCCTTAACACTTTGGGTGTATACCATGATATTTAACATAGATATGAAATAAAATAAAGTTAAGACTTGATGGATTAATGATTCATGAAGTATTTTCAGTAAGACTTGACAATGTGATACCTGGATGTTTGGACCTGGTTTATCTTTACCTGCCATCATACAATCCACTTTACTTGCAATCTTAAGGCTCAGCCATATATACAGGCAACAAGTTCACCAATATTGGCCTGTATTAAGTCAATGAAAAATTAGGTGTCCAAAATGTTTCAGAGGCAGGCCTGTTTGCAAAACAAAAAAATTATTAATCAGATTCTTGAAAATAAGATGTTTTGATCATTACATAAAATTACACATTATTGATTTTATGATGAAATAATTATGATATAAGAATTATAATGCTGATGACATTATAATGAAATCCTTATTTTGTTATAAGTCTGTCTGAACATTTTTGGACAGTCTAATATTATTAGAGTTAAAACTTTGGTGCCTGTTCATTATTTTTCATCCTACTTTGTCCTTGCATGGCAGAAACATATTGCCACAATTTGTTGCACCATTGATTAAACAATGCTCTACATTTGTAGCACTCTCTCTACTCAAAAGAACAAGTCACAATCCTCCCATTTTGTTTAGAGAGAGAGAGAGAGAGAGAATGTAATTGCTCCTCTCTACATGTTTAAAAGCATTACTAATTCACTCTCCATACAATCTTAGTAAGAGCCATAGGTTTTCCTTTCCTAATTTAATATGATTTGGAGCTGGGAGTAGGTTTGCAATGTGACATTTTTCTTGGAAAATTTTTTTAGCTTACATGAAATCCATGGTAATTAATGATATCCACATTTTTGATTTAGGGTCAGATAATCAGAAATCTCAAATGCCGAAGTAAAAAAAAAAATATAATGACCTACATTTTGGAGCCAACCCCAAATTACCTTCATTTTATAGTGAACCCTGGTTTGTTTGTTTTCCTTTTTGCTTGTTAACAAAATCTTGGTACCAATGACCTTCTTAAATGATCTTTTAATTTTTTTTTTTTTTTTTTTGGGGGGGGGATTTTTAAATTTTCTCAGTCAAACCCCCTCCTTGGAATAAAGCTATATCTGCCCCTGGTCTCATACACCTAGCATTTTAATATAAAGGAGAAGCTGAAAAGAGATAAGCATTTATTTATTCCTGGTTGAAAATAGCAATTAAATTAGACTAAATGCAAGACCAGTCTAGACAGACATGTCCACACAAGAATGGTGAAGTCATGAATTATGGATAATATGTAAATGGAAATCCAAGATAGCTGTTATAACTTGAATGTAAATGTGTAGTTCAATTGTTAACTGTGTATATGATACAGATATACTGTATTATAAAGATTTACCATGGAGTCAATTCTGTTGCAAGCTTTTTTATATTATGGATTCCAGGTATGTGTTATGTATAATGAGAGATATCATGATAATAATAATAGTATTAAAGACCATTCTATGAAAGATATGTATATAAATATATAGGAGCAAAATGCTGTATATTAAAAAGGAAAATATGATAACTTTGACTTTTGTTTTGTGTATTTTCCCCTTTTTTGCTATGAATCAATTGCCATTAACCGATGGATGTCATCTGATGTAATATTACTTGTTGTTACTTAAGTATCAGGTGATTATTATGATGATGATCATGCTGGTGATGGTGATGATGATGATAATGATGGTGGTGACGATGATGATGATGTCATGATCATATGATGTCATGATCATATGATGATGATAATGATGGTAATGTGGATGATGATGATGATGATGATGATGGTGATCATGGTGGTAATGATGATGATGATGATGATGATGGTAATGTGGATGATGATGATGATGATGAAGATGATGATGATAATGATGGTAATGATGATGGTGATGATGATGATGTAAAGACGAAATAACGATTTATCGCTCATAATAAGCCCACCAAAATTGTATTTTATGAGAAAATTCACCCATTTGTACATCGTATCCATCTTTTCTGATAATTGTCTCAACTACTTTTTATGCGGCATAAGCAATGCAGTTAAAATCATGGATTCATGATTAGTTAAGTGAGTCAATATTATTGCTCAAACCTTTGTTTCAATCTATCATTTTCCACTTTTTCTTTATACTTTGATACGACTCAAAATTCCCCAATAAAAAACCCCAGTTTTGCCTATACTCTGAGCTTATAGATTTTTTTTATAGTTTATTTACTATCAGGGTTATTTTATATTTTTTGTTGCAGTCACTGGCATGAGGAGAAGTAAAAATACCTAAACGTCAAATATTTTTGACAACAAGAACATCCTGTTTTTATGGTTGACTTAATTGTACAAAATTTAAGGGGGGGCACAATTTCATCACTATTCTACCGGCGTGAAATGGGGTGCCATATTAGTGCCCCCAGTCCACTCGTTTTAAGATGCGCCTTTTGATATCAAATTTCTCCTTTACTGGATATGTTTATATAATCTCCAATGGAGAAAATTTAATTTGAAAAGCCACAATGCTGATGAATCAAGCCCAGTATATTTTGTTTAGAATGTGACGGGGTCGTGCTTTCTCTTGTCATGATTACATGGGTGTTGTTTTTTAATAAATCTTTTAAGGATCCTGATATATTATTATAATTATTATTACTAGTGTTATTATTACTATTACAATATTATTATTATTATTGTTATTATTACTATCATTATTATTACTGTAGTAATAGTAGTAGTAGTAGTAGTAGTAGTAGTAGTAATAGTAGTAGTAGTAGTAGTAGTAGTAGTAGTAGTAGTAGTAGTAGTAGTAGTAGTAGTAGTAGTAGTAGTAGTAGCAGTAGTAGTAGTATAGTAGTAGTAGTAGCAGCATTATTATTATTTCCATTGTCCACAACTTGATGTTCTGTTGGTATATTAAACAGCAACCGGACTTCTTCCAGAAATCTAGGGTTATTGTTCTATATTCTATCAAATGGGTCCTCTTCTCATTGTTCACTTCTCTTTCTAATTCAAGACCTTCCGTATAGGATATGAGCTGTTCCAAGCAAGCTTGCCTTCTATATCGTTCCATATGACATCTCGACTCCTAGAACAGCCAGAAAGCTTCTGTGTCTTGTTGTCACAGTTCCTAAGGCTCCGATGACTATTGGTACCATCTTTGTCTTCACCTTCCGTATCCTTCGCAGCTCCCATGCCAGGTCGTTATACTTCTGTGTCTTTTCCTGGATCTTTTCCTCCTCTTTATGCCAAGCTCTGCAGTCTCCTGGAATCGCAATATCTATGATGAGACATTCTTATCCTTCTTCTTTAAGAGAACGATATCTGGTCGTCTCGCTTCAATGAGCTTGTCTCAGTTGTCTGTCTGGATATTAACATTCCATAAGAGTTTTACATCATCGTCCTCTGCTACAGGCTCTGCCCGATGTTCGTACCATTTTTCTGCATGGGGTAAATGGTACTCATTGGCCAGACCCCAATGAACTGCAGCTGCTACTCTGTCGTGCCTTCCTTTGTACTCAGTCTGTGCCATTTTGCTGCATTCACTCACCAGATGAGATACCGTTTCGTCTTTGTCATAACACATTCTACATAAGGGAGATGTATGCTCCTTTTCAACTTGGCTTTTCGGTAATTTGTTCTAATTGCTTGGTCCTGAGCAGTAACTAACATACTTTCCGTCTCCTTTAAACTTCCTCGTTTCAGCCACTGCCAACTCTCTGGTCCAGCAAACTCCTCTGTCTTAAATGCTGTCCGTGTATCACCTTCTCTTCCCATCCTTCCAATCTCATGATCCTTTGATCAGCCTTCAGCTGTTTCGCTGTCCTATCCTTTCCTTTCCTATCGACTCTTTATTATTATTATTATCATTATTATTGTTATTGTTATTATTATTACTATTATAATTATTATTATACTTATTATCATTATTAATATTTATTATTATCATTATTAATTATTATTATTGTTATTATTATTATTATTATTATTATTATTTTTATTGGTTATCGTGCTTATGATATGACAGGCTTTTGTAATTTGTTAAATCATGCATTCCTTACATGTTTCATAGTACAAACTTTTGAAATCCGGGTAGACGTTTTTTTGGCTTTTTTTTTAAACAAATTTTAATAAACCGTTTTGAATCGAATTGATTGTGATCACCTTATAATCATCAATTGATTGTTTCTTCCGATCTTACGCCAAGTGATAACAACTTCTGTGATTATGATATTTCAAACTTACCAACTATGAATAGATCTATTTCTCATCTTTAAGATGAAATAGTCACGTGTATTAACAGTTGTTGGGTATTTAGTGGTATGGGCTGGATTTAATCGGTAGTATTATGAATATGACAGGTCCTCTCATATAGATCAATGCGTTCTGCCGTCGGCGTAACAAAATCTACCTATTCGGTTTTTAAATTGAAGCTCTTTAATACAACTAATCAGAGGCGCCCACGATATCCTACGCCATCTTGCCTACACACGTGTGATATAATATTGATTATTTACGTGTTTATTGAAGTATTTAATATCTATAAATTATTGTAAGTGACAGAATGTTTCTGACATGGAATTATTAACATCTATGACTATCCATATCTGGAAACAAGAGGGGATTAAGGTAATGATGCATTAATGTACGTCGGGCTAATATTGATTATAGAAACAAATAGCTTGAAAAAGGAATACATGAAAATGAAAATGAATGTCTAGTGCAAGCTTGGGAAAGGCGAAGTAAGGGCATACAGTGAAAACAGGCCCGTAGCAAGGATTGCTTACGGCGGGGTTCTGAATTATAGAGAGCACCTCTCATAGTTTGGGATCCAGCTTTGGCCAATTGGAGAGTCGGAACTATTTCATCCGCATATTTCCCAAATCGGTAGCTGAAAGCTAGCTAAACACTGAAGTTTTATGAGCATCTTGACTTAAAAAAAATAATGATAATGCGAGCACGAGCTTAAATGTTTTAAATGTCATGTGTTTCATAATTATCTTATAAATATATATATATATATATATATATACATATATATTTATATATATATATATATATATATATATATATATATATACATATATATATGTATATACATACATAAATATATATATACATATATATATATGGCCGATTCCACGCAAAAGTGGACATTTTCCCAAATCTTTTATTGGCTCTTTCAAATTTGGACCAAAATTTTCGATTGAAACTCATATGGAAGTTCATAAATACAAAGGGAATCATAATTTGCCTCCTCCCCAAAAAATAATAATCATAAAGAAATAAATTTTAAATAAAGATATATATAAAATCTGTCTAAAGCATCTCCTTATAGAATTTTTTTACTGCATTTCAATCTCACAGAAAACTATTGATTGTTTTGTAAAAATTGCAGTGGATAATTTGAGAGTCATCATTCATTTTACATCATATTAAGAGAAAATATTCAAATATACTGTAAGTTGCGGAAAGGTTTTCTCTTTTTTTAAGTTTAATTTGTGATGCTGGACAACGTGTAATAATATAATTGCGACTGACCACTGCAGAGTTTTCTATCCACAAAAGAAACTCAGAGGCTTACCAAGTTCAGATGTCTTATTTGAGACTTCCATAATTATGTGAGTAATGTTTTACAGGTAAGGTAAAAGCGTTTTGATTTGAAAGAAATACCGAAATTACTCACGTCACTTTTTCCATTTTCTTCCTTTTTTTTTTTTTGCTTAATGCGACTGGACAATTTTAGGACGTCATGACGTCCACAATGTACAGCCAACAAACTTTCCGTATTCATTATTTGATTGATTGATTGAATTTTTATTTTCTTAATTCCAAACAAATTGACAAAGTAAGTAGCAACAAAACAGAACTTTTTATGAATAACAAAAATGAAAAAAAGGATCTCACTGGAAAGCTTCGCCTGTTTATGTGATTCCCCTGAAATAAATAACTGATAAAATTTATCAAATACAAATAGAAATTAACAATGTTCGATATAATAATTTGAAGAATACTACTGGGGTCAAGCTTCGTATATGCACTATACCAAAAATTAATACAATCATGACAATATATTCGTATCCATGGTATACAACAAAAAATGTATATACATGATATCGATTGTTTACAAGCCTTGGTTGTCAAGTTTAATTCTTAGTATCGACTTAACAGAAAGACTCACCACTGTAAAACTGACAGCACCAAGTAATAGCAAAACATGTAAAAGTGTAATGCTACTGACTGTGGAATCGCCCTGATACATATCTCATTAACACTTTCCTTCCTCATATTTTTCTTATCCTTTTCTTTTTACTTTCCTTCTCTACTTCCCCTTTTCATTAATAATTTCTTCCTGCTCTGTTGTTTTCTTGTCTGTTTGCAAACGGCAAGGTTCCGCGGGACTGGGGACCCCCGGTTACGGTCCTTGATAAAAAAATGATAATCATACGGATATATGTTGCAGATATTATTCGCTGGAAGCCATTCCAATGAGCCCCGTGCGATTTAAACTTGATCTCAGAATCAACTAGTAAATCTATTCCATCTCGATACATGCGCATTGTCGCGTGAGATTATTGCCCTTCATTTTTTCATTCGTGTCAACTGGTTTAAGTTTAACCTGCAAATGAATATAGCTCAGACCATCAAATCACAACTAAAAATTGTAGGAAAAGAGATTCGGTGTTTTTAAATTCCCCCTCGGGTATCACCTTACACATTTAGATGCATCACGTGTCATACCTCTCCTCTGCCCTCTACGTCAATATAATAAAAATGAAAAATAATAATGTTTTATTTATACCCATGCAGGGTAGCCACTTCAGTTAGGAAACTGCTCTACCAGCGGGCCCTGCATAACATAACATGTTATTAAATAGACTTTTAAACG
The DNA here is from genome assembly GCF_018143015.1 of Lytechinus variegatus. NCBI lineage: Eukaryota > Metazoa > Echinodermata > Echinoidea > Temnopleuroida > Toxopneustidae > Lytechinus > Lytechinus variegatus. Next base: position 30,121,981 of record NC_054754.1, on the reverse strand, counting down.
ATTTGACTAATGTTTGTTATATAAAGAGACGATTTCTAGGTGTTATGATAGTCTGTTGTGAAATCCTTTACTTGAGTTAAGTGGTCTGAACGAGCAGCCTACAAAAAAGGCCCTCTCGCTAATATTTTATGCGTTAGTCTTGTGTGAAGACACACTTATTAATCAAAGTTTCAATCAGGTTCTGTGCCTGCAGAGATGTGCCTAATGATGGCATCACTTTTTTTCTTCACTTGAAATGCTAGGGTTGCAGATCTACCCGACCCAGCTAGGCCTCTATTTATCATACTCTACATTCCCTCCATTTCTTCTTCTTCTTTCTTCTTCTTCTTCTTCTCTTCCTCCTCCTTCTTCTTCTCCCCTCCTCCTTTCTCTTCCTCATTTTCTTATTCTCGCTTGTCACACTTTCCCCCGTCCTTTATCCCATCTTCAAGTTCAATCTCTCTGTCTCCCCTCTTTACTCTCCCCTTTTCAGTTTCACTACTTGAAGAAAATAGAGGCTATATGTCTTTTAAAAAATCCCAATCAACAAAATCACAATTTTGGAATAGAAAGGAGAAAGGGAAAGAAAATGTTGAAAAATTATTGTTTTTTTAATATTATGTCCAAATTAGTCACAATGATAAATCTTTCTATCAAAAAGATAAAAAAAAATTGCGTGCTCGCTTCGCTCCGTTGCAGGTTTTTTGATTTTTTTTATTTTATTGTATATATACATGTATACATTTTTCAGAATTTTACATGTCTAGCCTCGTCAGAATGCTAACATCATAACTCAATGCGCAGATATGACGTTGATGGAAATGAAGATGATGTTCACAATACACTATTATGATAGTGCTACTTCCTTACTGTAATAATTATGATAAATAATCTATCATGATCATCGGCTTAATCATGATTATGGTCATATTAATGATGATAGCAATATTGAAAATGATAATGATTAATGTGTTCATTATACAAATCGCGACGATGCTTTGACATTCTTCTCCTCATTTTCGTTGGGTATTGCATGGGAAAGAAAGGAAAACTTGCTATCAGCTATTGCTTACAGGAGTTCTCTATATTTAGTAGAAGAGAACATTTCGATAACAAATCTGAATTGTCTGACTTTTCATTATGCCATTGTTATGGAGCTTAATTTTATAATAATTGACTTCGCATTATCGCAATGCTCCTGCTTTATGAATCCCAGTATGTTCTCCCAGGGACGGATCCCAAGGGCGCCATTTTGGTTATTCTAACCCTATTTTGGTTTACATCCGGGATATTACAATCAGGGTGAGATTTGAACCACGTAACCACTACGTGCCAGACGACGCGACCAAGACGTATAAAACAAAACCGCCACACCCGAGCCTTCACGGTTGATCATGGAGCTGGAAGGATGAACAACAGTTGGGATGAAACTATTTCCCTTGACCGTTTCCACGATCTGTTCGCAAGTACTTCATCGTCGATTCTAGACACCGATTAACCCTTCTTACAAAGAATCAGACGATTGGAAAACTCTTTCCCGCTCGTTCGTTCATGAGCCGTAGATGAACGAACGCTCGTTAAATACGAAGAGCAGACCGCAGAGAGACAAGCGAGCGATCGGATGACAGAGATGGGATCGGGCGCCAGTGTGAGGATCTCACCCACGACCTATCACAAAGAATCAACACAAATGTGTAATATACAGGTGGCATGGAGGAGAAACAAAAAGATTGAGAAAATGCTTCATGCAGCAAAACTGGAAGCTTCCAAAACAGTAAAACTGCTCTTATTAGGTAAGTTTTCGAAGTTGTTTTTTGTGTTTTCTTGAAGTATAATTCTATTACTGTCAAAATTTTGTTGCCAATCTATTGTGATGTTATTGGTCTAAATTGCAATGCGCTTAACTCGCCGCATTAAGGCTTTTATTCTATCAAACTGCATAATTTGAATGATTGTGATTTTTTTAAACATGGGTACAAAAGACTGATGGCGTATATAGAGTAGTGTAACTTGATAGCTTGTGGCGGGCATGACTGGAGGCTTCCAAAGAAAATAAAAGGAAATTTCTATGGATTATGTAATGAGCCAGATGCGTTGCTATCTCAATATTATCTTTTCATAAGCATTCTTGAAGCCCCTCAGTTAAAACCCAAGCTGAATTGGTCGGTGCCAATCAACAACTGTAATACGAGTATTCGTGATAAAATGAAAGTCTTAATCATGTTAATAGATGATGAAAACCAATCTCTGTCATACCAAAGAGGTTTAACAGATGAAGAACCATTCAACACTATTCCCATTAAAGCAACTATGATGCCGCAGAGATAAAATATGTTAGCCATGACTTCTTTTTTGTTGGATACCATCATACCAATCTCTGTCAAACAAAAAGGTCCGTTTTAGGATTCAAATTGTATGCATTGTTTTTCTGGGGGCGGGGCAGACAACAGGTAATCGTACAAATTTGATTTCTTGTATTTTAATTCATAATTGGGATTTCTGGACAGACAGATTCATGGATTTGAATAAGCGTATATCATAAAGGATAGTACGTCTTCTGTGGATGATAATTATTTTATCTCGCGTTTTAACATCCATACATCGCTATTAAATGGAAACTTCTGATCTAGGTGAAAGGAATGATTGAGATAGCAATCATAGCACGTTCCTGAAAAGCTTGGTCCCAGTGGCAGATGGACACAAAACATTCATAACGGATACAGCGGACAAGCAAGATATCGGTGTAACTCTATCCGTTTTCATCTGCTCCGGATAATGGACAAAATGGGCGAACAATGAAATCACAGTGGACAGATGCTCGATGGATATAGAGCGTATGAAACACATGGGCAAAGAGTACAAATGATACATAAATATTTTCCAACGGATATCAATATTTTTTTTCCGTTTTACATCCTCTCTGCATCCTTAAGTGAAGTGGGACCAAGCCATAAGCTTCAGCCTACAATTCGATACCTTGACGACCTGTACTAGAATAATCATTATTTTAGGAAGCAGGAAAAGTCTGTTTACTTCCGAATAAGATGCGTTTTTCGTTGCGATCTTGTGTTTTGAAATAGACTATTGTTAATAACTAAGCGTTATAGAAAGACATTTGTGTGTTCTGTATTCGAAAGTTTGATTTTACCACCGAACCTTTGCGATAAAGCCACGGGGAGTTAGCGTAGTTGACGCAGTGACATACACTCATCCCACAGATGAGGTTATAAGAACGGTGATGCTGCCATGTGTTTGATGCGAAGCATAAAGGTACGGAGCCAAGGACGTAGGCTGGTTTGAGCATGGGGAGGTGCACATCCTTCATCGGGAGGTGGAACTAAAGTGGTATGGGGGTGCACATCTTTGGGAGGTGGAACTAAAGTTTGGAAAAATAACTGTTGAAAGCAGAAAAAGGGTACAATTTTCGTGTCGGAACCATAGAGTTAAATACGTTTAAACAGGTTTATATAACTGTATGGTTTATATAACTCTATGGTCGGAACTCTTCCTCAGCGGGAGGGTGCACGTGCACCCAGTGCATCCCAGCCTACGCCCTTGGTAGCTGCATCCAGGCGGCTGAAATTGACGATCAATCATTTTAATGACACATTTTGAGACATTTAGGCATCGACGACTGTTCACGGTCGTAAGAGAAATGGTATAAACCGCCGCCTAAATTGCCGATATTTGACTACTCCCGGACTACTAGCGAATCTCACATAAACACTCCCTTGAGCAAAAGTTGAATATTCATGGTATATTGGAACGTTTTCTGCAACACATTAGCAGTGAAACCTAGAACACTGCTATGCTCAACAACTGTCCGAGTAAAAAAAAAAATTATACAACTTCACTTGATGAAACACGGGGAATGCATAAAAAACCCCGATCATTTCCATTGCTTTTGGTAAATATCAAACGGAGGGGAGCGCTGCTCATTAATCTTGAAAGTGATTTCTAAAATATATTTTAGGTGCTGATACACCATGATTATCCTTCGGTTTTAGCAAGTTCAATTGTTCTTGTATTTATCAGTGTAATTCTATGCTATCTAGAGTAGATATTAAAGCACTGTATATTATACTCAATATATCCCTGAATGTATTTTTCTACGGGAAGGAACAGTGTGTCACAATGTGTGTATCACAGTGTGTGTGTGTCGGTGTGTGTTCACAGTGTGAACACCATGTGCATTTCAAAAGTGTGCATCCCATGTTCACATAGTCGACCATGTGAAAACGCTGTGAACAGTCACACTGTGGAGGTATCCACAGTGTGAAAATATATTCACACTGTTGAATTTGAGCAGTTTAACAGTGTCAATGATTCCACATCAGTTTCCACAACAAATCAGTCAAAAATGACTAGTTAATATGGTCAGTTGGGTGCAACTGTTATTCTAGTCGTATTTAACTTTTTTTAGTCGTACATGCATTTTACTAAAACAAGAGTTATTTCTGACTAGAATATATGTCGGAAATGTGACTATCAGTGATTGTCATATCAGTTGCACCCAGCTGACTACTGGTCTAGTCAATTTGACTGATTAGTTTTAAGATTGTGGTCCACTTTGTGAACACACTGTGATCACATTATGTTCTTTCCATCTTAAGTCAAAAATTTCTTGCAACAATGTTAAGTATTGCTCAATTTAAAATCCGTATGCATATAGCTATATCTTTACCCATAACATCAATTAAAACATTCAACGGTTTATAATAAGAACAAAAAACAACACGTTTTTATGTTCACTGAATTCCTAAACGCATTAATTGAAAGCAGGCACAATGTCAGAAAGCGGATGCAAATGTTTTTTTATTATATTATAATTAACCCGAGGAAATAGCATAATTGTGTTATCTAGCACATTATTGATGAAGTAAAATGTTATAACAAGTTTTAATCAACTTGTTATTTATCAGGCAGAAAATTCACATTTTTCCTTGCTTCCATTTTTCTTCCTTTTCTTTTCTTTTTTCTCCCGGCAATATGTCTTTATCATCATATATTTTTTTATTGTCATCTTTTTTTCCTTCTCCAGTAAGCTTCTTCTCCTCCTTTTTCTTCTTCCGTTTCCTCTTCTTTCTTCTTATTCCTTCTTATTCCTCTTCTTCTTCTTCTTATCTTTCTTCTTCTCCTTCTTCTCCTGCGTCTTCTCATTTTTCTTCTTTCTCCTTCTTGTTCTTTTTCTTTGTCTTCCTCTTCTCCATGATCATTACTTAATACTTCATCTTTTTCCTAAATCTAAGTCACTGTAGCTTAATCTTCCATTATCAAAAGTACTCAAGAATCTTTTGTATTTGATAATCTGTAAGCAATGTATACAGATTACACCGATTTCTGATTAGGAATAATCTATTCAGAGCAAAGCGTCCTTGAAATAAGTTCTTGCAAATGTCAATAATTGGCAATCAAAATGTAAGAAGTGGTTAGGCAGAACTTCGTTCATATCTCAAGAAGACGTGATCCTTGTCAAACAAATACTAGTTATTCATCATAACACGTATCAATACAGTTGATAGCAATGATTCCTTTGCTCGAATAATTTTTATGAATTAACTTTGAAATGAATCACTTAATTTTACATTGTTTTAAACTCCGAGCTATTGAACAAGAAGGGAGAGAAAAAGAGAGAGAGGGGGGTAGTATGTATGAGGAGAGAGGGATAGGGCCGTGGGAACCCTTTTTTTACTGTGCTGATTTCAATCTAACAAGCAAAAAAAAAAAAAAAAATGGAGGCCATTTTCGGCCCGAGCAATTTCACAAGGAAAAAGGTTTCTGTAAAAAATGAATTGCAATTTTGTTACATTTCTCCATTTTGTCACACTATCCGGAATTCTTGGGGGTGCTGCCTATGGAAATTAATACACGCAACACCTCCAATGAAAATTTACATGTGCTTGAATTGCCAGAATATGTCTCCAGAGAATTACCAAGCAATTACATATTGTTATGATTTTTAGTTTCAAATTACATCAAAAGGGTATTGCAGTCAGTGGACAGTTTAAAGTCAATGAAGAAAAATAGAGATAAACCACAGTTTGTTGACGTTTAGTGAGACAATTTCTGATGAAATCAAATATCTTGCGGCACATATTAAGTTTGTTTACAGTACTGGGGAAATGGGTATACATTAGTGTGTGGATGTGAAGATTCAAATAAACATATTGCCAGTTAACTATTCGAAATTGTATTATGACCAAATTTTGTAACCCGATTCCCTCTTGTAAAATAATAATTATTCGGTAATGAAAGTAGTAATTATATAGTTGGATTTAAACAGCGATTTTTCGATACAATGCAGTTATTTTCTTTACATTATACAGCACGAGGTGCTGCTTCGTATAGAAACGCTCAGTGCATATAATGGGTCAATCAGGTACTAGGTACTCATTCAACTCACATGGTTTGCACTGTTCAAGTAAAACACATCTTGGCTGGGATTCGAACCCTAGAAAGACGATATCAGAACCATGCGACCACAATGGGCCCCACAATATACATGATAAGTGTTTTGTATTTAATATCTCTTACATGTTTTCAAATCGTGTCTACTTCTTATACCGATACGGCTAATTGATTTTCTCTATAATCATTTCTTGTATCAGTATTTCGATCCTTTTATTTGCTACCTTTTTTCAAATTGCTATTCCGTTGTTAAACCTATATAGGAAGAGTCTATGTGCTACTTAATGATTGTTGAATGATATTGTGTCTTTCGTTGTTGTTAAACATGGATAGTAATTTATTCTTCAAACGTATTTCAATTCTTTTTTCAAGCAGGGGTGAAAACGTGTGTTTACAGACTACCGAATTCTTTATTCTTTTACGCAAATTTTGTTCACTTCAGTCGAAGTATATTGTGTATCGTAATTTTGACCTCTATTCAATCTTCCAGTAAAAATGGAAAATGGTTATTGATTAGCTATAAAAACCAGACGATGAACAATCTTTCGATTGAGTCGGTTCCTGTGTGTAGTATCTTCATAAGACTTAATATTTAGGTTAAAGACTTTGCCATTTATAATATGTAATCTTTCTATTCATATACAATTATCTGAAGCATGAAATAGTTTCAATTTAAGCAACAATGCTTTAAATGTGAAAGTGAAAATGTATTTTGCCATCATTTACTTGCAAGTATATGTATAAAAATGATGCAGTCAAAATGAATATCGTTTTGCAAATGGAAATTAGACATTTTGAAACACCGTGATTTTATGAATACCCTCCGCCTCCCCTCCCCGAAACTGGTCCCAGGAGTTTGAATCTGAAGCGAAATATTACTATTCAGACCAGTGTCTCGACATTTTTATTTTAATTCACCTCCCATGCATGCAGGTGCCGGTGAATCAGGAAAGAGCACAATCGCAAAGCAATTAAGGTGAGGATATCAAAGAATCGTCAACATCTAATGAACATGTATAAGCAGCATTATTTCATTCGATCTATCAATTTTTTGAAAGGAGTTAGTGGCAGACCGAATTCTTGAAGATCGGAGTATATATTCTTACAAGTCGGGGTCTTATGTGCCTCTGAATTTAGTAATAATATGAATAATAAAGAAGTTAAATTTGATAAGTGATATTTAGTTTCAGATTTTCTTTAAGTATCCTGTCACGTTATTTTCTTCATCGCAAACTGGGGCCGATTGCACGAAAGGGTCTTTGCAAGGACCATCTTTCGTGTCGCCCATCTTTTATGATGCGCCATGTAAAACGCATTTTAAATAAATAATCTGCAAACATATTTCATTCGTCCGTTAAAATAAACAAATTATTTGTTTATAAAATGATGTGATATATCATGAAATTGTATAAAATTTGATTTAAAAGCAAGCTAACGAATCTTATTCTTTATCATAAATTTCAGAAACACCCCGCTTATAGTGTATCATAAAATATGGGCGACACGAAAGACGGTCCTTGGAAAGACCTTTCATGCAATCGGCCCCTGAATGCTTATTGATGTTTAAAAATAATGATAGTGATTTTTTTTTGTGTGTGTGATCAGACCATTGAAAATTAGACATATTTAGAGAAGTCAATAATGATATGTGATAATAAAATTTCACATTTCCCTTTAATGCATTATCTTCTCAATCATAATAGATTACATATTACTGTAGGTTTTTTTTATCATGAAAATATTTATCTATTGAAAATGCAATGATACAAAGAGGTTATTTCACTCCATGACATGTGGAAATTAGCTTTTTCCACAAACAACCTGTTACGTTATTTTCTTCAACAAAAGTGATTGCATATTTATGTTTCAAAATAATGATGATTACATGTTTTTCAATAATTTTCGCAAAATTTGAAAAAGAATGTCAATAAGGCATATATTCTTATTAAATATACCAAATAAAAAAATGGCAATATCAATTTTGTGTGATTATGGAGATTAAAAAATTGATAATTGGTGATAAACAATAAACACCACAAAAGAAATAAAATTCAGAACCGAATTTGTTAAAACCCTATACTTCTTATCTCCTCAAACTAACTTGTGCATGAATTTAAAAAGTGATACAAATTTTGAATTATCATTTTCAACGAAAGTTAATGTTAGTCAGTAAATGTAAATGTATAAAAACGACCGAGCTATTCCATTCGAAATTTAATTGATAGGATTTCGTTTTCTTTCATTTTAGTGCCTTTCATAGATTTTTTCAAAACATATTGATTTTATGAAACAGGTCAATTTTATACAACAGATTTATTTTATATAATTTTATACAATCGATTGATTTTATACAACAGATTTATTTATACAACTGATTAATTTAAAACAACCTTTATTAAAATCTCTTGTAGATTAATTCATTTGGAAGGATTCAATGAGGATGAGCGTCACGTGTTTAGTCACATCATACGATCAAACGTTACAGAGTCTATCTTATCACTCTTAGGTGCTATCAACAAACTTAACATTGAACACAATGATCCGAAATTTGAGGTAAGTCCCACACTTTAAATGCAAAAGAATTAATCTGGTCCCTAATCATACTCCTCTCAGAGTGAGACGAGGGACTAGTCATTTTGGAGTGGGCTTTACATCTTTTGAGAGTGAATTTACCTCTTTTTGGAGTGAAAATGTAGTTCACTCCAGAAGGGTGTGATAAAGACCAGATTAGCTCTTTTGCATGTAAAGTGTAAATTTATCATATGAAGCTTCTTTTCTCCTTATTCAGATAACAAATTTAATCTGCCTCTACGGTGAATTTCCACCAAACCGTCTCACTGTCTAATTTTGTCAAAACCAACTTTACGTCTGGGTGAAATATCTCTTTAACTCCAATTCAAACTGTTACCTACCGTTATCATTATTCTTCGCTCCAGGGTCTCCCCCACTCTCTCCCTATATTTAATTTATTTTCTCCCCCCCCCCCTCTCTCTCATTATCTATCTCCTCTGTCCCTCCTCTCTCCCTCTTATTCTCTCCCTCCCTTTTATTCTTCTTGTATTTGAATCTCGCAGAACGATGCAGCCTATTTCTACTCCTACATGGAAATGATAGGAACACGTGATCATGAATTCACCCCTGAGCTGACCCAAGTAATGGATAGGATATGGAACAACCATGGCATCCAGGAATGTTACAGAAGAAGAAATGAGTTCCAGCTCCTCGACAATGCAAGCTAGTACGTCAGTAGTGAAAATACTTAAATCTGGTGATCAATCGGTATTTTTTGTTCTTATACTGCATATTCCAACAAACCTGTACACAAATTAGTTTTAAAAACGAAAATGGATAATAGCAAATAGCACAGTTGTGGCGTCAGTTTATTTCGATAGGGCGGCGGCGCCGCGGCGGGGAAGGGGGGGGGGGCAAAATCACAGGGAATGGTCACCCCCTGAGCCCAGGCCTGTGACGCAGCCAATGTATCATAATCGAAAGTCCATGGTTTGAAACCAAGTCCATGTGCCTGTATGCCATTTATTATTGATGTAATGATGATAACTATGTATATAAAAATATATATTTGACATGGAGCACTATTGTGAGAAGAGTAGCGAGCAATCCAAAATATTGATGAATTCTAATTATTCATCAATGTTATGATAATTTAGGGGTTTCAAATCGGCAGATAAGGGGAAAAATTATGGCACTCAATTATTTGACCCCAAAAAACACTTTCAATTAATCCCGAATTTATTAAACACACCCATACACCAATGCCCATTATAAATGTTAATTATTCCATTGGACAGGGCCAATATTGATACCAGCAACCCTCCATCTTATTCTGATGAGAATGGTTTAAATGAAGTTAAAATAAAAATTCGAAGGCGGTCGCGGTTCGATATTTATTCCAATTGAATACACTGGTGTCATACTTTTGACACCTATCGCTGGGGTAAGCGATGAAATCTGATTCATCAGTAAAAACTTTTCAGTGTTTGCATTTCTCTTCAGGTTTACGCCCCCCCCCACAAAGAAATAGTGGTAGGACTACATTGGGCACGAACCCTCCCAAATCCGCCTCTGGAAGTCTGGAACACACCTCGAATACAAATATTCAAGATTTTAGAATGATACATATTAAAGAAAACATTTCACAAATGTAAAACAAACATTTATGATATTCCCTCAGAATGTTAAGATGGACCTCGAATATCACGGAAAATCCATGGTGTTTTCGTTCTAACCGCGACGAGCGCAAATATAATATGGCTATTAACAAACAGTGTTTTACTTTATCAGTTTGGTCATGTACAAAAAAGGTCTCGGCATCTTTTTTAATCCTACATTTTTTTTCTCCCGGCAAATCAGAGACTCATGAGACATCAGTGTGGCGATAAATTCCAAGAATGTTATCGAGAAAGACATTCCCTGGTGCATGATGTCGCAAACAGATTTCGATCCCGACTATCATGGTCGTACCGACTTGAGGGGGGGGGGGAGGTTGGGGCGCTCCTCCGCGTACGTAGCAAGACATGACCTTTTCATTTGCATACTTTTTTTCCTCCAATAATCTACCTAAAGCTCGTCTCACACTGTGCGATCCGATACGACATTAGTTTTTAATAAATCACATTTTGTATTAAATAGGAAAGTTCCAAAAAGAAAAATTCCTTAGTTCGGCATAATGTTAGGAATAATGAAATCATAATTTTGCTTTGCGGCAAGCCGTGTTGTCGGAGTAAAGTCCAAATCGCCTCCAATTCGCAGCCGATGATGACGTCATTAGGATTTGGAATTGAATTTTCTTTTATTCCTACATTGAGGCTCGAACTACAATGAATTTGATTTCAGTAGTCCTACAACTATTCTGACCTCGGATCGCTAAGATGTTTTTTGGTGGGAATGTTCATGTCAATTGTTATTAAGATTTCTTTGAAAATCGGATCGCAACGAATCGCTTAGTGTAAGCCGGGCTTACACTAAGCCCGGCTTGTATTCACATGCAATTTCAAATTAAATGAATAATGATACAAAAAAGTGTATCCCGCCCTTTTTTCATGAAACATTTACCTAAACTTTCCCTTTGATTAAATAATTCCTGTGGACGACCACACCTCGTGGCATTTACACTCTAATCGAGATGTCAACAAAAGGGGATGAGATGAGTAGAAAAACTTGTCAGTTTTAACGAGTACGTATAATGTAGCACTCGTTTTTCTCGAGGCTTACCTGAGCTAAAGACATATGGGAATTACTCTCATCAAAGCGACTATATCGCTTCCCTCGAGAATTTGAATTCAATACCTTCCCAGAAACAGTCCTGCTCAAACTGAGACAAAAATTAATGTAATGGACATTCTAACTTATGACCTGTTCGCACCATGTTGTGTCACTCTTATCCTGGAAAATAATGAAACGTAGGAGGCAGCCTTTGAAAAGGTGTAATTAATCTTAACTCTAAATATCAAACGCGACTTGATTTTTAATCAAGAGAGAACAAGGATAAGACAAAAAGATTGATGAAAAAAAATTATTAGGAGGCAGCCTTTGAAAAGGTGTAATTAAAGGCAGCATTTGAAAAGGTGTAATTAATCTTAACTCTAAATATCAAACGCGACTTGATTTTTAATCAAGAGAAAACAAGGATAAGACAAAAAGATTGATGAAAAAAATTATTAAAGCCAGTTAATGACGCAATTCATAAATCACGTGATGGAATTGATTATTTTATTATAAATTAAAAGGCAATTATTAGATATTTAATCAAGTCTATAAAAGATACAATTCTGTTTGTGCGAGGTGAAGGGGGGGGGGGGGGTAAATTGATTACAGAAACTTTAAAAAAAATGCCACAAACTTAAGTTGATACGAGTTTTTTTGGTCACTATAAAGCCAACAGAACTAATTTAGTGCGAATGCAAAAAAGCCTGATTAAAACCGTTGACCTGGGTAATTATCGATGATATGCTTGAATATTATCGGATTATTATATTATAAGCACGAGGATTACAACTGCAAATTATATCATGTCTATAAGTCGTTAAGAATATTTTTTTTATTAAGGTTCGTACATGTATTATGACGAAGATGCAGAATTAGTAAGAAAATTGTAGGAAATATTAAACAGATAAAACCATTGCCAATATTGTTTCGTCGCAAAACACCTTGGCCCGTTATTACTTCTATTTCTTTTTTTTACTTAAAATACTTTTTATTCTTTCGTTTCAGTTTCTTCGGAAGATTATCTGATATCTCAAGTGATAACTATATTCCATGCGATGATGATATTATCAGAGCAAGAATCAAGTCAACTGGAATTATCGCTACAGAATTCAAATTTAGAAAACGGAAATTTGTGTAAGCATTTCTTGATTAAGTACATTTTTTAATTTTTATATTACTCTTTATAAATTCTAGCCGTTTTGATAATAGATATATCTTGATTTTTGTGATCTAAGCTCGATAGAGAACTTAGTTTGCAAAAATTCCCTTTCTGAACAATTTGATAAACAACCATTGTGATTTAAGTTGAAGCTCAAATTTAAAGCTGAATGATCATGATGGTGATAGTGAATGTTGTGGGGGTGGTAGTGATAATGATGATGATGACGATGGTGATGGTGAAGATTGTGATGATGATAATGATGATGATAATGAATATGAAGATTGTGATGGTGATGATGATGATGATAATGATGGTGGTGATGATGATGATGATAATGATGGTGGTGATGATGATAATGAATATAAAGATTGTGATGATGATAATGATGATGATGGTGGTGGTGGTGGTGATGATGATAATGAAGATTGTGATGATAATCACTGAGATGATCGTGAAGATTGTGATGATGATGATGGTTATGAAGATAGTCATGATGATGATGATAGACAAATACTGCCAATTTAATCGTTTATCATTTCTTTCAATAAACTCTTTAACCATTCTTACTAAATAAATAGAATAGATAATGTTGGACTGGATTGCAGTTAGACAAAGAATATTACAACTGCTCGCCCTCCAATCTTATGTCCGAGTCAAAAATATCGGCGCCCCTGTCTCGATAGTTTTGAGATAGAATGTTATGAAGAACTTTCCAAAGCAAGTCTAGAAATGTCTCAGATTAAATATAAATCCAAAATCGGGTATGATTATTGACGAATGAAACATTTCTTTGAATAAATAAGACTAACAATTCGAAATGGATTCACGTTCTAACTACACCATATCTTTGAGACAACTTCTAAATCTTAGCCTGAACAACAAATAAAAAGGCAATCTGAATTTGCAAGAAACTTTAATGATACATTTAGTAAATAATTTACCTTTTTTCATGAATGTTGAATAAAGGAAAAACACAGCATTCCATAAAAATTTGGACTAAAATTCTTATTTAGTATGGAGTTGAATCTGCAGTGATTATGAATATACTATTCTTTAATTTTGTATGATTTCGCCCCTTATAGGGTTGTTGATATAGGTGGCCAACGCACAGAGAGACGGAAATGGATACATTGCTTTGATGACGTCACAGCTATCATGTATACTGTGGCTATTAGTGCCTTCGATCAGAAGCTGAGAGAGGATCCTAAAAAGGTAAATAGTATAATTTATGACCCGGCTATGATTTGATATTTTTGTTATTATATGAACGGGATAGGGACATGTTGCGATAAGGATGGTAATGACAATAATAAAAACATGTAAAGATGGTGATAACATAACAATTTTTCTTGTTCTTCAATTCGTTAATAAATTCGTTTATCAATCAATCAATCAATCAATTACTACTACAAATTACAGTAATAATAACGATGATGATAATAATATTGATATAAGATGGCAATAATAGCAATCATTATAGTAGTAATGATAATATAAAATTATCAACGTTTTTCTGGAGTAAATTGTATTGTTTAAACAAGAAATTGCATAGTGTTTAATTAGAAGTCTGATATTAAGCAATTCTTAAATACTACACTCCATGGACTAAATCATTATTCATAGTTCAATTATGTGTTTTTATGCGTGTGTGTTCGGCTCTTCCCATTTTTACCGAGAATTCACGCCGAGGATCCGTTAACGATCCATGAGCATTCAGGCAGTTATTATTTGAATAAACTTAGAACTTTTGTATTGTTTACTTAGGTACACTGTAAAAACTGTGGTGTTAAAACTGACATCAATTGGTGTTAATAGAGGACCACACCCTGAGGTGTTAAAATTACACCCTAGAGATTGAACATAACACCAAAGCGTGTAAATGTAACAACAAAAGGTGTTGTAATAACACCTATAGGTGTAAAACTAACACCACCAATTTAACACCGGTGTAAAATAACTGGCGTAGTCCTCTATGTTCACCAGTTAACACCACAGTTTTTGCTGCGTGAGTGCTAAATAGATGTTAAATGTATAGTGATAATTGAACATTAATTTGTCAGTCTATTATTTGTTTGTTTTGAATGCTACATGCACAGCAAAAACTGTGGTGTTAACCGGTGTACATAGAGGACCACCCCAGTTATTTTACATCAGTGTTAAATTGGTGGTGTTAGTTTTACACTTATAGGTGTTATTACAACACCTTTGGTTGTTACATTTACACTCTTTGGTGTTATGTTTAATCTCTAGGGTGTAATTTTAACACCTCAGGGTGTGGTCCTCTATTAAAAACCAATTGGTGTCAGTTTTAACACCACGTTTTTACAGTGTATTGTTTACTTTGCTAGCATTGAAAACAAACAAACAATAGATTGACAAATTAATGTTCAATTATTACTATACATTTAACATCTATTTTGCTCTCATCATGTGACAGAAATGGGAAAGTCGAAAAGGGGTTATTATAACGTTGAATTGTTGAGCCAATATTGTTTGTTGAATTGTGCATATAGAAAGAGAATAGTTCATGCAGTCACCTAAACTATCATAATTTAATTCAAATAATTATGTATAGTCTGTCGGACCTGAAAATGTTCAAGGGTTAGACAATCAAATCAAAGTCATCATGACTACTGTATTTACCTCATTTGAACTTAATTAAATACGGCTGTATTTGCCGACGTTACAAGAACACTCGACTTTTCCATAGCCTCGTTCAGACGTGGATTTCTAGCCGGAACAAAATTTTATTATGTATGGATAAAATTCTAAAGATATTTATCTTGTTACGACCCGGACGTATATGCTGTTTTGATCGAGGAGGTTCAGTCGGATAAGAAGGTCGGAGTAGTGCAAGTCTGGATAAAGTTACTCCAAACTTAGTCCGACTACTGGAAACGGTTTGGAGTACCTTGGTCGAAGTAGCTCTGTCTAGACTGGCACGACATCAACCTTTCCTTCGACTGGGTTTCCTTCCTCAGACCCTTTAGCATTTTTTTTATAGAGTTTATGTATGTTACTTATTGAATATTCCATGTGATGCACACAGGGTTTACGTCAGGCGCGGATCCAGGAGGGGGCCGAGCCGGCCCCGGCCCCCCCCTATTTTTTGACAACCTGCAGAAAAAAGTGTACTCTTTACCTTGATAGAAAATACGAAAAACAGAAAGAAAAGTAAAAAAGAGATATTTTACCCATGATGTGTAATTTACAGCCTCGTAACGACCGGCCCGACCCCGGAAGGAAACAAAAAAAGGTGAGGGGAAAAATTGGAAAATAGACTTTATATAAAATTTTTCGCTCGCGCTACGCGCTCGCATTGCCTGTGTAATGAATCCCATTCAAGAGGGTTAAATGACACTATATCCAATATATATATATCCAGTTCTGATATCAATTTGTACACAATGTTTTAGCTCGCACATCAGGCTTTCATTATTTTGTTTGATTTACACAAATTGTTAATGTGTATCAAAATATTCAGCTCGCGCTGCGCTTGCATTGTTTGATTTGTGAGATATCCTCTTTGGAAATTCTTACCAAAATTTGTCAAAATGCCCTTTATCATGTCAGTATATATAAAAAAAATAAGCTCATGCTTCGCACTCGCATTTAATTGTTTGAGACACACAGCTTGTTTATTTAAATAAAAACGTGCTTAGACTGTTCATTTTTCAGGTCGGAATATCAGAAATTTTGAGCTCGCGCTTCGCACTTTTATTATTTAATTGGTGATACTTGTATTCTCTTCATTAACCACTAAAAACAGTCCTAATTGAGTCACTTTTCACGTTACTATATGATAAAATTTCGGCTCGCGCTTCGCGCTCGCATTGTTTGTTTTGATACTCATCTTTCTCCATGATTATAAAAGCTGCTCTGAATCTTCAGTTCTAAGGACATAAAATATCAAAGATTTTTAGCTCGCGCTTCGCGCTCGCATTATATATTAAGACCACATAAGATACCTTATATTGTTTATAGCAATAAAAACTAACATATACTTAAAACTTCAGTCTTTAGTTAGGACTACCCCCTGAAAAAACAAAAAAGCCAGATTGTAGCGGCCAAAAGCGAGAAAAATGTTCATCAAAATATTTTTCGCTGCCCCCCCCCTATTGGCGAAAGCTGGATCCGCCCCTGTACGTGCCCTGTGATATCTATTGTTTTTGCCAAATGCAAAACGACATGTAACAACATAAAATCTCCGTGTTAGAAGACACTAAAGAAATTGGTTGAATGATTGTGTGTCCTTAATGGTGAGCCGCCGAGATTCTATAATGAATCAGAAACTATTAACACAACTGCCTTCTGTTTTTCTTTACTGTCCACTTGAGAGTTACCCAGAAAATTGATTTCTTTGTCAAAGTAAGGCAGAAAACCAATAGAATTACAACATCACGTGCCTGGTTTCGAATAGAGATGAGGATTCAGAGAAAAGGGCAATATTACTAGACGCAAGTCATGATAGTCATTTATTGTCGGATATTTCTTCGTGACAAACAAAAATAATTTCGGAACTTTCTTGCAAACTTTTTACAAGGCTATTTGGAAACCCCTAAACGCTAGCGAAATTCCAACTTCACTTTGTTTAAGGGACTTCAACTTCGCATTTTTTTTTTTGGGGGGGGGAGTATAAAAATATTCACTACGTTTGTAAGCATTCAGCAGAGGTTTTGTCAACTATTATTCAAATTGATTAATTATAATTTTTTGTTTAGATGTAGATTGTAAGTCATCATAATGACTTTTTTAATTTGACTCTTATAATGAAACTGTCATTGCTCAATGTCTCAATTAATTTCGTACTGACAAGGACAGGCATGCAGGGTTTTCAAATACGATGAATATGAGTTCCAAATAATATATATATATATAAAATATAATTATATTATTACATTGTTGTTCACAGCTCTTTGAAATATGATGTCAACAGTAAAATAAAGGGACTTCAACTTCGCATTTTTTTGGGGAAAGTATTAAAATATTCACTTTTTTCTTTGGGGGGGGGGGATTCTACTTCTGAGAAAATCTGACAAGATTATTCCAATAGAAGTTAGTAAATGGTATGCCTTACAATTTCCTGGGCATTTCCCCCCTTTATTTAGCTTTGATTGCCTGTCACAGAGGGGAGCCTCAATGTCTTATAGATATTTCGGTATATTCACATCTAATGGAGATATATCAATGAATGTCGTTTAGTTGAGTTTAAACATGCCGCTCCCAAACCCAGAAGAAATACGCACAAAAACACCTTCACCAGCAATAAATGAGTAAATGATTGACGAATCAATCAATTATTTCATACATTATTTTATTATATATATATTCTTATTAAATCTATTGAATTATTCAATTCATTTTGTACATTATTTTTTTACTCAATCAATTATCACCAAGGTTAACTTATCTTTGACCTTTCAAAATTCTCACTATATAGCTTGCGTAGATCCGAATTAACTTTCAAAGCAGTTGCTAAATTCCAGTCAAAGTTTTATTTTATTTAATCTTATAAATACCGAGGTAGTAAACAACGCATTAATGACCTTCACGTTTAATCACTCAGCTCACGTTGCAAAAAGCATGGCCAGTTAACCTTATAATCATTGACATCAATCATACTGATAATCACCGGGATTTACATCTCTGGAAACTAAAAAAACCAGTACATCGCCTCGGGTAATGAAAAAGTGAGAGGGATAGAAAATGATATACACCCAACCCACAGTAGACTTATATACTTCATAAAACGGATGACGTCATAATGAAACGATTTCACTGACTCCGTATCGTTTGCCCACGGGTAGGATTATCGAACCAATGAAGTGCTATCAGACAATCTTTCGAGGGGGAATTCAGCCTCTTTAAGAATTCAATGTCTAAAATTATAGCTCATCAGTTTAAATTGGATCAAAAACGTCTCGCGCATGATGTTTGGTCATTTTGAGGCTGGAGGGGAAAGCGAGCCAAGCACGTCACGTGTGTTAAGGCCCTAAACCGCAAATTGCACCTAAACCGCAAATCGCCGCCTAAGCTTGTAGAAAAAAAGTATTTTTGAAACGAAGGACCTTGGATGAGTGGTTTCACTCCCCTGGTAACATTTAGTATTAAAGTTTGAAAATTTTTGAAAATAAGCTACTATTACTACTACTACTACTACCACTACTACTACTACTACTCCTACTCCTATACTACTACTACTACTACTACTACTCCTACTACTACTCCTACTACTACTACTACTAAAACTACTACTACTACTACTCTTACTGCTACTACTACTATTCTTACTGCTACTACTACTTCTACTACTGCTACTACTACTACTACTACTACTACTACTACTACTACTACTACTACTACTCCTATTACTACTACTACTACTACTACTACTACTACTAAAACTACTACTACTACTACTCTTACTGCTACTACTACTGCTACTCCTACTACTACTCCTACTATACTACTACTAAAACTACTACTACTACTACTACTACTACTACTACTACTACTACTACTCCTACTCCTACTCCTACTCCTACTACTACTACTACTACTACTACTACTCCTACTACTACTCCTACTACTACTACTACTACTACTACTACTAAAACTACTACTACTACTACTACTACTCTTACTGCTACTACTACTTCTACTACTGCTACTCCTACTACTACTACTACTACTACTACTACTACTACTACTCCTACTCCTACTACTACTCCTACTACTACTACTACTACTACTAAAACTACTACTACTACTACTCTTACTGCTACTACTACTTCTATTACTGCTACTCCTACTACTACTACTACTACTATTTCGTACTGATTATGACTATAATAATATGAGTACATAGCTTTATTACCCTCGTAACATTTTGTATTAAAGTTTTAAAAAGATTATGATAAATATTTAAAAAATTATAGCGATTCTTTCTTTATTTTCCGCCTTTCATTTCTTCCCTTTTCCTTTTCCTTTGCTTAAACCTACAGGCGTTAGATTATACTAGGGGAGAATTAGGGATACACAAAAAAAAAAACACAAAAAAAAAACACAAAAAAACGGCACTATGTACAGCCCAAGTTGCCCAACTCCCACCATAACCAAGAGTCCAAAACCAACAAACAAGAAGAACAATAATGATAGCCTTTTAGGGCCCCATGGGAGACCAACTTTATGTTGAATGAGCACCCTGGTAAAATATTTAAATAAATAAACAAATAAATAAATACGTGTATCAGCAAAGGGATCAACAACAATATTTCTCATAAAAATGAGATCAGCGCCTTAGTTCTAATTCCTCACTCTTCAACCTCTATCCTTCTGCGATTTATGTTTGCCGCCCTCTGTGTTCACGCCTCTTACGCGCACACGGTATATTAACAAGGACCGTGTGCGCGTAAGAGGCGTGAACACAGAGGGCGGCAAACATAAATCGCAGAAGGATAGAGGTTGAAGAGTGAGGAATTAGAACTAAGGCGCTGATCTCATTTTTATGAGAAATATTGTTGTTGATCCCTTTGCTGATACACGTATTTATTTATTTGTTTATTTATTTAAATATTTTACCAGGGTGCTCATTCAACATAAAGTTGGTCTCCCATGGGGCCCTAAAAGGCTATCATTATTGTTCTTCTTGTTTGTTGGTTTTGGACTCTTGGTTATGGTTGGAGTTGGGCAACTTGGGCTGTACATAGTGCCGGTTTTTTTTTTTGTGTATCCCTAATTCTCCCCTAGTATAATCTAACGCCTGTAGGTTTAAGCAAAGGAAAAGGAAAAGGGAAGAAATAAAAGGCGGAAAATAAAGAATCGCTACAAATAATTTTTTAAATATTTATTATAATCTTTTTAAAACTTTAATACAAAATGTTACGAGGGTAATGAAGACATGTACTCATATTATAGTCATAATCAGTACGAAATAGTAGTAGTAGTAGTAGTAGTAGTAGGAGTAGCAGTAGTAGAAGTAGTAGTAGCAGTAAGAGTAGTAGTAGTAGCAGTAAGAGTAGTAGTAGTAGTTTTAGTAGTAGTAGTAGTAGGAGTAGTAGGAGGAGTAGGAGTAGTAGTAGTAGTAGTAGTAGTAGTAGTAGTAGTAGTAGTAGTAGTAGTAGTAGTAGTAGTAGTAGTATAGGAGTAGGAGTAGTAGTAGTAGTAGTGGTAGTAGTAGTAGTAATAGTAGCTTATTTTCAAAAATTTTCAAACTTTAATACTAAATGTTACCAGGGGAGTGAAACCACTCTTCCAAGGTCCTTCGTTTCGAAAATACTTTTTTTCTACAAGCTTAGGCGGCGATTTGCGGTTTAGGTGCAATTTGCGGTTTAGGGCCTTAACACACGTGTCCTGTGACCATTTTAGTTATCATTATTATAATACTTCTGAAAACAAAGTGATCTGCAATGATTATAATATAATTACAAAATGGCTCTTTATTTAATCTTTCCCTCAAATAGTCAGAAGTATGCTTGTCAGATCAGTTATTCTGAAATTATGAAGTCCATTTCCTTTCCTTTACTCATATCATCTTATAATGCTTAAACTTATAGTATTTATAGTTCGTCCTTATTATTTTCAGTGTTTAGCTGCACGTTTTTGTCACATATTAAGAAGTCCATGTAAGATGTGTTTTGAATTTGATGAATTTTGTTGTTAAATCCTCTTCTAGCAAGAGACAAAGGATCTCTTCTAATCTTGTTTTCGCTTGGTTGGAAAGAGAGCATGTATCATACGAAATAGTATCAATCCTTTGATTTGTTAAGATTTATAAATATTATTCCATACTAATAACTTAATATGCCAGAAGAATATTGAATCAATTTTCTAGATTACGTGATCATGACCATTGATTGTATTCGTTTTACTGGATATTTGGTGAAGGAAGTTGTTTTCTTGACAGAAAGTGGCCATCATTTTGGCCTTATCCCAGGTTATTAATGGTTTTGTATATCAAAGGGCTTAATGGTTACGTACATCGAGGGGCCTTTATATAGTGTAAAAGAAAACAAAAACTTTGACTTCGGTACATAACTGTTGCAAGAACACGCCACTTGAGAAAAGCATTCGGCATGCAGCTATAAATAGGTGTTTGATATAGGGTTCTCAAAAAGGTTAACATAGTATTTGGTAATACTATAAATGCTATGAGGCTTGCATGCTTTTGTGTAAAACTTCATTGGTGAAACATAATGTTCCAATGCAACATATTCGAATGTTAAACTCTATAAAATGTGGTTATGTTTTTGATGCTTAAGAAAAGGAGATTGGGCCGGAATATGAGAAAAAGCACTTCATGACAAAGCAGTCTTTGTAAAAAAAAAAATCATTGAATCAAGACAGCAGTTCCGTCCTGGACTATGGACAAACGACATATTTGCAATGTTTCGTCGGCTCATAATTTTAAGATTATCAGCTCTCCCGGTTCAAAAATTTTCGACAAAGACCTCTCCGCTGTTCATTGTGATTTGATGAGCATTTTCAATAGATTTTCTATGTTGTAGAAATCATTCCCGCCACGATCGCTCATGTCATCGTACGATAATCGTAAACCAAATGCAAATGTGGCTTTATCAGATTACGGTTTCAATTATTAAGCAGCGATTAGGATCCTAATAAAATTATTGGCTGATATCGATCACATGACCAGTAATGTAGCTAACTGGTAAATATGCGAATTAATGGTACTTATGACTAGTCATATTGGCCGGCTTTGAAATAAGGACGGTTTTCCATTTAAAGAGGTACTCCAGGCTGAAAATAATTTAATTTTATCAGATACAGAAAAATCAGACAAAAAAATAACACTGAAAATTCGATCAAAATTAACACAGTTATGATATTTTAAAGTTTTGTATTATATCGGTAAAACGGTTTATGCGTGTTGTCATGAGCAAACTGATGTCACTATCCCCACTTGTTACTTCTGTATTCTATTATATGACATTATGTTAATGCGATGTAGTAATAAAAGAAAAAGGAAAGTGGGGATATGACATCATCATATGAATATTCATGATGACGTGCATGTAACTGTTTTCACAAAATATTGCTAAAACTACGAAGTTGAATAATTTTATTATTTGTTATCAGAGTTTGGTGAAATTTTCAACATTCTGCTTGAAAAATTTTACTCTATTTCCTTAAGATAAGTATGGAGTACCCCTATACCAAGGATCCACATCACGATTTTCCCATAAGAAATTATACCACATAATTTTGCTGGGACATAAGAATAATTACCCTTCCTTGTTTCCATTGAAACAGTTCAAAGGCCCTCGTCAGAATTGTTCTGAATAATTGGCATATGTATCTCACTTATAATTCCTGCTCATTCCCTAGATGAGGTGTATGTTGTATTATTTAAATTGTAAAAAAATGAAGCTATGTAAATAATATGTGATTACAGTGATATCATAATGATTTGATACCAGCCATTATTAATGAAATTCTCCTTTCAAAAATTAAATGTCGTTTTTTATGTTAAATAGAATCGGATGATGGAGAGTATGGAGATATTCAATGCGGTATGTAACAGTATGTGGTTTAGAAAGACGCCACTCATGATCTTCTTCAATAAAATGGACCTGTTTGAAGAGAAGATAAAAACCATCCCACTCTCTGTCTTCTGTTCAGAGTATACAGGTAATTAAGTATGGAATTAGTAAATTTATAATATGTATTTCAAATAAATTAAGATAGACTATTCTTACAGGGGTGCTCCAGGACTTTCAAAATTAAGGGAGGGGGACATTTTCTCTAGGAAAATTTGAAAAGGCTTTCAAAATTAAGGGAGGGGGGCATTTTCTCTAGGAAAATTTGAAAAGTAAAAAAAAAAAGTTTTCAGTCCAAAATGGTCATTTTGTCACGCGTGAAATTTGAGGAAAAAAGGGTCCTTGTGTTTGAACAACATTCCCATCAAAAATATTTCCTAAGACTCTCAAAGGGGGGATGGGTGGGTGGGCATACACTTGTGTAATAATGACATTTACATTAAAAAAATGACTGACTTTCATAGGGAGGGGGGGCACACTTGTCTATTAACGACATATTTACATTAGAAATAATGATGGACTCTCGAGGGGAGGGGGGGGGGGGGTGCATGGGCTCCACCTCTGTATTCTTAATCTTCTGTTAATAATATTGTAGAATGGAAATAGTAAATCAATAGACACTTTCTCCACATTTCTGGGCATCTGTCCTGAATAACATTTCATATGCTATAAGTAAATCAATTCAACAGGGCCATAGCCAGGAATTCTTGTGGGGGGGGGGTTGAATAAGAAAAGAAAAAAGTATAACTTTTTCATATACACGACTCAACTCCTTGTGGACGGGATCATTGGAAACCGTGGAACTTTTCACCTACCAAGCTAAAATAAATGACTTTCCTCCTTATTTCTGCTATTTTTTGTTTTGTTTTTGCTGTTGGCGAGTTGTGGGGTTTTACGGGGAACTCAGGGAACCCGCCTGGTTACGGTCCTGTGTAATATGATGCAACATTACCATCCCATCCCATCCCTGTAGATTTCAATCCTAACTATTTAAATTCAAATATAAAATCAACTTTGTGATGCAAAAGCAACATACAATATAATTTCATAGCTCTGTGAATGCAAGCATTTCTTAAGTTTTGCTTGCTATTGGTATCGCAAAATAAAGGGATACATATGGGGGAAAGAAAAAAAACAATATACAGGTATTAAAGGGGAAGTTCATCCCGAAGTAAAGTTTGTTGTGAAAATAGCAGAAAAAAAAAAATAAAACATATTGGTGAAAGGTTTGAGGAAACTCGATTACGAAAGTTATTAGAATTTTAGGTTTTTGATATGTGATGTCATAAATGAGCAGCTCCCCATATGTTATGTAATATAAAATGCATAAACTTCATTTTTTGATGATTCCTGATGACTTATTTTTGTTTAATTTACATTTCGAGTGTAAAATGGTTTGTCTATTAATATAGAAAAGGTACAGTGAAAACCTTTTTTTAATTTTCTGAGATGTCATTTCATTGATTTATTACCATTCGCTATGTAAGAATGCTGCTTGCATATGACGTCACAAATAAGATAATTCAAATTCTAATAACTTTTTAATATTTTAATGGATTTTCCTCAAACCTTCGGCAATGTTTTTCATTATCATTTCTGCTATTTTTTATAATAAACCTTTTGTCAGGTTGAACTTTAATCAATAATAAACAACATAGGTACAGTAACCAGTCATGGTTTCAGGGGGAGAGGGACAGGGCCAATTATATAGAACCATTTATTTATTTTTTTTATTTTTGCTAGTCAAAAAATGTTGTACAGAGAAAATATTCCCTGTGGTAGTTGCAACTTGTCAATGCATTACAATAAGGTATTCGAAAACAAAAAACAACCCAAATCCATGATAGCTCATTTGAAAAATATCAAGAGAAATGAAATGATTGTTTATGCCTGTGAGGATTGCAGTCTTTTCTCCATTTTTTTTTATCAGTTCTGGGTAAAATTCCACACAAAATGGTTCATGTTTTAGCAATGATTTCTATTGTTTAGTACAGAATGAATGAAATGTGCCAAGAAATGGATTTGGACCATTCTTATATCATATACTTCAAGGAGAATGAAACCATTGAACCAAGATAGCTTGTTTGAAAACAGAAAAATCAAAGAAACAGATCAACGAAAGTTTGAGAAAAATCGGACAAGTAATAAGAAAGTTATGAGCTTTTGAATATTGCAATCACTAATGCTATGGAGATCCTCACATTGGCAATGCGACAAACATGTGTGATGTCACTCTTGAACAACTCTCCCCATTACTTTAGTATATATTTCACTTAAATTGCCTCTTTTATTACATCTATCAGTAGAACATGTATTCTTTCTATAGGAGGGCATGTAATACAGATTTTTAAAGAATACATCATGGATAAAGAGTTTGTATCACCATACGAAAAAGCAAAAAGACACATTTTCAGGGAATTTCATAGTCCATCAAAGGGAAAGTTGTTCATCAGTGACATCACATCCTGCATCACACATCCTTGTCGCGTTGCCAATGGGAGGATCTCCATAGCATTAGAGATTTCAATATTCAAATGCTCATAACTTTCTCATTATTTGTCCGATTTTTCTTAAACTTTCTGTTCTTATTCTTTGATTTTTCTGTTTCGACACAAGCCTACTTGTTCCAAAGGTTTCATTCCCCTTTAATGATGTCACATCTATGGTAATGACCTTGTATTCCATGTAATATTATCAGAACATTGTTCTTGACATCTTTTCTTTAGACAGAATTACCAGACAGAATTACCAGTAATTCAGAAACTCTTTATCATTAAAATCGTCGTGTTTTAAGAAGGGGATAATAAATTATTATTCAATACCCAATAGCAACCATTTATTATGCATCATGATGACTACAAGTTTTGCTTGATGGCTCGAATGAGAATAAGTATTTATTCTCAGCTAACTGAACTTTCTTTTATTCTTTTTGTAGGATCCAATAGCTCCCGCGAAGCAAGAAATTACATTTGCGACAAGTTTCTGGCACTGAACAAGTTTCGCCATCGTCAGATCTACCACCATTTCACAGTGGCCACCGATACAGGCAACATTCAATTTGTGTTTGATTCTTGCGCAGATGTTATCTTGAAGAGTTCTCTCGAATCAATTGGAATGTTCTAAGAAACAATTTTGGTTGTGTTTTGGATATGATTGAATGCATTTGTGACTAAACGACTGTATCTTCTAACAATGCACCGTACATGATGAAGGCTTTTGTTGTGGAGAAGGTTCAGATCAGAAGCGTCTTCCAGGGCTAACCTCAACAGGAAGAGTTATAATCATATATGACTCATAAGAATTAAAAGCGACTGGTTTTTAAACCAATTAGGAGTGGTGAATTAAGGACCTGCATTTGGTTCTATGCATCGGGACCCTGGGATGAAATGGCGATTGAGTGATACAGACGAGTCTTCCGTAAAGGCCGTTGGTGGCTCTTGGTCAAAAGGAAGGTCCAAACTGTAAAATGAAGTCAGGGTCGCTTAGGAAAGCTTACGGGTATTTGAATAGTTGTGTGATGGAATGGCGATATTGATATAAGAACTCAGGATTGAATCCTTGCATGTATTCTCTATATAATGAGTAAAGAAGATAAATGAAATAATTAGGATTGTGATTTTGGATCAAGCGTACAAGCGTTTATTGATTTATTAATGTTGAATCTTGGTAACTGCATATAATTTGATGGTAATAGCTTTTATGTAGTAGGAACCGAATTGATACTGTTGAAATTCACAACATAATGCCCTTTATTAGGGGACTTATGTCTCTGTTGCTGTTTGCAAATTTGATTTTTCTGTAATGTAAGATACATGTCATATACATAAATGGCATAACCTTAAACATTTATCTTTATTGTAAAATTTGTTTTATTATTCTTTTCCTCAAAAAAAAGAGAAAGAATTTGTCAAAATATGTGACTTAATGTAAGACCCAACATACTATTTTTAATGCAGAAGTTAGTTTTGTCATGTGCAAATGTTCGTTTTTCTGTTCTTGCTCTTTCACACGTGTGTTATGATTAACTTAGGTTGTTTAGCAACATCATATACTGCACTAGAAATGGCATCAAAAGACAGTACCTTTCATGCATACTCATAGAAAACATATCACATACATTTTATTTTCTTAGAGTGATTAAATAAAAGTTGCTTGCATTCTTAACATTAATAAACAAAAAAATATTTTAGTGACATACTCATAGAGAAACTCCCCTTCCCAATCATACATTGAAACTGCCATCAACATGTAATTATACCGTCAAAGAAACAAATATGCTGCATAATTTCAGGCCAAGTACAAAAACCTTATTCAGAAATGAAAAAAAAAGTGCATTTATATTAAGTTGTGTTTACAGGTAAATGATTTTAAATTGTTACTCTTTCCTCTCGAAATACTAAATTAAATAAGTGAGAATTGGCAACCCTAGGCAGTAAGTTTAGCATTTATGAAGTGAAAGGCAAATATGAATTAATACACAATCTTGCTTTATGCCCTTGCAAAATTTTGTGGCGGCATGATGCCCCCCCCCCCCCCGACGCTTCACGCGATATTTCTGAAAATAGTGCCGCAAAATTTTATGACTTTTTTGTAAGCCTTCGCGCACATTTTGAGACCAACTTCGGGACATGCGGGTATAGCATCGCGACGTCACAAGATTTTTTATTATGAGACAATGTCATGCCGAAAATGGCTCATTTTTATACTTTTCATTCTAATTGGTCTGCTTAATTAAGGGTTCAATTTAGTTGGTAAATGGTGTAAAATTTGCAAATATGCAAATAAATGTGTTTTTTTAATACAAGAATGTGCATGCCAAATTCCGGCGTGATTGCGCAAACAACGGCCGAGATCAGAAGGGGGGGGGGAGGCCATCATGCCCATACATCTCAAATAGCCCAGTCCTTTTAGGGTTAAGACTGTATTAGTGGATATATAACAGCATGAATTAAGTAAAATAAGAGTTGAAACATTGGCAAAATAATGCCTAGTACTGTAGTAACAATTGATAAAAGAAAAAGTATCTTTATAGTGGGATAACCCTAATCAATCTGGGCTTGTCCAAACTCATTGATGTCTCTTGTTAAAGGAGGCAACCAAATATACTTTAAACTGCTATCAGAAATAAAGCATGAATTGGTGATCATCGAAGACTTGAAAAAAAAATCACAAAATATGATGTATCAATCAATATTGGAGGTTTGAGGCTTTTTAGCTGACATAGAGAGAATACCAAATGTTTTAGTTAGCATGAATTGTGCATTGATCATGTCAGTTTCATCATGGTCCAGCATGACAAAATCACACCTAGCACATACAGAAAATAAAACATAATTATGGTTACACTGAACTAAACAGTGCAGCAAAATATACAAAATAAATGATACTAACACTGAATACATACATTACATCTGGGGTGTTTCTGTTCGTAAGAGCGACTTTAAGAGCGACTGGCGATCCTTTCTTGTGGTAAATGATATATGAATTGGCAATGGTTAAGCACGTAAGGATCACCAGTCGTTCTTAAAGTCGCTTTGAACTTACAAACAGCTTTATGAAATGGCCTCCTGAGATGTTACTACATAATATACAAGATGAAAGACTGTGGCCCAATTATACAACAAAAACAATTTACTTCCATGATCAGTTCTCTTTAGAATACATTTTTCTGTACAAGAATGGGATCATTCTCTTAATGATTAGCTTTTTCCTATTGAATCACAAATTACTTTAATAGTCTCTGTAAACAGAAAATCTATTTTCAATTTATAATAAGAAACTCTTCTTCATTTTAAATGCTTGCATGATCAAATCACCTTTTCTTGATTCCAAACTCTCTCTGATGTCTCTATATACATCAAAGTTCTTCTGGGAAGTCATCAAAGAGAACTGATCTCCTCTTCCAAAGTCATCATGCAATCATTTTCCCTTGTACAAGAAACCCCCAACTCTCAAACCATCTAAGAGACTCGACCTCCTCTTCAGTTAAGTCCTTGTTTCCATAAGTCAGTGGTAAGAATTTTTGGAAGACTAAGAAAACACACGTCAGCCAAACGACCACAAGGCTGGTGAAAAGACTACGCTGAGAAGAAGTTCTGCACAAAAGAAATTGATACAAATTTAGAAAAGACTAATATTAACTTTAATCTTTTTGCAAATAGAAAAAACTCTGCTCACAGTGACTTAAGTAGAACAAATTCTGTGGTCCATAACAGAACATTAAATGGGATAAACACTTTTATACGTCCAAATCCAACTTTTCCAGGCGCAGTGGAGATGTGCAATTATTGGCTGACTTTGTTTTCAGTTGACCTAAAAACAATCAAAAGTTAATGAGAGGGTTTGCCATATAGCCACTGAGAAAGTGTAAAACTGCCATAACTTTGTAAATGACCATGAATCTGAGTGATATATCTTTGGAAAGAAGAATGATTACTTTGACTGTTCATCTTGTTAGTTTCGTTGTTCAGACGTATAAATATCATGGTACTTTTCAAGACAAGGAAAATGATCAGATAATAAAAACTCCTTGATTGTTTGATATTTTTTTTCAGGATATATGATTCTTAAAGGTCAAGTCCCCCCCAGGAAAATGATGACTTGAATAAATAGAGAAAAATCAAACTAGCATAGTGCTGAAAATTTTATCAAAATCGGATGTAAAATAAAAAAAAGTTATGACATTTTAAAGTTTCGCTTATTTTTCACAAAACAGTGAAATGCACAACTAGGCGAGTCAGTCGATGATGTCCATCAATCACTATTCTTTTGTTTTTTATAGATTTAACAATAAGGGACCAACTTGACTAAACCATATAGAATTAAACAATAATTAAACAATACTAATTCCGCATGTTCAGGGAGGAATAAATCGTTGTATACTTGACAAAGAGGAGAAAATTTGAATGAAATACAAAAGAAATAGTGAGTGGATGATGTCATAGTCTTCTCATTTGCATACCAGCCAGGATGTGCATATAACTGTTTTGTGAAATTAAGCGAAACTTTAAAATCAATAAATATGACTCCTAGATTACTCTTAACCTACAAGACACAAATAAATAGAAAATGAAATTTGACTGACAGAGACTTACTGCAAAACATGGAAGTATACTATCTCTATTGTAGCAGCCAATAGAAGCACCTTGGAGAGAAGCGCTGGAAGGTAGTGATGTAGAAACAATGTACGCTCCATCATAAAGTATGGAAGGTAGTTGACAAACCATGACAGGAAGAGGGCGCCAGTCATAAAAAGACGAACCCATTCAGCTGAATCAGAAAAAAAAATTGCCAAATATATTTTTCGAGGCTGTGTATGCACAGTTTGGTACTACTTAACATTAAAGAAAATTTCCAGTTTATGAACCAATATCAGTATATAGGTCCTTAACTGCTGATCAGTGGCAGTGGACCTTTCTACTAAACTTCCTTCATAATAGAGTGCCAAGATACAGTTATGGTATTGCATTACCTGTAATATTTTAGATGCACTTTCAATTGATATGCCCAATAACTCTTGCCAGGTGTTTTTACTTCTTTTTACTGAATTTGAGGACTGTGAAAATGACCTCTAGATGTCCAATCTTACATATATCATTGATGTCTTGTAATTCATTTATTTGTACTTCATGTTCATTTCACTCTGTCACTGTGAGACATGATGTTTTATAATAAAATCAAGTTACCCATAAACTCTGAAAAGAGTAAGAAAACACTTGATGATATTCAGTTTTTCTTCACATTTGACAAAACTGTGGTTCCCTGTAAAAGAGGTCGAGTGAGAGGTGAAATAAGACTTACCCTTTGTCAGGTCTTTGCAATTCCTCTGTTGACGTATGATGTAGGTTACCATGACTACCAGATAAACCACAATCCCTACATTAGCAGACCACCATATGACTACGTTGCCAAGGAGATGGATTTGAGCCTAATATAGAATGGAATTTAAAACAGAAAATAGTGTTCTTTTGATTTCTCCTGTCCATTTGTTTATCCATTTATTCGCAACTCAAAACATCAAGTGCAAGACCCTAATACATACATTTCACTGGTTGAAAGTCAAGTTGTATTTGATTGTAAAGGTCCTGTCACATCGTTCCACGCAAGCCTTGCAGATGACTTGGGGGTAACTATGTTTGCTACCTGCAGGTCGCCTGCACTGACAGTATCTCGCACGCATGTTGCCAACAGGACGGCACGCAAGTCTGATTTGCCTGCAAAAAAGTTTTGAACATGCTCAAAACTTGTTCTGGGTGAGTTCCGGGTGATTGCCCGCAGGTACCACACACAGCACACCAGTAGGAGACCTGTAAGTCACATGCAGTTAACCCGCTTGAGGTTTGCAGATTGCCCACGGATCTCTGGCTATGCTTGATATCTGTGGGCAAAATACAGGGGAATTACTGAACGGTCATGATACTGCCAACATATGTGTAGTTCGTAAGTTCTGCGGCCGAGGTGCAAGCAAATCGTATACATGTTGAGGGCAAATTACTCTCTTTCTACTGCATAGTTGCAGGTTGGTTGCAGCCAAGATAATTACGTTTGTTGGGTGATATCATCAGGCAACCCACATGCAAGTAACTCGCAGATTTGACGCAGGTTGGCAGTAGAGACATGCAGGGCACGTATATTGCCCACAACTTACACAGAAGCTTGCATGCGCCTCACCCGCAGGGCACACACACTGCGCGCAGATGGACACTAAATCGCACTAAATCCCGCACGCAAGACTTGTGGTTTTAATGGTTACAAGTAATTAACTTACATTAGTTGTTGCCTTCATCCAGTAAGCGATACCACGTTCCATAAAAGGCCACTCCATCGGATCTGATTTGTAATTGTGATCATCTGAAAGCTTTTTATTGGCTTCCAACATCTTCAGCTGCAATACAGATATGATACAAAGAGCAATGGTTACCACTCCAATGTAATTCATTATGATCTCCTGCCAAGAATATTGCTTTCACATGCTTTCTCTTGAAAGGGATAATGCTGGATAGGTAAATCTACAATAATCATAAGTTAATAGGTTTTCAGATGAAATGATTTCCTTCATAAGAATGATTTCCAGATACCATAACTTTCAAAATGGCATGTAAGGAGATAACCTACAGATAATTTAATTTTGTTATACCCTCATTTACAAAATTCACTTGTTCATTTTGTATACTTTTATTTTAATGATTTAGGTGGAGATTCAATAAATTCATCAAAAATATGACAAAAATAGCTGAAATGCTTGGAGTAAATCGTGGATTGTACAGGCTATGTCAGGCTAGGTATACCAGGTATATAACAATTCATTATCATTTCAAATACTATACTCCTTCTTGAACATATTGCTCAATGCAATTGAAATGTATTTATTCTAAAAGGACGTTAAAACAATTAAGGGATATTCCATGGAACAGGAATTTAGTAAAAGAATTGATAATGAATGATATCTTGAGAATATATTCTTATTTCAGCAATGCTCAAACTACTTACAATGTCAACATTAACTAAGTAAAATCAAACTGGTAATTAAGCAATCAAATATAAACATATTCCCTAATGGGGCCTGTTAGTCTATGTTCACATGGAAATTACAGAATTCAGTATAAACAGATTAAATACTCAATCACTGCACAGGAAAATAGTATTAACAAATACCTGTAATTCCCAAAATTTACTGAAGAAACTCAGCTCCTTTGTTTCATCCCAGAATTCATCTTTATCTGAAAATGGAAAAAAAATCACTTAAATGAAATAAAAATTGTACGCTTTAATATATTAATGGATATGTTGATGATGATGGTGGTGGTGATGATTAATGGTAATTCATCATGACTATCATCAATGAATACTCCAATACAACAGTATCACCTCAATATGTTCAACACAATTTAGAAAATATAAATAATAAGAGTACGGATGTAAATAACATACCAGGAGAGTATTTGATAATAAGAGTAAGGATGTAAATAACATACCAGGAGAGTATTTGATAATAAGAGTAAGGATGTAAATAACATACCAGGAGAATATTTGTTTTCCTCCACGTTCCAGATATTAGAGTCTTGATTCATCACACGATCCGTTGCAACTTCAAACTGATAGAAACCCCAATCTGGAAGCTGTTGACCAGTCACCTATACAACAATCAAATCCATTGTAAACATAAGTTAACCCAGATTATCAATATTACAATGGTATTGCTGCACAACAGCAACAACAAAGTAGCTGTTAAAAATTATAATCATTGATGGCAATATTGTCATCGATAGTAAATATAAGGCTTTATCATCCCTTGCAAATACAAGAAAACAACAATCATCTACACCATCGCAATCATCATAGTCGTCAATGCCATGACCATCATCATTATCATTATCTTAATTATTATAATGTTTATCATCATCATCACCACCACCATCATTATCATCATCATCAATATAATCATAATCATCACCAATCATCTACATTGTCGTCATCATCATCACCATCATCACCACCATCATCATCATCATCACCACCACCATCATCATCAATATCATCATCAACATCACAATCATAATAATAATCATCATCATCACCAATCATCTACATCGTCATCATCATTATCCTCATCGTCATCATCAACACCACCACCACCATCATCATCATCATCCTTGCCATACTACCTTCATTGCCTGTGATGTATTAACATGAACCAATCTAATGTGTGAATGTATGGCTGTCCATGCTTCACCAGGTGCCTCCTTATTTACTATTTCCTGAATATAAGGGGAAAAAAACCAAGGATAACTTTTTACGAAAAATGGTAATACAAACTTTATGAAATTTTGCCTCATCAAGATATAAAAATCATGAAATCTTGCTTAACAAACAGTGTTAAGAACCTATGTCAATGATTAATTCAATGGACAATGGTTACTCATATTATAGTGGATTTCCACTGTCACTAATGTGTAACTATGATGCAGGTAGTATACTTGAGAGATGTATATAGATAAATATAAAGCAGGGCTAAATCTTCAAACAAAACCTTAAGTCAATTATCCTCCACGCTCATTCAGTAGTGAAAGTGTTCTTTTGTTTTCTTTCATCATTGCACAAGAGTAACTACGACACATCTAGCATGCTTGACTCATATTAATGAGAAGCTTCAATGAAAGCTCAAATAAGAAAGCAAGGTTAAATATCACAAGAACAATTGACAATTTCTTGCTCCACTATCATTCAGTGGGCGAACTATTAACCTTGGTCTCTTTTTATCTTTCAATCTTGTTTTTCATAATGAATGTAAAAACCTGTAATCAATAAGAGAAACTTACCACCTTCCACAAGTCTTGTGAAGGGAATGAAATGTTGTAATCAATGTAACATGATACTTCCATGAATTGAGGAGACATTGGAGCACCCACATCATGACTGAAACAAAAAAAACAAACATGACAAAGTTTTTTAAATTCAGGGACCAGTTTTCATAAAACAAGTTATCAGTGTCAATTTGAATGATATTATTCAATAGTACAATTTGATTGGCTGGTATCAAATTTGTCATACAATTCTTAGACTGTAAATACCCAAAAATTTCATGAAGATAGGCCTAAATTTTGAAGTCGTCTCTCTCATATTCTATCATTTAATACTGCATTGATCAAAGAGAGCAAAAATAACAGAATGATAAATGTCTTAAGAATAACAAAAAGTGCCTAATTGGAATCAGTGACCAGTTTTGTTCATAACTTTGTCAGGTTAATCATGACAGTTAGCACTCTGAACACTCCGCAAAGTAAAATGAAAGTTTTAGAAACTGCCTTATTTTTACCATTACTTAGAATATATATATTTCTTTATATGACTAAATCAATCAAACTTCTATAGCTTCTATGCCCTCAACAAATGCTATGCTATGCTATGTTTGGTTCATCATGTATGGCAGTGAGAAATGGACATTAAACTCAAGTACGGAAAAGAAAATAGAGGCCTTTGAAATGTGGTCTTAAATAGAATGTACCAAATATCAGGGAAAGAAAGAAAAACGAACGATGAAACTCCTGGACCTTACCAGGAACGAATTATCAATATCAATAAAGGAACGTAAACTCTGATACTACGGCCATACCAGAGGACACAAATCTTTCCAAAAGAAAAACATAGAGGAAAAAAAATGAAGGCAGAAAAGGATGAGGTCCAAAAGAAAAAGCTGGCTTTGAAATATTGAGATGACAGGCAGATATATAAATGAATGCGAGAGACAGAGAGAGATGGAAATCCATGACATCCAACCTCTTTAAAAAGATGGAACAGTGGTAAGGTAGCGTATCTCTTGTATTCTTAAGTTTAGTTTCCCTTAATAGGCCATAGTCTTACTCGGTGAACCAAATACAATTGTGCTCACAATTTAGTGAACCAAACCAGAAATGAACATATTTGAAGTGTTCAAGTTCTGCCATGTTTTAGATATATTTAATTGTAATGTCAGGTGATGAAATTCAATAAAGTTTGTTTCTCTGTGCTCGCCGAACATTGTAGTGTTGCTGTCTCCATTCAACACAATGAAGGAGTGCATTTTTTGGTGGGGTTCACAAACATTTTTAGCACCACTGTATATGTATATGGGAAGCAAACACTGTGTATTTGTAACTTTTAAGAAGCTCTTTCTCATGCTAGAATAGGAATATATACTGTACATGTAACAATTTTACATATAGTTATTTTTACCCAGACCTTGTTTAGTAAATTGAGCACTTAATGTGCTAGCAAATTGAACTTTCAATGTTAGAGATTTGTGACTCAATTAGCTATCCACAGATAAACCACAACTTTGGACCAGAGTTTGAAATAAATTAGATTCAGAATATAGACCTTCAACATCACCAAATAATATTCATAATGTACCTGTTTAGACGGCGACCCGAGGTGCCATGAATCAATTGGATGATGTCACCATCTTTGACAGGTCTGGGAGGACTCTCAACGGCCAACTCTTCCTTCATTGGGTCTTTCACTACCCACCAATTATTAACATCCTATGAAAAAAAAACATTGGTAAAATAAATGTTAATAATAAAACAATGAAAACTACACATTTCACACTTTTAAGACAGTTCCACCTTGTAATTTATGACTTAAAAAGTTTGCTTCACATCAATTCATCTTGACAAATATTCAAGTATAATAGAAAGAGAGAGATAAATTTGTGAAATCTACAGTTGTTGAAGAATCAAACCAAATGTCTTTTGAGTCTTACCTGAAGACCTTTCTGTTCCCACTCCAACATTATTGCAATAATAACTCAATTGTAGCATTACTAGGACAGAACTTGAACTGAATGATTCTAAGCAATGTTTGAAGACATTGAAATTTGTGAGATATTTCCTATTTTTGAATAAGCGCCATGAGCGCGCAGCTGAGGCGGATACCGGCGCTTTACAAGAACCCATCATCATCATCATGATTTCATAAGAACCTAACTAACAAAACATGTAGACATGTTTGCAAGAAGAAAATTCAATAAAATAATTATCCCTCTTGTACATCCCTAATTTTTCTCAACTTTTGCTTCACTACATGAACTGCTTAAATCTGGAAAATTCAAGACAATACCAGTTTCCCTATGAACTACAAAACTAGACAAATATTATCAGGAAAGTCTGATATGGAGGGGTCTACATACTTTATGAAACTTCTGTAATTTGTTTCTACATCTGACTACATACCTTGAATGTGTAGCAGGTGACTTGCTGTTGTATGCTGCTCCCCCTTGTTTCTGAGTATCTCAATGGGTATAGATGGGGATGAGAGTGGAGCCAGCAAATATTCTGGTGTGTATGCCGGAGAGTAATCTGTTGATTGTGAATGAGAAATTGAAATGATTACATGAGAAAACTTTGATTATGTGCAATACAAGTATAGCATAATAAACATGTTTAGAATTTTGAGAAAATTGTTTTGAACATAAGGATGATCAAGTTTCAAAAGAGGAAGAAAGTTTGGGGAAATGTGAATTAAATAGCAAGAGGATAAGAAAAGTCAAGTAAGACGTTGGAAAATAAGAGGATAAAAGAGAAGTATGAGGAATGGATGAAAAGGGAGAGGAAGAGAAAAAAAAAGAAAAAGAGGAACAGAAAGTTAAAGAGAAAAAGGAAGAAGATAGACATAACAATATGATAAAGAAGAAGGGGAACACAAGATAAAGAAGAGAAAGAGAGAGAGAGAAAGAAAGCATACAAAATCTAAATTACCTGTGAACCATAGGCCACATTCTTAGGCTGACCTTGAGTGACCTTAGCTAGACCACCTTCTAAGGATGCTTGGAATGCACTGGACATTCTTCCATCATGAGGACCAGTTTTATACCCAACAGACAGATGCATGTAGAAGAAGGA
This sequence comes from Lytechinus variegatus, assembly GCF_018143015.1. Classification (NCBI taxonomy): domain Eukaryota; kingdom Metazoa; phylum Echinodermata; class Echinoidea; order Temnopleuroida; family Toxopneustidae; genus Lytechinus; species Lytechinus variegatus. The sequence continues at coordinate 30,084,272 of NC_054754.1, read as the reverse complement.
GAGATACAGCACCACAGGGACAATGATCAGCAGTACCACTCTTGCTAACGTCTCTTTGAACAGATGGGACTGAAGAAAAGCAACGTAATTTACTAGTACACTGTATTCATAAATATATGAATAAATAAACATACATTATCTCAGAATTTGCAGCTAAATCTTTCGGTCTTCTGAAGGGTCAATGCAAAATTTTGCTGTAATGTCACTTTCTTTAAAAGTCAAGAGGGTCACTGATTAAGTTTCCCATTGTTTTCTCTAACGAATTGGGATAAAAACATAACACTATGTGTTAGTTCAACAACTTTCTACTTGAATAAGAAAAGTGGATGAATAAAAACATGGATCAACAGATATGAATGAATAAGTCAATAAATTATCCATACTTTCATAATTTCAAGAGTGAACTACTCAAACAATGTCTAAACTTTCATATTCTCCTTACATTTGAGACGCTTCTGTTGCCAACGATAGACCAGTAATCAGCTGCGATAAAACCAAGGATGACAAGCGTTGTAAATAAACCAGAATATTTGACACTGAAAAAAAAAAATTTACATTAACAATATGAGAACACATTGTACTAATATCATTGTACTAATTTATGATTTCAACATGAGGAATCATTGTACTAAAATAATTGCATTATTTTTTTTTTATATCCCTGAGTTGAAAGATTTTTTTAAAATCTGATAATGCAAAAACAATATACAAATAGCGAATAGGCATGAGTGCGATGGTGCAAGATTTTGCATGAGGTGAAAGAAAGATGCTCTATTCAACGAGGCGTCAGCCGAGTTGAATAGAGCGTTTCTTTCTTTCACCGAATGCGAAATCTCGCACCATTGCACGAATAAGAATATTCGCTATTTGTGTTGTACAACGCCTCGGAATCTAGCAAAAATATGAAAAAAAACAAAGAGTTTTTCCCTCCAGTAATCTATGAAAAGGGAACAAAAATATTGAAAGCAAAATCCCAAAAGCCGGGCCGACAAGCGCACATGATCTTGGACAGCATTGTGCATTTAGCCAGCGGGCTGTACGCGCATTGTCACCTTACTAGTATTCAATGAAATCGTATTGTGACGTCACCTCCTAAAGCCATGCAATGGTACATTTTGGACGGTACATTTTGGATGGTACGTCTTGTGTGCAACGGTACGAATGTGTGACATTCAGCCTCCCATTTGATCGCGTACAACAAGCTAAGTAGGCGTTGTACAACAACATTTGAACAAAAACATTGTACTATACGCAAGGATTGTTGTAAACCTGGATCATAAATTGTGAATTTTGCAGATATGGTTAAAAGCACATGAAATATTAGGAGTTTTTCTTTTAACAAAGGTACTGAAATTTTATCAAACTTGTGTGCACTTTCTCTCTTCAGAGGAACACGCACACTAGTGAAAATAATAAACCAAATTTAGTTTTAGCTTTAGATTCAAGTTGGACACATATGTAACATATTTGTGACATTTCAAGTATTTGGGATAAATTTGGGACAAGAACAATCTTTGCAAAGACACTTGAGCTTGATTGTAATACCTTATAGAACATGAGATGCAGACTCCTATGCAAGCCAGCCAGGCCCACCACTGGATACTAAATGGTCTGAAAAAACAAAATAAACGAGTGAAGAACAAGTGAAGACGGAAAATAGAAATCCATTCATTTCATAACCTCAAATGACCTTAATTATCATTCATTTTGGATTTATAATAACCATCTCATACATGTTTCATTCAATTTGATTCAAATTCTTTTTTTTTTTAAGTAAGAAACAAAATGATCAAAATCTCTTTTTCATGCACATCACAGCCTATCCCCATATACATTATACACAATGCCTGTTTACCTTGCATCGAGTCAGGTTCCCTGCCTAAAATCTCACACACTGCTGGGTTTTTTTTTAATTGAAATCTTTGTCCAAATATGATATGTCGATAAATACTCTCTTCAAGTTACACTTACTGTTCTGATGACATTTCAAAATCTTAACAGGTGATACAAAAACTGATAGATCGAATTGGATCAAATAAAGAAAAAAAAGCAAAGAAGCTTGACCTGTCTAAATCTCCATGTAAGTATGCACAGTATAATTTGATTTTTTATTCAAAATCTAATTAGCATAAATTGCTTTTGAGTTGAAAACGCAGCCCACTAGCAATCACCTATTCATGTCAGCCGAAAAAAGGCTGACATAAATAGATAATAAACAAGGCCAGCATACAGCATAAAGGTTAGCTGGGGTTATGGTATGCTGTAGAGTCTTGTGTTGTGCATGTTTATTGTTATGTTGTGAAATGACATCATCATCACACGACTTGTCACATGTTCAGTTACATGTGTCACTGCATACTGGCCTTGCTTGCTCACTGCCTCCAGTCTATGAGCAAGCAAGGCCTTTCTTATATACCCCAGCAAATGATGATCAATCTTTTGAACAGTTAGTGAACAGATCAACACGTCATGGTTTAACTTCCCAAATCTCATGAATAAACATGATGATTGACATTAGATTTTAGTTCTGTCGTCATCCAATAGGGAGAGAGGAGGTGAGAATCTATTATGATGCATTCATGAATACCAATTAAGAATTCATTACAAAGACACATACACTTTAATTCATAATGGCAACCTCACAAAGGTATTCAAACATTAAGCCTACAATGAATAAAATACATTCATAAGCTACCATCTGGTCCTTTGAATTTCAGTGGATAGCATTACTCATTATAAGGGTCTGTCTACTTATACCATGTTTACACATGACTCGGCTAAAGCGCTGAATCCTCAAGCAGGATCGAACGCTGCGAAGAAGGTAACTGTGATCGCGTTTATACTGAAACAAAAAAGGGCATGTTCGACACGGCCCGCGGATCACGATTGGAAGTACAATAGACCTATGCCGTGTTTCAGTGGCGGACCATGACCCTGAGGAGACAAAGCATTGGAGGGGCACAGCATTGTTTACAAACAATACAGTGCCCCTCAAATACTTTGTCTCCTCCGGGTCACGGTCAGCCACTACCATGTTTGACCTAAGTCATGCGGGTTCGAAACGGCTTTCTGTTTACACATGAAAAAATAGCCGAGTCTGACTCGGCTCGCAGGTCGAAACCTACGATTTTGGAAAACAAAAAAGCCGTGCTTGACACGGCTCACACTGATCACATTTACACAGCATAAAATTGCAGAGTTGAGCACGATTCGCGTGTTGAAGTTGAACCCCGAGCCGAGTCACTGTGTAAACACGGTATTAAAGTACTCAAAACAAATGCAGAATAATGAATATGTGAATCACCTTTAGGAATTTGTCTCATGATGGTGGGACACTGGTCCTCAATGAATGCATGATTGTTGTTAGGTCTGACAATGACCTGTTGGCTAGACAATTTCACATGTCATGCATACCTCTCAGACAAAAATGAATTCATGGCTCATTGTTTTGCTAGATCAGACAAAAGTTTATAGAGGTTCGGTGAAGTATGGAGGTAAGAAGGTGACAAAGAATTGCAAATTAATTCATGTAGCTTTTGATTTCTTAAGAAGTACCAAAGAATACACAGGTGCACTGTAGCTACTGGTGGTGACTTGCAATGTTGCCAATTTCATGGGATCACTGAAAAACAATTTGTGTTCAAAATAGCTTAATGCAAATATTTCCAATTTTATTTGATCACAAAAATATATATATATATCCAGTGCATTCCAAATATATCTAATATATCTTATCCTTACGGCGTCAAAGTGGCTTCAAAGGAATGTGTTGGATGGTTCTCCAACTCTTAAAATTCCTTGAGTGAAGAAATTTATGGATAAGCCATTTATTGAGTCCAATGCCCAATTTATATTGTATGCCAAATCTCACATCACACTTCAATTCTTTGGTGTAAAATAACCATTCTCACTTTGAGGCATAGTTTCCTCTATAATCTAAGATCTTATGATCAGATGTAAAGTGTATCAGGTCATGCTTTATACTGATTTGCAGGCAGAAAACTGATATCATCAAACCATTTCAACTTATAATGTGACACAAACTGCAAATCTGAATTTGAATATATTAAGGGGTGTACTTGACCAAAACAATTAAGATAGCGAGGAATGGTTCTAGTTAGTGTATTACAATTGCTGTTTCCATATAAAAGCAAGGCAAAGTGAAGTGACACACAAAATGTAAATCATAACTTGAATTTTAAAGGTCAAGTAAGTCCACCTCAGAAAAATGTTGATTTTAAATCAATAGAGAAAAATCAAACAAGCACAATGCTGGAAATTTCATCAAAATCGGATGTAAAATAAGAAATTTATGACATTTTAAAGTTTCGCTTATTTTTAACAAAATAGTTATATGAACGAGCCAGTTACATCCAATTGAGAGAGTCGATGATGTCATTCACTATTTCTTTTGTTTTTTTAATGTTTGAATTGTACAATATTTCAATTTTTACGAATTTGATGTTTAGGACCTCCTTGCCTGAAGCACAAAATGTTAAAATAATGGAATTCCACGTGTTCAGGGAGGAATGAAACTTCATTTCACATGAAAATGACGAGAAAATCAAAATATTTCATATAATAAAGTACAAAAGAAATCGTGAGTGATGTCATCAGTTCCCTCCTTTGCATACCGACCAAGATGTGCATATAACTGTTTTGTGAAATGAAGCGAAACTTTAAAATGTCATAACTTTTTTATTTTACATCCGATTTTGATGAAATTTTCAGTGTTATGCTCATTGGATTTTTCTCTTTATATTCAAATCAACTTTTTGTTGGGGTGGACTTGTCCTTTAAGGGGGTGAATATGATATAAAGATGATGATGAGTGATTTAAAGCATATTCTCACTTGTCTTGTAATTGGTTGAATCTGATGAGTGCAAGAAGAGCCACCATGATGAAACAAAGCAACATGGTGTCCAATAAGATGAAACGAGATTGAGTCAACAAAGAGTTATCTGAAAAGAGAAAAACAAGACAAACCATATCAAATAGCAAAATAATGTTACTTTGTAATGTTCTCTAAACTGTAAAGCCCACCACAACTGTTGCAATGACCATTTGTATTTCACATTTTGTCAGACCCTTGATGGAAAACAGTGCTTTATGTTCTTGTGTTTTCCTAAGTCTTGAATAGATATAACAAAACTGCTAAACCTTTTTTCAAGAAGTTAATAATAAATGCAGAAATACGATGAGAAGGGGGGTGTACATAAAATACCAATGCTTGAGTAACTTTCGTATTTTGTTGAACGTTTGCCAAAAGAACAGCTCAAATAATGTAGAGGGATGGAACAGCTAAATGCAACATCTCTGTAGTCAGGAATAATCAGATTAAGAAAAAAAGGTGGTTCAAAAACCATGAGCCTCACCTGATATCTAATCCATAAAATATGCAATATGATCAATATGATCATCCGCATGGACACAAATGTGGTATTACCCTTGGATGATAAGTACCAAGTGTTAACATGATTGATGCAGAAATAAAGAAATGAGATCGAGTTGAACAACATTTTTTGAACAAACATGACCCCATATCATTTGACCTATTGACCCCTAGATGACCTTTGACCCCATCACCCTCATGAACACACAGGTGGTATTACGCAAGGATCATATGTACCAAGTATGAACTTAATTGATGCAGAAAGAAATGAGAGCAAGTTGAACGAAAACAAACATTTTCAAACAGACCAACAGGAAAAGTGATTACTATTGTAGGTCTCTGCCAAACTTTGTTCAGACAAGAAATAAAAAGGTTTACTGACTTCAGTCAGTGGTGGCGGGGGCACTTCTTAAATATGATTTGATCAAACTCACCACACACTACCAGAAAAGCTCCTAGAGCAGCTGTCCACTGGCTATACCCCATACCTTCTAAGATGTAGAATGAAAAAGGGGTCAGTAAAGACCCACACAGAGCTGGTATCAACCTCAAGTGCCATATTGGAATATCACATGGGTATTCTAGAATTGGAAATAAAACATTAAAAAAAAATAATTATTGTCAATAAGATAAACAAATACTATATAAACAGCCAGATGCTAAATATCTTGCAATGGCAAACTGTCACAAACACAGTAAAGAAATCTCTAACAATGGGTTCATTTTATACAAAAACAAGTCCCTCATTTCAAATTTTCACTTCTTAATTAAAATATTTTGGGCACGGGCGGGGAGGACAGTTAAGGACGTTCCACAATTATGTTTGTGCGCATTGTGATCTGCGATATTTTACACTCTATGCACTGACGTCACAATGGATAAATAAGTGATTAATCAGCTGTAGGTATTTATGAGCTAATTTTTCTTATTATCTGCACTCTTTAATACTGCAAATCTGAAATTATTCTATGGACCATTTAAAAAATATCTCTACAATTTCAAAATACTTTTGCTGCAAAATTTGACAATTATGACCCCAAGTTTAAATTTCCTCACATAGACACAAAGCATTTGATGCAATTTTGATGATTTAAAAAAGCTCATTTGCTGTAATATAAGTGCCGATAGTTTGAAAACAAGCATATGAACGCCTACATTTTAATGTTTGCACCTCTTGCATATACCTTTCTCTGCAACTTTGCAAAGTTTGGTGAAAATGACACTGGGTTTTGAATAAAATGCAGCATTTATTGTACTTCTCAAGTTTGTAACTGAAATTTCACAATATTGAGATTGTGTTTTTGTTATCTTTCTCACAATTTTAAGAACTGAGAGTATTGTTAGAAAATTGATGAAATTTTCATGGATTTTGACGGAGTAATAGAGGTTAAAACTCATTGTAGTGATCTCATGAGGTCTAAAAATACCAAATTCTTTTGAATATGCAGTTCAAAAGAACATCCATTTTGGTTGAACTTTGAAGTTCTATAGCAAAATATCAAGCACGTAGACCAATTTAATTTTTGCATATATTGTGCTAAAGTGCAACTGTGCAAAGTTTGGTGAAAATGACATGGATTTCACTGAATAACTGTGGAAGGTCCTTAAAGGGGAATGGAACCTTTGGAACAAGTAGGCTTGTGTCAAAACAGAAAATTCAAAGAATAAAAACAAAGAAAGTTTGATAAGAATCTGACAAATATTGAGAAAGTTATGAGCATTTGAATATTGCAATCACTAATGCCATGGAGATCCTCTCATTGGCAATGTGACAAGGATGTGTGATGTCACATGTGAACAACTTTCCCTTTGATGGACTGTAAAATACCCCAAAAATGTCTCTTCTTACTTTTTCTTATGGTGATACAATCTCTTTATCCATGATGTATTCTTTAAAAATCTGTATTACATGCACTCCTATAGAAAGAACTGATAGATGTGATAAAAGAGGCAGTTTAAGTGAAATATATACTAAATTAATAGGGAGAGTTGTTCACAAATGACATCACACATCTTTGTCACATTGCCAATATGAGGATCTCCATAGCATTAGTGATCGCAATGTTCAAATGCTCATAACTTTCTCAGTATTTGTCTGATTTATCTCAAACTTTCGTTGATCTGTTTCTTTGATTTTTCTGTTTTCACACAAGCTTTCTTATTCCACAGGGTTCATTCTCCTTTAAAATGAAAATACCATGTAAGCAAATCCTGTATACCTTGGCCAATCTTTTCAAATGAGAAGTTTCCTTGAAAGCCAGCCAAGTAGCTTACTGCAGCCAAGAGAAGCTTGCCCAGGGGTGGATGAACATCAAAGAAAAACATACCCTTCAGATAGAAGCTTGTAAACAAACCAAAGTGAGTCTCATCAAATCTACATTAAAACAAAGAAAAAGATGATTAAAACAATAATAGACTTCCATAACGGAGATTCAAAATTATTTTTAAGAAACAATGCCAGCAACAAGGGCAGTATTTTTTTTCCAATCATTTTTTTTTTCTTGCTGAGGCCAGAAGTGAGACCCAATGTCTGAGCACCTAAAATTTGAACTTCAGATTAAACAAACATTTTATGTAACTCCACAAATTTTCTCTTGATATTATTCATCACATTCTTCAGAATAATTGTGCCAAAAGTTAACCTTCATAAAACTTTGAGCCAAAAAAAAAGAGTTTCTTTCAAAAACCAGCAACATGTCATTTCCAGATTGAAAAAACAAGGTGGCATTTCTGCACACCTGTTCACTTTACACAAGATTTGGGGATTTTGATGAGAAAAGGTTTTATTTTGAGGTCATTACATGAAATACGTGAAATTCAATACTGTTTCACCATCACCATTTTGACTTTGATTTTTTAGTGAAAATCTGTCTCTTTGTATTGCACTTTCCAGATGCAAAATTTGTGGTCATCTTTCATTTGAATCGCACAGATCTATGAATGTGCAGAAGGGCACTTGGGGCACCTGACGATACATTTGAAAAAAAAACTGATACAAAATAATTGGTATTTTGTCAACTGTGAGAAAGATGGGCCTACCCTAAATAGAAAATATCTGCAAATCGGTAGGGACCTTCCAAAATTACAAGAAATTTTGCAATAATCTCCAAGATTGTGAGGACAATGACATTGTGAAAGTACATGGAAATCACAAAATCACGACGTCACTGAGGCAAGAAGAATTTTGCTTCTTACACGTATGCTCAACTATTTCTTAAAGAAATATACTGTAGAAGTATAGATGCATGTTTGAGGCAAGTGTGAAAATAATTAGGTGGGTGTTTCATAAAGTTGTTCATAAGTTAAGAGTGACTATAAGAATGACTGGTGATCCTTTCTTGTGGTTAATGGTACAGACATTGGCAATGGTTTAGCAATGGTTTGGAAAAGGATCACCAGTCGCTCTTAAAGTTGTTCTTAACTTACGAACAGCTTTATGAAACAGCCCCCTGATGACATAACCTCAGAAAAGAACACATATGCCTAGATAGACCAAAAGCTTCGGTTTCTGTTATATTGCTTGTTCCGCTGAACTCTGTTGGCTCCACTCACCAATTACAGAGACCGAAGTTCCAACTCGATCTGTACAGGGACTCAATGGCCATATGTTTATGTATTAACTTCGGATGAACCAGGGAGTGGAAGTTGCACAACAGCCGAAGTATTAAAGTCACTGGGGTTTTTTCCTTGTTCATATCAGGGCAAAGCAAAATAATAATCTTGAATGTGGTCCAGTTCTTTTAAAATATTTTAATGAAATTGATGTGCCCCGTCGGAGGAATTTGCATTGTTGTTAACCCCCTAATGGCGGCTGCACGATCACAAGCCGTGAAAAAAAATTAAGAATTTTTTTGTAAACTTAAAAACTTCTTGGAACAGAACGCTACCAGCTGTCTTTTTTTTTAAATTTCATCTTGAAACTCAAATACCGGTATATAATTAAATGCTACGTGGCCAGCAAATTATTTACACTATATAAGACAAAAATTCAATTACCATTATAAAAGAAAAACGATACAGTCACACTGTCACAGTGTAACTTAACTTGGCACCACTTGTTCACTGCTACCACCCTGCCTGTGGTGAATCTACAGGTAGGACTACTATGGTATGCCAATGTTGTACAGAGCACACACTTCAAAAAATCATTAAAATATCACTTTTGTGACCAAAATTACTAATTTTCATACAGTTGCAATTTATTTTTCATTAGTAACTTGGGAATAATTTTTGTATTCACCAGAGCTCTCAAAAACTTGAATTTTGGGCATATTTTTGTGTACGCCCTCTATTGGTGGAAAGTAATATGGCAAGAAAATTTTCATTCTTTGATCTCTATTTTTAATTAAGAAAAAAATGATTTAAAGAATCAAATTGAAATAAGAGCCAAGTAGTAGTATGAATAATAGGTGTAATGAAAACTGTCAGTGTAAAAAAAATCAAGCATTTGCCCCAAAGAAAAAGAGAAAATAAGCCAAACATTGCCACCGGTCACCCTTATTTTGCCACACATGGAGATATAACTGAGAACAAGGTTATATTATATTATTATTATAATATATATTGTTACAGATTAGTGTCAATAAAAGTTGATGGCCAAGTCATGTGCCTAGCACTCATGCAATGAACAAGGACAAGGTATAACCTTGTTCATTGCATGAGTGATAGGCACATGACTTGTCCATCAACTTTCATTGACACTAATCTGTACCTTGTTCATTGCATGAGTGATAGGCACATGACTTGTCCATCAACTTTCATTGACACTAATCTGTACCTTGTTCATTGCATGAGTGCTAGGCACATGACTTGTCCATCAACTTTCATTGGCACTAATCTGTACCTTGTTCATAGACCAAAAGCTTCGGTCTCTGTTATGTTGGTTGTTCAGCTGAACTCCGTTGGCTTCACTCACCAAATACAGAGACCGAAGTTCTAGCGCGATCTGTACAGGGACTCAATGGCCATATGTTTATGTACTTAAGATCGGATAAAACGGGGAAGTGAATTTGCGCGACAGCTGAGGTAAGTCACTGTTTTTGTCCCTTTTAACTTGATTTTTCTCCGTTTTTTGGCTATCAATGCCAAGAGGGGATATTAATTTGCATTTTGGTCGCATGAATTTTCAAATTTTTTATTCATTAAAGACAAAAATTGAAGAGCCCCGACGGGGGGATTTTGCATTGCAAGTCCCCTAATGGTGGGTGCACGATAGCGAGCCGTCTGTGTATGAGGAGAAATTTTAAAAAAAATGTTATAAAACTCCTCGAAACAGACGGCTGCCAGCTGTCTACCTTGTTCACTGCATGAGTGCTAGGCACATGACTTGGCCATCAACTTTCATTGACACTAATCTGTAACAAAAAGAAACTTGAAGTTGAAAGCTAACTTACACAACTCCTCTAGGTTCTTCTAGTCTCCAAAATCGTGTTGCAAAAGACAGGACAGAGAGAAATGTGACCAAAATATTGACATTCAATGTGACAACGAATAACGAAGGGGCGGCTGTCTTGTCACGATTCTCCCCTTTTGTTGCTGGATCTTCCCCCGGAACTGCAGGCGACAACTCCTCTTTGACTTCGGTCTCATCACCCGCTCTCTGCTGCTCCTGTTTCACACGATGTCGGACTATGTTTTCAGTATTTCCAGGCATTTTAAAGATTTGAATTATTCAGAAATAAATTCATTGGAAATAAGTCACAATATGTATGAAAGAAACAAAAAAATGTTGATCTGATTCAACAGAAATTGTTGATAAATACGGCAGTACACTCTCACCACGTACCGGTACTGCTCCGAAAGATAGTGCCTTTCTTTGCTTTAATCAAATATCCGATTTAGTAATCCGGGAATTCGGCTCCTGTGCGATTCGAATTACTGGATCACAAAATTGTGATTTTCTCATAGGACATGTGTGCATAAGAATTGCAGTCGCTGGTAATGGTAATAGCCTCACATAGTTTGTGTTGGTTGGCAACCAGTCAAGAAATGACTATTTTTGCCCTTGCCTTTGGGCCCCTTTTGGTTCGTTTTCTTTTTTCCCTCTTGAGAGGGTGAAATAGTCCCCTTTTCCTTTTTTCTGTTCTTTCTTATTTTATCATTTTCCCCATCTCTCCTTTTTTCTTTTCTTTCTTTATATGTTTTTCTTTTCTTTATTTTAGTCTCTTTTCTTTTCTTTAATCTCTTTTCTGTTCTTTCTTTTTTCTCTTTTCTTTTCTTTTACTTTGTTATTCTTTTCTGATCTTTTCCATTTTTCCTTTTCTTTCTTTTTCTTTCTTATTTTCTCTTCTTATTCTTTTCCTTTTCCCCTTTCTTTAAGTTTTTCTTCTCTGTACTTTTTTTCTTTTCTTTTTTCTATATATTCTCCCTTTTTATTCTTTATTCTCTTTTATGTTTTTTCTTGTACTTGTTTTGATCCCGGGGGGGGGGGCACTTACATTGACAATACCATGCGCGACCAAAAAACACGTAAAATGGATGTCTTTTTCACGATAAGGCACGTTACGAACGTAACGTGATAAGGGTGTCAAAAAAAAAACGAAAAAGGGTATCTATTTCGCGAGGAAAATTACGTGTTAGGGTCAAATTTGCGGGGGTAATAAAACAAAATTAAAATGTTTTAGAAAGGATGTCCTTTTTGCCCCAACACTTCGTGTTTAGAGTCCGATTTGCGCGAGGTGTAGAAGGTGGGGTCGTACTAACACTATGAACACGAGCAGGAATTGCTCTCGTTTTACTCTCAACAAAACGAGAGCCACTTCTCCCGAAAAAGTGTCTCATATTGAACCATTTTTAACGGCTTTTCATCTCAAAATTTTCGAGAGAAAAGTTAGTTTTTATGATCCTCTCGAAGGCCACACCTAGAATTTAATGGCCGTTTGGCCCTGAATGGCCCAAGCGAATCACTTCGCTGATGGGATTTACGATCCTACAGGGAGTATCCGTTCCCTCTCGATCGTGGCCACTAGTGCGCTTAATCTCAGTCCCAGGCTTTCATGAAATTAAAAAAAAAGTGCAGGCTTATGCAGTGAACTGTACATAAAAACCGATGTAAAAAAATTATTAGAATAAGTTTGAAATTGAAAAGAGCTTTTGATAGACGGTGCTCTGCAGCATCCTTTGGCAGTATCACGTTTGTGTTGTTCTATACTTCTACGGATCTGAAAGGCCCAGAATTTTGTGGCACCGTCGAACAGGAAAGAAAATTGTGCTGTTAGATAGTGGCTGTTCTCATATCTGAAATTTACTAGGAAAACTCTTCATCATAATTGTCTTCGAATAGTATCATATCACAGCATGATTTCAATAATATTTCATGAATTTGTAAATGTTATTATAACTTTATCACATTTTAAATCAATTACTGTTCTGTGCTATTTTCCACAGATCCCTGTAGAAAGCGTAATGGCAAAAAAGGGTTAAAAGTTACAGTTGATTTTTCTTCAGTTCTTGTAAATTGAAAAAATAGATGCAAAAAAAAATACAAAGTATACCCAAGTATATTTTTGCTTTGTAAAGTACATACTGCATGCGTTCATCGCATCTGTGGCTGAACAATCATTATTCGCAGCGAATAAAAAAATAAAGGAAACATTAGCTCAGACAACACCCTAAAGAATTATTACTCCCAGTTTTCACCTATTCGTTTTATTTTCAATTTCAAACAAAGACAACAAAGTTAATGAGCGTACAGATGCAAATCATCGTGTTATAGCAAAGCAAACTCAATACAATAATCTCATATCGACATTTTCATAAGATAAACTAAACAATTCTGAAATTAGGCATATATGACATATTGAATGAATGCGTTTAAAATGAGATCAACAGCAAAGGAGCGAGAGGCTTATAACACTCAAAATGAACGCAAATATAAAACGGACGAAATTTTTTAGCAGATGGCCATGGATAAATGGGGTGGGGCTTCAATAAAAGAGAGAAAATGATACAACAGAAGAAGGAAACAACAATAATGGAGGCATCTAATCAAGGGGGCACGATCAAGCTACAAGCTAGTTCTATTGACAGGAAGCATTGGGGCGTAGTGAGTATAAACGTATGGCACGCATAATAAGGAATCAATTAAATATATATTTCACTTAAAAAATATATCTTTCTCCTACACTAAACCATTTCACTTAAAGAAATTTATATTTCACTTTTAAAAATATATTCCACTTTATCAAAAAAATATATTTCACTTTAAAAAATAGGTTTCACTTTTCAAAAAAAAAAGTATTTCACTCTTCCCAAAAAAAATATGTTTCACTTTTCAAAAAAAATATATTTCACTTTTCAAAAAAAAAGATATTTCACTTTTGAAAGAAATATATTTCACTCTTCTAAAAGATATATTTCACTTTTCAAAAAGAATATATTTCACTTTTCTAAAAAAAATATATTTCACTTTTCCCAAAAAAATATATTTCACTTTCCAAAAAAATATATTTCACTTTTCAAAGAAATATATTTCACTCTTCAAAGAAATATATTTCACTCTTCTAAAAGATATATTTCACTTTCCAAAAAAATATTTTTCACTTTTCCAAAAAAATATATTTCACTTTTGAAAAAAAAATGTTTCACTTTAAAAAAAAAATCATTTCACTTGATACATTTTAATTTTGAGAGAAAACAAATCCTTTCACTTTTGTTGGATAACACATGCGGCTGCCGTATTAGACCGTAACTATCCTCACGGAAATGTCCATTCCTCTCGCTACGAAAAACATTTCACTCGTGTTGCAAATTCATTTCACTCAATTGCAAAAAAAATACGTTCCTCTTTTTTCTCGGCCTGTAGGCGGCGCGCACCATTGTTGGCGGGATGAGGAGAAGATACATGATATATCTATCTATCTATCTCTCTCTCTCTCTGCCTAACATATATCCATCTGTTTAAATATGTCTATCCTTCTATCTATCTATCTAATATCTATTTATTTCGTTTAATATGTCTGTATATCTGTGTATTTATCATTCAATCTTTATATCTATCTATTTATCTATCTTATGTCTATCTGTTCAGAATACATATGTCTACTTTTTATCTTTAAATCTAATAACTATTGATCTGTCTAAATAGTTATGTCTGTTTATTTGTTTGTTTATCTATTTAATATCTATCTATCAAATTTGTTTAATATGTTATTCTATCTGTCTACCTATCAATAAATATATCGATCTATTTTCTCTCTCTCTCTCTATCTTTCTATCTATCTATCTATCTGTCTGTCTATCTGTGTATGTACCTATGTATCTACCTATCTCTGAATCTATGTGTATATCAAATGTGATATCATTATCACCGCTGGGAATCATCGTATTTTTTCAGCAATCATTATCAGTATCAGCCTCCTCATCGTATTTTTTTATCGTCAGTGTCTATCTGTCCGATACCTATCTATCTGTTTATATCTATCTACCTATCCATCTGTCTATCTATCTGTCTATCTATCTATGAATCAGGGGCCGCGGAACGGTTTTCAAAGCGGGGGGGGGGGGGCTGACCATGCAAAAAATCACAATCATACGGCCTTTTACGGTTTTGGAAAAAAGTAAAGGGGGCTGCCCCCCAGCTTCCGCGGCCCCTGTTAATATATATCTATCTATCTTCTATTATCTATCCACCTATCATTTATCTCTCCATCTATCTATCTATCTTTCTTATATGTATCTGTTTGAATATGTATGTCTGTTTGTCTATTTATCTTTCATACTTATATCCACTCATTTGTTTAAATAATTATGTATGTTTATCTCTGTATCTACGACAGACCAATTAATTCGTCCGCACGACGAATTAAAATCTAATTTCACTTGTTACATTTTAAATCTGAGATCAAACAAATCCTTTCACTTTTGTTGGATAACACATACGGCTGCAGTATTAGACCGTAAGTAAATTTCGCTCTTCACGTAAATATCCCCATTCCTCTCGCTACGAAAAACATTTCACTCATGTTGCAAATTCATTTCACTCAATTGCAAAAAATACGTTCCTCTTTTTTCTCGGCCTGTAGGCGGCGCACACCATTGTTGGTGGGACGAGGACAATACACCACGAGGTGGGCCCATAAACACAAATTGTAAAGTTTGAATTTATCGCTGATTATACACAGCTGCCAGGGCAATCAGCTGTTGCATTCGGCCCTACGATCAATCGCTAACCTTAGCACGGCCGGTCTAGTCTGCTATGCAGACTCTGGATGGCTCGTGAGGTGGGATCTGCTACTGGTTTGCGAAGCAAACCAGCCTGAAAGGGTGAGTAGTAGGGTCAGTAGACCTAGTCTGCTATGCAGACTCGTTGAATCAGCTGAGGTACACACACTGCAGATGTGGGTCTACATTTGTAGACTACGGCCAGTCTGGCTATAACGTTTTGTAGGCATGAGGCATGAATGCTTTTTACATACACTATCTACGGAGCTGAATGGTCAAGGTATAAGTGTTGAAATTTCCCTTTTCTCCATTCTGTCTGTCTTTTACTTCATTGACATACGATGGTCATAATGATTGATGAAATGAAGCTTACAAAAAGCTACATTTCACCGGTCAACTCGCTTGTACCTGCACTGCAAAACCAAATTCTCTCCATTTTGTCCGAGACGTGATGAGGGGGAGGGGGGGGGGTCACCATCTTTAGAACAGACATAAAAAGTGAGTATTCGGGACTGAAGATGGATGATGACGTCATCGCTCAGCCCGAAAAGGTTGGTGTTAGCCATAGAGATACTTATATAACGCGCAATTAGTATACATCTCTGTGGTGTTAGCCGAGAATGTCCATGATGTCATTACCCAACTTCAGTCCCGTATACTCACTTTTTATGTCTGTTCTGAGGATGGTGACCCCCCTTCATGTCTCATACAAAATGGAGAGAATTTGGTTTTGCAGTGCAGGTACAAGCGAGTTGACCGGTGAAATGTAGCTTTTTGTAAGCTTCATTTCATCAATCATTATGACCATCGTATGTCAATGAAGTAAAAGACAGACGGAAGGGAGAAAAGGGAAATTTCAACACTTATACCTTGACCATTCAGCTCCGTAGATAGTGTATGTATGAAGTATTCATGCCTCGTGCCTACAAAACGTATAGCCAGACCGTGCTAAGTTTAGTGATTGATCGTAGGGCCGAATGCAACAGCTGATTGCCCTAGCTATTGTGCATAATCAGCGATAAATTCAAACTTTACAATTTGTGTTTATGGGCCCACCTCGTGGTGCATTGTCCTCGTCCCACCAACAATGGTGTGCGCCGCCTACAGGCCGAGAAAAAAGAGGAACGTATTTTTTGCAATTGAGTGAAATGAATTTGCAACATGAGTGAAATGTTTTTCGTAGCGAGAGGAATGGATATTTCCGTGAGGATAGTTACGGTCTAATACGGCAGCCGCATGTGTTATCCAACAAAAGTGAAAGGATTTGTTTTCTCTCAAAATTAAAATGTATCAAGTGAAATGATTTTTTTTTTTGAAAAGTGAAACATTTTTTTTTCAAAAGTGAAATATATTTTTTTGGAAAAGTGAAATATATTTTTTTGGAAAGTGAAATATATCTTGTAGAAGAGTGAAATATATTTCTTTGGAAAGTGAAATATATTTTTTTGGAAAGTGAAATATATTTTTTGGGAAAAGTGAAATATATTTTTTTTAGAAAAGTGAAATATTTTCTTTTTGAAAAGTGAAATATATCTTTTAGAAGAGTGAAATATATTTCTTTGAAAAGTGAAATATCTTTTTTTTTGAAAAGTGAAATATATTTTTTTGAAAAGTGAAACATATTTTTGGGGGAAAAGTGAAATACTTTTTTTTTTTAAGTGAAACATATTTTTTAAAGTGAAATATATTTTTTTGATAAAGTGGAATATATTTTTGAAAGTGAAATATAAATTTCTTTAAGTGAAATGGTTTAGTGGAAGAGAAAGATATATTTTTTAAGTGAAATATATATTTAATTGATTCCGTATATGCGTGCCATATAAACGGGTCCTACGTAAATGTTGTAAGAGTTCTTTGCAGGCAGGCGACACTTTTTCTCAAAATAAATTGTTAAAGGGATGATCCAGTCTGGAGATATTTATATCTTGAAAAATAAAGTAAAATTCACAAAGCAAAATGCTGAAAATTTCATCAAAATCGGATAACAATAACGAAGTTATTGAATTTTAAAGATTTGCATTATTCCAGTGAAACAGTTCTAGGCATGTCTTTATAACATTCGGTAAGCTGATGATGTCATATCCCCACTTCTTCTTTTGAATTTTATTATATGAAATCAGGTTTATTCAAAAATTTTCTAACATGAACTAAAACAATTGGATGGACAACCGATTAAATTCATTACATGTAGTTATTTACTGCCGCAACTTATTTTATCATAAATGAGAGACATGCATCATTTACACATGCATGGAAAAATGAAACACTTATGATCTCATGTAATAACACAAGGAAAAGGGAAAGTGGGGATGTGACATCATCGGCCACCCCATGACGATGTGCATATAACTGTTTTCACAAAATATTGATAAACTTCAAAATTCAATAACTTCGTTATTTGTTATCCGATTTTGATGAAATATTCAGCATATTGCACTGAAAATTTCACTTTATTTAGTTAGATATAAATATTTTCAGCCCGGACCATTCCTTTAAGTAGGGTAATTCTTGGTGGTTATACCCGAGTATATATGGCAAGATTCGATCGATAAAGGATGTTTGAATAAAAGAGACTGTCTAGGGAATGTCTAAAATTAAACATACTTATAATCTGCAGAGGTTTCTTTTTGTAAAATCATGGTTCTATAGGATCCATGGTAAAAATTAATAATTCAACATTATGTTGCACTAATATTACGAATATTACGCGATGAGATTTGAGCAGAACTGACGATGAATATAGGTCAAATCCCAGGGTCAAATAATTTGTATGTGGGGGCGGGGTCCATTTGAGTGTGTGATTTGTGTGAGTGTGTTTATTACATATACACCAACATTTGTAAGTATGGAGGGACTATATCCCCCCCCCCCTGAATAGGGACAGGGGAATCCAGCGTTGATCATAAAATGTCGTGGTAGAAAGGGCAAAATAAATAAAACAGAATGGTGTAAAGGAGTTAGAGAAGCACTTTGTCCGCTATTCAACTTTCCCCTTTCAACTTGTCTGATTTTTCTTTAAGTCAAAACCGTTTGTATTTTGGTTGGATTCCCCTGAAATACTAGTAGGGTCCGTGATTAGCGACATCATCGGGCGCGTGCGACCTTCAACATGCCCACTTTAGATCAGATTCTACACAAAAAAAAAAACCAGGTAAAGATAAATCTCATCACGTGTAAGCCCTTTACGACATAGTCTGCTGTGCAAACCCTTACTCGAGTAAAGGGTCTGACTTGCAGCCTATATGCCTTGTGTGAAACAGAAAGTTTTGTATTTGCTAGTCTTTGCGTGGAGACACACCTGTTGATCAGTTTCAATCAGGGTCTGTGCCTGCAAACTATTTAGGTCATTGTGTGCAGGGGCGTAACAGGCGTCGTTGGTGGAGGGGGGGGGGGGCAAAAATTTACCAGTCATATCATGGTATGAACGGGCAGTGGTTTAAAGGGGAAGTTCACCCTGACAAAAAGTTTATTGTAAAAATAGCAGAAAAAATGATGAAAAATATTGCCGAAGGTTTGAGAAAAAAATCATCAAATAATTAAAAAGTTATTAGAATTTCAATTATTTGATTTGTGACGTCATATGCAAGCAGCATTCCTACATAGCGAATGGTAAAAAATCAATGAAATGCCATTTTCTCAGAAAATTGAAAATGGTTTTCACTGTAACTTTTGTATATCAATAGACAAATCATTTCACACCCGATCATGAAAAGAAAACAAAGTTAAGTCATCATGAACCATACAAAATTTGAAATTCATACATTTTATATTATATAACACATGGGGCAGCTGCTCGTTTATGACGTCACAAATCCAAAATTGTGAAATCTAATAACTTTCTTATACTCTTTAACGGATTTTCCTCAAACCTTCACCAATATTTTTTACTATTTTTACAACAAAGTTTTCTTCAGGGTGAACTTCCCCTTTAATGAGGCAAAAATTTTGAGGGGGTCAGATATGGCGTATCGGAAAGAAATTATCTTTAAAAAAAAGTTGCGATGGAGCAAAGCGAGCAAAAAAAAAAGATCAAATTTTGTGATAGATTTTGACATAATATTCAGAAAATAAAATATCATACTTCACCCTTATCTCTTTCCTTTTTTGGTCTTGGCACTTGCATAAGATGGCTATGGTTAGATATACAGTAGGCCTATATATTCTTAATGGATTCCTAAACTGTATTCCTCAAATGTCTCTGTTTGGGGTCATACACGAAAATGTCAGGTCGCGCTTCGCGCTTGCATTATTTGTTTAGCTAAACAGGTACGTATCGTGATTACAAAAATTGCTGTAATGTCCCTTTTTAGGTCTGAATATCAAAACTTGAGATTGCGCATCACGCTCGCATTATTTGATGAGTGAGATACATATCCGTTCAATGGCACTGTCCCTAATATAGGTCAGTCAAAGTAAATACCTGGAATTTTTGCCGGTCCCCCCCCCCCCCTTCAATGCCGCAACCCAAGGTATGCCAGTAAAGGAATATAACAATTTATGTGTAGCGTCTCCGGGAGAACTACTCTGTTACAATCATCCACTTCTCCAATATTTTATGTCTTTTGACACCATTATGTACATGTCCCTAGTTCCTGCTTTGTTATTTGTAGTTAATTTGCAAGTTTTCTTTTAAAGGCATACCACCCGCGCACATACACCCATACGCACACCCAAACATAAAATATGATAACTGATCCACTTACCGTGCCGGATAAGTTTTCCTTTGGCAGGGCATTGCACTGTTTTTGCCTCTTTTGGCGGAACGTGGTTGGTATTATTCTCCATATTTCATTAGCTTCAGTACTTAGTAGTCACTGAATGCTGGACTGACCATATTTGCAGGGCAGTGGCTGCTGGCAGAGTGACCGATCGAAAGGGTGTGGATGGGCGTGGCACAATTTTTAATGTATGTGGTTGGAACATGGTCGGAATCACGAAAGCAATCTTGATATTTCTTTGGTTCAGTTCTGCTTTTGAATAACGGTGTACTGAGGGGAAAGTGTCCTTGACTTTTAAAGGCCAAGCCGATAACTATTTAGTCCAAGTGCTATATGGAGTAATTGGCTTGAAGCGGAAATGGAAGCCAATCTCCACTTACCGACTTTATGCGTCGTGTAGAGAAATCCGACAGACAATTCTTCAATGTGTCGAATTATTATTGCACGATCCCAGTATTTGTATTTATACGTGTATAAAATATACACAAGATCACACAGATTACCAAAAAATAACTTCACTAGCACAAGCGGTATTTGGGATTTTTCTCTGAGTGAAATGACGGAGAAAAAGGGTAGTACGATAACTGGTATGTGAGATGAAGTGGATGAAGTTTGCTCCAAGTGAGATGATGGAAGTCCACATAATATAAAGCCTGGGGTATAAAGTAATTTGACGACGTTCTCAAAACACGTGTTTACGAAAGTAGGAAACCTTGAGAAGTGTGCCAGAAAAGAAAGTACATGTACATGGAATACTTTTCATCCCAAATGAGATGGAGAATGTAAACAAAGAGAGAGAGAGAGAGAGGGGTACCAATTCAGAGAATTTATGAGTCACAGGTGAGTGTGCGGTGTTTGAGAGTCACCACTTGTTGGCATGTTTATTGCTAAGGAGTGGAGGTAACCTGTATCCAAGGGTGATGTCCTCTCGAAGATGATGGGCAAATTTGAGAAATGGAAAGCGATAAGATTTTGAAAATACTACAGGCTTTTTAACCAACTGGTTAATATGGTGAGTGGATACATTGGCAGTTAGACCATGTGGATAGTGGAAAGGCTGATGGTAAATCATAATTATGATAGACGAGTTGGCAATTGGCTTGAGACTAATTGAAAATAAAGAGCTATAATCTTCAATGCCAAAACTTTTATTCATCCGAGGAAAGCAAATGAAAAACCATGGTTTGTTATTGTAAGAACATGCGAAAAAACAGTGGGACATACTTATTTTTGCCTGTAATATACCTATATGTTCACACCTTTGTCAGCTCGTTCTACAAACGTCGCGGTCTCATGAGATCGCGCGGCCTCCTGATAGAAGCAACATCATAACATGTAGAATGATTTGATTCTATTTTCTACAATACTCGATCGTGTTGACTTATGTATACAAGGCAGTGATTATTGGGGTGCATTCATTTGCAGCCTGTATACATGCTGAGTATCCAATTAAGTAACTTAACGATGTTACAGATGTATTCGGATGTTCATAAAGTGCTCCAAATGCAATTAAGGTTTCACTTCAAAATGTTTCTACCTGGTCACCACATTCCCTCGTAATAAAAGGGTGTCATTGACATTAAAACCCAATATCTTGCTTTATTCTGTATAATACATTTTTTTGCATTTAAGGGCTCTAAAATATGAGAATATCGCTCTTAAAAAAAATCCTGAACGTACCAGTCCCATGAATCCCAGCCCCCCCCCCCCCCTATCGTTAAATGCCCTAACACCCATTAGGGTGTTCTCAAGCATTTTGAAAGTTTGATTTTTTTTTCGTCTGTCGGTCGCTACGCTCCCTCGCATATTACAAATATTTTAATGGAGGGGGTGTACAGCTTCTTGGTCAGTATAAGGCTAGCAGCAACAGGTCATTTTCAGTGTAATGAGTAAACCAACGTCAAAATTTTCCCAACTAAGCGCCCCCCCCCCTCACCAAATAAAAAAAAAACACTTTCGTCTAGAATCGCGCCTGTTCATATTGTGTCTTATGGCTATGGAGAGGCATCAATTAGCACTTGAACGTCTTTCAATAAATGGAAATAAAATTATCCAAATGATGAAATGAGTGATTGATTTGTTTATTCTTATTAAGAAACATGTTCAAACAATAAACCTTTTATGACTCGGTAATGACATGGTAAATAATTGTTAGTCACAGCATAGAGCTATTGTCAAATCTGTAAAGATTGAAATATTGTAGATTTCAAACAATAAAACACAATAGAAGTGGTGAGTGAGGGTGAGGGACATCATCGATTTTGTCATTTGCATGTGACTAAATTGTGCATAGGCCCTATAACTATATTTTGTGAAAAATAAACGAAACTTTAAAATGTCCCCACTTTCTCATTCTACATCCGATTTTGATGTAATTGTCAGCATTATTCTTGTCTGATTTTTCTTTGATTCAAATTACACTATTTTTTAGGTGGACTAGACCTTTAAGTTGTTCCCAATGTATTGCTCTATGGTCACATCATGGACCTATTACGTGGTAGGGTCCATGATGTAGGTAAACTATTCTCGACCTTAACCCTTAGCCTTTTTATGGGTACTTCAGAGGGAAAACAAAGGTGCCACTAGTCTGCTATGCAGACTCTGAATGGCTCGTGAGGTGGGATCTGCTACTGGTTTGCGAAGCAAACCAGCCTGAAAGGGCGAGCGAAGCGAGCCATTTCATCCATCTTCTGCAGCCTCATCCATCTTCTGCAGCCTCAGTAGACCTAGTCTGCTGTGCAGACTCGTTGAATCAGCTGAGGTGCAGATGTGGGTCTGCATGTAGACTAAGGTGCCACCGTCTCGAAAGATGGGTGTGTTTGGACCGATCACCATGTATAGTAAAAGTTGTGAACATGATCATGATTTCAAATGAACAGTGAAACGCGAATAAGACCGGGGAATAAGAACCTTGTCTATTTGTTGCTCTGGGATATGAAGCTTCAAATGCCATGGCAGCTAATAATGAACACGGTCCCTTTGCACATGATAGAACAAACGTTTAATACACAGTCCTCTATAAGGCTTTGTGTTTTTTTCTTTCTGTCCAAAGAATAAAACCTATATTCTTCTCTCTCTCCATATAAATTTTGGTTTCCATTAGTTCCCACACCTTTTTTCTACTCAGTTTTTCCCTATCTTGCCAGAAATTGTAAAGTATACACGATGTAAGGGTATGAAAAGTATTTTTTTCATTGCACATAAATACACAAAATTTCGGCTCTTCTGTTCGGAGCGGATTAACACTTCCGTCACTCCCCGAGTTCCAAAATACTATTTCTTCCGCTTTTCAGCAAGCAATTTTTGAGCAAAGTATCTGCTCACAGGGGCGGAGGCATTTAATTCGTGTCATGCTACATGAAAATGTATATATGATGAAACTTTTTATATCGCTGCACATCCATCTCCTGTCTGTTTTGAATAGTGTTTTAATCATAGTTACAGAGGTTTCCATGCCTTGTCTGCATGGAAAAGTAAAAGTCCAGCATCTAGCTTGCATCATGCCGTTCATTATTATGTTGAGCTCTTTTTTTTCTTCGTAATCGAGTTATAAATTTATAAAAATATCAAAACTATAGAGCAGGTTAGAGTTTCAGAGAAAGTTCTAAAATTCAGAGCTTCAACGCCATTCGCGGGAAGGAGTATTTGCTCCCATTGCACATTTTACAGACAGATCAAGTGAAGATTATCTACATGAATTACAGAGATAACTGGATATTATGCAATTTGCATGACATCCATTAAAAGTTAATTTGCATATTTGAAACGGATTAAAATAGGAAACAATCAAAGTCGTGTAATTCCCTATCAGAACAACACATCACCGTACGTGACACACTTCCAAACGTATAGGGTTTCTCAAATGTAAGATCTCGATAAATTCAGAGATTCAGTGATATACAGATCATGCAGATGGAGTTATTTTAATTATTGAACCGAAAGCCTTTTAAATGAATTCACATTTGTGAAAGGTGGGCCTGAATAGCAAACAGTTGTCAAACATTGTTGGTTGTTGGCAAGATATGATATATAGAATGTTTCCCACAATCCTAAAATGTTTGGCAACATGCTGTCCACACAACAATAACTGGTTAAAACTTTTTTTTTCAATTTTGTGTAGTTTTAAACCAATAATGTGTGCTTTGGGTGAACGACTGTGTTCATTTTTTTCTTTATTAATCCGTTTCAAATACGCAAATTAACTTTTAATGGATGTTATGCAAATTGTATACTATCCAGTTTATATCTCAGTGATTCATATAAATAATATTCACTTGATCTGTCTGTAAAATGTGCAAAGGGAGCAAATACTCCTTCCCGCGAATGGCGTTGAAGCTCTGAATTTTAGAACTTTTTCTGAAACTTTAACCTGCTCTAGTTTTGATATTCTTTATATAACTCGAGTACGAAGAAAAAAGAGCTCAACATGATTATGAAAGGCATATACATGCTGCAAGCTAGATGCGGGACTTTTACTTTTCCATGTACACTTACAGGGATTTAAAATATTAAGTCCAGATGGACTGTAGTTAGGGACCAATCGATTTTTGGACTTAGTTTTAATCACAAAGACTTAAATTTAAATCTCAAATGATTTAAATTTAAATCTTTCGAGATTTAGAAATGAATCTTAAGGATTCAAACTAAATCCGGAATTCGATTGGTCCCTAACTACAGTCCATGTGGACTTATTTTAAATCCCTGTAATTTAGAGTGTAGGCGAGGCTTGGAAATAACCTCTATATAACTTGGTTAAAAAACTTCAAAACAGACAGGAGATGGATGTGTAGATCTCGATAAATTCAGAGATTCAGTCATACAGATGGTGTTATTTCAATTGAACGGAAAGCCTTTTAAATGAATTCAAATTTGCGAAAGGTGGGCCTGAATAGCAAACAGTCGGCAAACATTGTTGGTGGTTGGCAAGACATGTTATTCTAGAATGTTTCCCACACTCCTAAAATGTTTGGCAACACAACAATTGGTTAAAACTGTATTAAATATTGTGTAGTTTGGGGGTGAAAACTACAGTACCGGTTGAAAACTATTGTTGGGCAATTGTGTGGACAGTTTGTTACCCAACATTTTACGAGCGTATTTTTAGTTATTACTACAAAAAATACAGTCTTATTCAAAAGAAGATATGGTTGATACTGCTGTATAATGGGGATATGGATCAAGATTATTAACTTTTATTCAAATTATAGCAATTTACAATTTCATTTGGGAAGTCTGTCAAACTTTGGATTGAATGCATGCATTTTACGTGTTTGAGAAGTGTATAAACATGTGTGAACTTGTAAATTGAACGAAGGCACTAGTGAAGTATAATTAGACAAGGAAAAACATCATATTCGCTCTTTTACCAGTACATGCATAATTATAATGAAAAATGTATAGGCCTTTGACTTCAAACATCACAAAATGACCATATTTCAGAAGTTCTTATATATTGTATTCGGTCTTAAAAAGATGGAAAAGGAATACACTATAATATCATTGCATTATGGTATAAAGGCATATTACTTTCAATTTTATTCATACTGAATCAATGTTTAACCATAGAATGTGTAAAATTTCAAAACAGACATATTTGTTTAAAAATCAGTAAATGCAAATAAAATCATACAAATTATGAAATAATTTATTGATTTGTCTAATCAATAAGAATAACAAATCAACCTTGCACGATTTGTTTTTATCGAATAGCGAATACTTTGTTATAAGAAGCTGGAGAAAGGTTAATTTTCTTACAGCTTTCAAATAACCTCATTTTCATACAGGCCTGGATATGTTGCATGTAATTTCAGAGGAGCAAATTTAACGAAAACCCTGTTGAAATGACATTTGATTATATTGTTAAACGGGACAATCATACGGATCTTATCGAAAACAAGGAGAAAACATAAATATTACGTATGCCATAAAATCTTTCAAAATATCCAGCAGGAATGATGCCCGACCCGGACTGTAATTCCCCCGGAACTCAAGGCGGGATGTGTCAGGCGTAGCCGTAGAAGCAGCAGGCTGGAATTGCCAGGCTTGACATGATTTAGAATTCTTTGCACATTTTACAGAAAAATCAAGTGAAGATTGTTTATATGAATTATAGAGATAACTGGATATTATACAATTTACATGACATCCATTAAAAGTTAATTTGCATATTCATTGAAACAGATTCAAGAGAACACAAACATAGTCGTGTAAATTCCCTATCAGAACAACACATCACCGTGACCCTTCCATTTAGGTGGTTCTCAAAGTGTAGGCTAAGGGCTATCTAAGAAATAAAACAGATGTCTATATAATGTATATAATATATTAATGTATTGATGTAAGATCTCGATATATCAGAGATTCAGTCATACAGATGGAGTTATTTTAAATGAACCAAAGTCTTTTAAATTAAATTTGTATTTGTGAAAGGTGTTCCTGAATAGCGAACAGTTGTCAAACATTGTTGGTGGTTGGCAATATATGATATTTAGAATGTTTCCCACACTCCTAGAATGTTTGGCAACATGCTGTCCACACAACGATAATTGGTTAAAAATTTTTTTCAATTTTGTGTAGTTTTAAACCAATAATGTGTGCTTTGGGTGAAACTACAGTACTGGTTGAAAATTACCCAGAATTTGATTTTTTTAATAATTGTTGTGTGGACAGTTTGTTACCCAACAGTTTAAGAGTGTATTTTTAGTTATTATTATAAAAAATACAGTCCTATTCAAAAGAAGATCTGGTCGATGCCAGAACGGGGATATGGATCAAGATTATTAACTTTTATTCAAAATAATGATAGCATTTTACAATTTCATTTGGGAAGTCTGTCAAACTTTGGTTTGATGCATGGGTGTGTTTGAGAAGTTTATACTACAGTACATGTGTGAACCTGTAAATTTAAAGAAAGCAACAGTGAAGTATAATCAGACAAGGAAAAACATCCCATTCGCCCTTTTACCAGTACATGCATAATGTAATGGAAAAAAGTAGGCCTTTTGACTTCAAACATCACAAAATGACCATATTTCAGAAGTTTTTATACATTGAATCCAGTCTTAAAAAGATGGGAAAGGAATGCACTATAATATCATTGTATTATGGTATAAAATCATGTTACTTTTAAACTATTTTAAGAAAGAAAACTGTTACAATAATTCTATAATATTCATACTGAATCAATGTTCAACCATAGAGGGCGTAGATTTTCAAAACAGAAATATTTGTTTAAAAATCATCAAATGCAAATAAAATCATGCAAATAATGAAATAAATTATTGATATGTCTAATTAGTCAGCATAAAAAAAATCAGCCTTGTAAAATTTCTTTTTATCGAATAGCGAGTGCTTTGATTAAGAAGCTGCATGGAGAAAAGTTGATTTTCTTTACAGCTTTCAAAATGACCTCATTTTATAGGCCCAAACATGTTGCATGTAATTTCAGAGGAGCAAATTTAACGAAAACTCTGTTGAAATGACATTTGATTATATTGTTAACGGGACAATTATACGGATCTTATCGAAAACAAGGAGAAAACATAAATATTACGTATGCCATAAAATCTTTCAAAATATCCAGCAGGAATGATGCCCGACCCGGACTGTAATTCCCCGGAACTCAAGGCGGGATGTGTCAGGCGTAGCCGTAGAAGCAGCAGGCTGGAATTGCCAGGCTTGACATGATTTAGAATTCTTTGCACATTTTACAGAAAAATCAAGTGAAGATTGTTTATATGAATTATAGAGATAACTGGATATTATACAATTTACATGACATCCATTAAAAGTTAATTTGCATAATTGAAACGGATTAAAGAGAACACAAACATAGTCGTGTATTCCCTATTAGAACAACACATCACCATACAGATGGAGTTATTTATGAACCGAAGCCTTTTAAATTGAATTTGTATTTGTGAAATTTGTATTTGTTGGTGGTTGGTAAGATATATTTTAAAAAAAATTCCACCAGTATGATCTGTTTAATATCAAGAATACAAAGTTATCCCACACTCTTAAAAATGCGTGGTTAAAAAACGACCAAAACGTGGTCGTTTTTGACCGCGCACGCGTCGTCAACTATGCACAGGTCACGCACGTGGTTGAATTGACCACGCAGCAAGTGGTTGCCCAAAATGACCACGAAGCGTGGTTATAACTTTAACCCCAATCGTGGTTCTGTCCTAACCACGTTGCGTGGTCACATTTTCGTAACCACGTTGCGTGGTCACATTTTCGTGACCACGCATGACCACGCACGCGTCGTCAACTATGCACACGTCACGCACGTGGTCAAATTGACCACGCCTCGAGTGGTTACCGAAAATGACCACGAAGCGTGGTTATACATTTTTGTGACCACGCATGACCACGCACGCGTCGTCAACTATGCACACGTCACGCACGTGGTCAAATTGACCACGCCTCGAGTGGTTACCGAAAATGACCACGAAGCGTGGTTATACATTTTTGTGACCACGCATGACCACGCACGCGTCGTCAACTATGCACACGTCACGCACGTGGTCAAATTGACCACGCCTCGAGTGGTTACCGAAAATGACCACGTAACGTGGTTATCATTTTAATAACTCCAAACGTGGTTCTGTCCTAACCACTTCGGACGTGGTTATTATTCCTAAACACGAAACGTGGTCGTAACGTGGCCATTCCGCAGCCCTGCTATAGCCACGAAAACATGGTTATTTATGACAATGTGAATAACAAATGACAGACATGCACACGAAATCAAGTGAAATTCAAAAATTTGCATATATTCTTATAAATAATGGCGAAACAATTAACAAATAGTGTCTTAAGCTTGCATTATTATGGGGCAAGTTGGGATGACAATGAAATAATTGCAATGATTAAGGCAGGAATTAATGATACCTGTTTTACCCAATCATGCATCCCCAAATCCTTCACAATTCAAATCACATGTACAAGTATAGAAACAAATTATGTCGATCCAATATTCCCATTATAAAATAGAACAAAGCTTCAATGCATAAATCAATTAATATAAATACATTTTCAGCAAATTGATAAACTATATCAAATCGAATGAAACGACGTACTGCATACAAAAAACAAGAGCCCAGAGTGGCTAGGACCTACCCCGAGATTCTCACAATACATTATAAAAACAGTATTCCAACATATATTGTGAATATTTGTAAAACATTCCATTAAAAACATTTTATTAACATTTGATTTATGTATTAACCAAAACAACGTAAAAGGGGTAGTTCAACTTTGGTAGAGAAGGCTCTGGACAACTCACATCTTTAGCGAGGCAACAAAAAACTGAGTTGCAAATTTCAAGGAAAATTCAATTTTAATGACAGAACAAAATTTATTTTGTCAGAACAGCTCATAAATAGCTGAAATATTGATAAATGTATCCCCAATCGTAATAAATCTGGGCCCTAATATTTATTAGGCTTTTAAAAAAATAAGAACAAATTCTTGAACTATTTGAACATTTTCTAAGAGGTTTTAAAAGTTTTTGATTACTATATTTAATCATTATTGAAGAAAAAATCGAATGTATAATTTTGTATCAAAACAAAGTTTAAAAATTCTTTTTTGGATAGTGCTCTCTTGTATTTTCATGGTTCTTTTAAATGATAACATGCTGGTAACATAACCTTATGTAATTTTCTATACTTTTGCAGCATAATACTAAGTTTGTAATGTTATTTTGCAAGTTTTGATTACTAAAACTTGGCCACACAACAGCTGTACTACCCCTTGAAATAAATCAATGTCATATAGATTCCATCTTTACTTCCAATTTGCAATTTTATGTTGTACCTTCTCCTATGCAATTGCCTAGCCCTAGCCCTATTGTAATTTCCTAACACAATATTTTCATTGCAATTCATTTCCAAACATAAATGCGAAGAATTTACAATTATTGATTTCTTTGACAAAACAAATGAGTACAAAGATACCTCGCACATGTCGAAGTCCTCGGGACTGAGAAAAATGCATCAACACAGCTGAAACTCAACTCCTTACTTCGGCAAATCCAATTACATAAGTAAAATCGGGACTTTTCTTTTGCGAGGTTTTCGACTTTACCGACTTCGACACATCCGAGGTTTACTGTGCCTAGTATAAGTATAACAGACTTCTATAAATATTAAAAAGTGAACATTACAATATAAAATATAACCAGCAATGACCTGTCAGCTGTAAGAGCTAATTCTCAATCCAGAAATAGAATGTAAACATGTTCAACATAGCATACATTATACACAAATTGTAAACAACAACTGAGTCCTTTTGTGATCCACAACCGAGTCCAACTCACCAGGTCCAAAAATTCACAGCTTAGTCCTAGATCTCTAGTCCTAGTCCTCGACATATCACCATCAGTCTAACCAGCATGACCAGGTCCAGGGTTTGGGCATCACGAAATGGATATCAATCTGTCTCAGCAGCTCAACATATTCCAAAACCAGCACAGGAAATGATGAAAACTCCACTCATCTAGGTCTAGACCAGGTCCAAGACAAATAGTCCAGAAATGTAGTCTACAGTTTCCATCAATATAGGCTAGATCCACAAACAAGTTTAGACTGGTCCAAATAACAATTTCTCGAAAAGAAAACAATTAAGACTATAGCACAGCAAAGCGTCCAAATATCAATAATATTGAACCAGTTTGCACTCACTAGAACATGTTCAGCTCTCGTCTTTTTTAGGCCTAGCTCCAAAGCGATAGATCTCCCCAAGATCCCAGTAGGCCTACGGTAAGTTACTGACTGTTATTCTAACTGCAAAATTCGTCCAAACGCACGGTATCGAACACATGCCATCAGCCAATAATAAGGTCTAACGTTACACGTCGGCTCCCCCAGGACGAGATAACGAACGTTCATCCTAAGTCCAAACTACAAATAGGCCTAGTAGTAGTAGGCCTACAAGTGCTCACGAATCACGGTCCTCAATCATCCGACGTCGAAACAGCGGAAGATCCGGCAACTCAGTCCAGACTACAGTCTACACTAGTCCAGGTTTCACTTCAGCAAACCACAGGCACAGTTCACTCCTACTTCCATCAGAAGCCTAAACAAAACTGTGAGAGTTCCCTTCCGAGTCCGATCGTGTGACCTCAGTCATGCAAATCGATCAGCGATCCAATGCCCGTACAGTACAGCCTAGCTAGCCCGATCCCACGTTCGGTCCAGCTACACAATACACACACGCATTCCAGTCCAGCAGACGGTCCATTCCTCCAACGCTTCCGGTAACCCCGTCAAATGTCCAGTATTTCACATTTCTGACATGAGTTCAGTTCTGCTCGCTGCCACCATGTAATATTACATTGGTGGAACACTGAGATGGACACATGAATGATTGAACTCTCAATTATCAAGTTTATTTAACAACGACTCCGAGCACGTAGTTCTTACATCTTGGTTTCATGTCGCGTAGCCAAGCAACCCGTAGCAACCACTTAGCAACCACGCGCATGTGCATAAACATATGATATTCATAACATGAACCACGCTACGTGGTCTTTTTGTCTAACCCCACTGTGCGGGGTCACCAAATTAAAATGACCATTTATAAGCATGGCTAAAATTTGACCACGACTGGGTGAGACAAATAACCACACTATATGGTCATTTTGGCTAACGGTGTGGGGGGGTTATGTTATATAATGTTATATCGAGCTTTTTACCAGACTGCTAGAGAGCACGAATGCCTGTGAGCAAGCAACCAGGGGACGAGGGCTTAAGGTCCTCTCCGAGGAACCTGGTAATGAGGATAAATGCCTTACCAAAGGGCACTAGCGCAACGGCACTTGGGAATCGAATCCGGTTCACCGGAGTCCGAAACCCTCGCTCTATCCAAAATGACCACAAAGTGTGGTTACAAATTGACACGTCAAAGTTTAGGTCAAATGTTTAACCGCGCTATATACGTGGTCATTTTGGCCACTGTGCGGGGTCACCCAAAATGACCATTAAGCATGAATGATTATTTTCCATTTGAAATGTTCTGCGTGTACGTGGTCGCAATATAATCATCGTGGTACTTGATGCTGACAAAAAATGACCCAATTTTTGTGACTAGTATAATTATCGTCGATCAAACCGTGACCACGAAACGTGGTTAAATTATGCTCTTTCATCTGACCACGTTCTGCGTGGTCAGTATAACTAATCATCGTGGTTAATTCTAGCAGTGGTTCTGACCAAAGAACCTGTTTCGTCGATCAAACAACCACGAAACGTGGTTAAATCATTTTGACCACGTAAAACCACGCAAAATCCGACCACGCATTTTTAAGAGTGCACAGCTCTATAACAGCCAAGTTGCAGTGGTAATAATTGGTGGGAAGAGCACCGAAAAATGATTGATTGATTGCATTTATTCTTTTTCATTCCAAATTTAACAAAAGTTACAATGTAAAGCATAACACAAAAATATCATATACAGAAATGAAAAAAGGGAACCCACTGGAAAGCAAAGCTTGTTAGTATGGGTTCCCTGCAATAAATAGTTAAAGTATATATTTGATCGATGAAATTCAATTCGTAAATTAAAAAGGTTTGTACAATGAAAAAGAATACCAGTGGGGTCAAGCTTTTTATGTTTACTAAATAAGTTACAATTAACAGAAAAAAATGTTATATCGTGCCCCTGCTGTATAAATAAAAAAACCTAAGTTCAGGAGTGTTTGAACAGACAATCACTTGGACAAGAGAGGACGAATACTAAAAACAAAACAAAGACAAAAACAAAAACGGCACACACACAAACAAAAAACAAAACAGAACAGGACAAGACAGCAGAAAAAAGGAAAAGAAACATAACAAAACACACTACAAAACATAGACGGACAGAAAGATTATAAAAGCAATAGAACTAGACATAAAGATGACAGGAAGAGAGAGAGAAAAAAGAAATGTGAGAGGAGAGGGAGAAAGATAAGAAGGAAGAAAATAAGAAGGGAAGAAGAACAAAAGAGGTGGTAGCTGCTTACACAGAAATGTTTGAGTTCTGGGGTTTATACTGAAGGATAAAAATTTTCTTCAACCCTCGACCAAAACTTAAATGTGTTGGTTTGTTACGTAATGATTCTATAAGGGAGTTCCATAGTTTGATACCTGTAAAAATAAATGTTTTATTCAAGAGGATTGTTCTAGCTCTTGGTGGATGAAAGAGCCCGGCAGACCTAGTAGGATAATGATGAATATCGACATTTTTAGTAAACATGGAATAAAACATATTTGGAAGTTCATTTTTATCTAAACTATACATGAGTTTTCCGAGATTGTATACAAGTCACCAATCTTTAAAATATTATATTTATAGAAAAGTTCGTCAGTGTGTGAACGAAAATCAGCATGACAAATAATACGAATAGCCTTTTTCTGCAAAAGTAAAATTCTGTTCAGGAGGCAGTCAGCACAATTCCCCCATGCTGTTATACCATAGTTTAAATGAGGCAGGATCAAAGTTGAATACAAATTAAATAGTATATATAAAATGACTTTATATCAATGTGTTATTATTATTATTTAAACAAAATACAGTCGATCATATTCAAGAGAAAATCTGCATTGGTATACAATAACGGGATATGGATCAAGATGATTTAATTCAAATTACAGCATTTAACAATTTAATTTCAGTAATCTACATCGGTCAAACCATGCGTTTGAGAAGTGTTGTAAAACCCACTCTCAAAACTGTTTGGCAACATACAGTCCACACAACAATTGGTTAAAACTTTATCAAATTCTGGGTAGTTTTAAACCAGTAATGTGTGCTTTGTTTGAAAACTACCCAGAGTTGGATAAAAATTTCAAATCAATTTTTGTGTGGACAGTATTTTTCCTAACATTTTGCATATGTGTACCTTTAAATTGAAGGAAATCAACGGTGAACTGTCATCAGACAAGGAAAGCCATATTTGGCCCGTATGGCTTAATAAGAGCTCAAAGAATTCCAGGGGTGGTGGAGCGAAGTTGAAAAGGGGGAGGGTTAAGGGCACATTTTTTCCCGAAATGGCACTCACTGCACTCACAAAGCTTTGACATGAAACTAATGTACATAGCTTATCATTTGATTTTAGCAACAGCCTCGTTTTCCTCGAGGCTCGATATAATATTTAGTAATTTAAAATGTGTGTTTCCAGAATCTTTATACATGTAGTAGGAAAACTTGTGCAAAAGGAAAAGGGACGCTATTAGAACATTATCAAATTGAAAATTTATCAAAAGTAAACAAGGGTATGTTTTAAGACTTTATGCAACGCTGTTTACTATATGAACCTTGCAGTATTTGTTTAACCATTTAAACAATCCTGTTTAATTTATTGAAGATAAGATATTGAAAATTAAACTTTGTTGCTTAAGAGTAAAACACTAACCCTTGTTTAATCATTTTACACAATTACTGTAAGGTTCGTATAGTAAACAGCATTGTATATATTTTTTTTACTATGTAGGACAATCAATAATTTAGAGGTTATAGGGATGAATTTCATTATCAAAATAAATTTGTTCTCGTACACAAAGGCTCGAACAAGATAGAATTTCGATTTCATTACCACTACTTTGAACGCTAAGATTTTATTGGATGTAATGTTAATAAAATATGCATCAAATGTTATTACAATTTATTTGCTTTTCGGATCGCTACGAATCGTTTTGCACCGCGGGCTTCAGAAAGTTTGGGAAGCAACAAAAAATATCGATACAACGTTTATAGCTTTGATGAAAAATGAAACTGAAAAACGTAGGAAATATAGTATTCTGGCTTAAAATGTTTCACACAGCCTTAATATTACGATCATGGTTCCTGTTGATTGTTTTTAAATGCTAACTGTATTAAGCTATGCAAACCAATGTGGTGTGATTGCTGTACTTCTAATTATTTCGTTTAATCCAATACTGTTCGGCGCTAGGAGGACAGGATTCCTTGCAAATTTATAAGATCACTGACATACTGATGGGTTACACTCCCCGCGGGTTACACTCACGGTCTACATTTGATTACCGTATATTTTTTCGGAATCTCAGCTGTAATTGACAACATACAGAAAACAAAATCAGCTGAAGAAAAGAAAATCATTGCCCCTATGTTAAAGTTATGCCTGCCATGACTCATGTAAAAATAAATCAGATAAGCACACGCACCATGATATCGACCAAAGATCGTTGCACGCTGCATATGCCTTTTGGCTGCCACATTTTTGGCACACCCGACGATCCGAAGTGGGGGGGGGGGGGGTGTCTCATCCTTGAATTCTAAAGCAAAATATACTATTTTAGAGTCTAAATTTGGCGTGTTGGCTAAAAATATTTTTTACGAATCATTTAGGCTATAAACAATTATTTATGTTAGCAGGGAGTATTTTTTTAATAGAAAAATTATTTTGCCTCTCTCGTATGTTATGCAACTTTCTTTTTATTTTGTTTTCTTCTCACTGGTATAACAATCAAGGGGCTATGTTCCGAAAGAGATGTATAATATTAAGTGGTAAGCTTTGAAGCTCCATTTGCACCCCCTCTCCTTCCCTCCATGCATGTATAGCATGTAAAAAAATCGTCTCCTGCCAGAAAGTATAAATGCCTCAGACCATATATAGAGCTATTAATACTAGACCTACCATAAAGCGTGCAGACCATGGGTCAGGGGGTCAAGGCGGGGTTCCATTATTGTTAGCACTGACTTCTAGCAAGATTTTATTGTTTACGAAACACGTCTACAAATTTCATGAAAGAGTTTCCCGACTTCGTTTGATCGCAGGAGATGAAAAGTTTCCTCCCCCCCTCGACCCAGATAGATTGTGCCTTTATTTATTTGATGGCGTAAATGATATAAATCAATGTGGGAACTAGGCGAGTGAAACAGTTTTCAATTATTACTACATCAAAGGACAGAATTTTGTTGTCCAAACCATATTTCAAGTGTAGTTTACAGTATTTATCACACGCATATGGGGCTCCGTGAACAATAATACTACCATTTCTGAATTTAATATCGTGTTAACAGATAAGGCCTCTCTCGATTTTTTTTTCCAGATGGCTATTGCTATGGAAATTAGATCTTTAGCAGCTAAAGGCAGAATAGTATCTAAAACGTCGTTCAAGGGGTATGTAAGCGAGCGTAGTGAGTGAGCCTTGAAGATTGCTTAGAAAGTAATGTGCATATTATTACAGAAGAAAGTAAGTGCAAGAAGAACGAAAACTTAAAGGACAAGTCCACCCCAACAAAAACTTGATTTGAATAAAAAGAGAAAAAATTCAACAAACATAACACTGAATATTTGATCAAAATCGGATGTAATAAGAAAGTTATGACATTTTAAAGTTTCGCTTCATTTTACAAATCAGTTAGGCCTATATGCACATCTCGGTCGGTAAGCAAATAAAGAACTGATGACATCACTCACTCACTATTTCTTTTGTATTTTGTTATATGAAATATGAAATATTTTTTATTTTCTCATCATTGTCATGTGAATGAAGTTTTATTCCTACCTGAACACGTGGAGTTCCATTATTTTAACATTGTGTGCGTCAGGTAAGGAGGTCCTAATCGTCAAATTCGTAAAAAGTGAAATATTGTATAATTCAAACAATAAAATAAAATAAATAAATAGTGGGTGAGTGACATCATCGACTCTCTCATTTGGCATGTTTGGATGTAACTGGCTCGTTCATATAACTATTTTGTTAAAAATAAGCGAAACTTTGAAATGTCATAACTTTGTTATTTTACATCCGATTTTGATAACATTTTCAGCATTGTGCTTGTCTGATCTTTCTCTATTGATTCAAATCAACATTGCTCTGAGGTGGACTTGAACTCTAATAAGAATAGGAAAACGAAATATAAATTAGTTGTTACATCACAGTTGGCAAATAAGGATAAAAAACAAAAACAAATTGCTCTTTGAAGTCGAATCATTTAAGTATTAGGTAATTATTACAAATGTTAATATAATGAGCAGAACAAATTTCCATGTGAACAATAAAATAAAACTAAAATTGAAATGAAAACTAGTTTCCTAACTTTTTAGAGGTGAGATATTTAGACGATGGTTATCGGGTAAAGGGATGTCTTATGAAATGACTATGCCATTACAGGCCACAACTTCAAACAAAAAACTTGGAAATATCACGATGATTAAAATGAAAAGGAAAATATTGCGAAAAGGACAGAGTTTGAACAATCTTTAAAACTATGCAGAGATGATGTAATTACCCTATAAAATGAATAAAATTGTAGAGATATGTCGGAAATGTTGTTGTCCTATCGTATAAGTGTTTCATTAATGACATTGATCATATATATACACTTAACTGTTTTGAAGTATTAAAAAAAAGAAGAAAAGAATATGTCACTCGCTTCCACACACACCGCTAACATCCACGCCAGTGAATGTCAGGATGGTTCGGTTCATGATCAAAGTTATATTATTAAAGTTAATGAAATCATACAGTTCATATACGGAGCCGTTAATGATAATAAGAAACATGATTGCGGTCATAGACTTAATTGTGCACAATATTATGTACACAGTAACATATGAATAATGAGAATCTGAAATGATTGATATTCACAATAAATAAAAAAAAAATATGTATACTTAAAAATCGAGATAAAATGAATTAGAAACAAAAAAAAATATTATATCATGATTGACTGCAAAAGCGGAAAGACCGCAGAGGAACTTTTCGTTTTTAGAATGCAAAATAATAGGCAAAATAAAACATTTTGAGTGCATTAAATTATGAATTCACGCGTTATTATTTGAACATTAATCAATTAATATTTTTTCTTTTAAGTACATTTCTCTTCACAAGGTGCGTATTGATTATCTGTAATGAAAATACTATTACTGGCGGGCAATGCTTGCATATATTGCCTACTTGGATGTGGAAGTTATATATCCATGTTCTGCATGACACAAGTCATGTCCAGTCCTCCTGGCAGTGGTTGAGAATGGGGCTAATAGCTCCATGGGTCAAGGGTTTAACCCCTAGCTCAAACTACAAGGTCTGAAGTAGATGAAATGAACATTTGTATTATGATTTATTGGTCTATGGTCATACCGTGGACCATATATTGGACAAAATAAAGACGTCCAGATCTATAGACGAATGACTTTCCTCTATATGGATATTGCCATCCAAGATGGTTGGATCATCTGGCACAAACTTACAATAATGTGAACAATATATGGATTAATATTTTCATTGAACAATCCATCATGCTTTCTCTCTCTCTGGCTCTCCATCCTCTAAACACATGTATGTGTGTATTTTATACGGTGAACCCAGCTCACCCAGGGATATAACCCCGGGATGCGCGGATATAACTTTCGCGCGTAACGTGACTGTCAGTGGTGGCGGGAACTATCTCACTGGGAAACTCTGAGGGAATATGCTTTCGCGCAGGCTTCTGTACATTAATATTGTGATATATATCATGGCGACGAATTGTCCACCAGTAGCATGAATGACCAGCAGAACACGTGGATGTTTGTGAGTATACCTTTTCCCTATAAATTGTATTCGTCCCGAAGGAAAAGTAAATTTTAATATTATAACCACATACAATATATATGTGTTTTCGAAACATACGTCAACATAATAATGTAATTTTCACATGATTGGCGTCTCATAAATTAAAGCAGCTCGTTTATTAGGCCTGTTGCCTAATAAATCCTGTAAATTGCCATTGTAAATAAGAGTAAATACAATTGAATGAATGAATGAATATGCGCGAGCAGTATGATATCAGGAGGATTCATCATTTTGATGTTTTTGAGCGTTGGTCCCTTTTCCATGAAGGCGGGGGGGGGGGGCGGGGAGTCAACATAAACTTTATTCAACTCAGTGGCGTGCATATGGAGAACTTGGCCTTGGGGCGCTTGCTCCTGACTAAAAAAATCACGACCAAGAAAAAAAGAAATTGAAAAGAGAGAAAGGTGAAATACATTTTCTGAATATGTCAAAATTTATCATAATACTTATGTCAGAATTTTTGCTTGCACGCTGACAACTTTTCATAAATGTTGTCTAATAAGCCATGATCCTTTTCACTTTTTATTTTTTACCCCTCATATGATTCCAATTAGTGTATATACATGTTTTTATATATATATATATGTTGTCTCAATGCAATCTGTAGTTTTATGCTGAATTCCTTTCAATATTTTTACACTCTTATATTGTTTGTCCTCTTAAAATTGTATGCGTGCACCAGAATTGTGTGTTATGATGACAGTTTCCAATAATTACATATTCATTTTGAATCATTGTACCTATTTTATTATTCCTTGCTCCTTGTGAAAGCCTTTTCAATAACGTGGTATCAGCCTAATTCATTCAATTTTATAAAATATTTAGTGTAAATTCTTGCCAAACTATTTAATTTTATGATCTTTTCTTATAACAACATATATCATGTCACTTTTGTTATTCTGTTTGATTTACCGTATAATGTGTTTACTTTTTTCTTTGTATATATGGACCCATGAAAGAACAGTATAGTCATGTAGACTAAACTGAAAATGGGCTATCCATCCGTTTTGCATTTTTTTAATATACGGAAAATAAATACTTTACTATAGTATAATATCCAGCCCTTACAAAAAAATGGCTCATTATGCCACTTATTCAATTCAATTAAAGGGGTACTCCAGCCGGGCTGAAAATAATATAATTTAAAGAGATAAATAAAAATCAGGCAAACAATACATTGGATCCGAATGGGATAAGGAATAGTTTCGGCATTTTAAAGATTTGAATTATTTTGGTGAAACAGTTCTAGGCATGTCTTTATGAATATTCAGTGAGCAAGGTGAAGTCATATCTCCACTTGTTCTTTTGTATTTAATTATATGAAATTAGCTTTTTACATTCTTTTTCAAGCAAGAACTGAAAAAAAATGCATTGACAACATATTAAGTGCATCAGATATTCATTGCTTCAACTGATTTCATTAAAAGGGAAACACATCATTTACACGTATTGATTTAATGTAATAACATTTAAAAAAAAAGACAATGGGGATGTGACATCATCAGCCCACCTAATGAATATTAAACGTGCAGATAACTATTTTCACAAAATATTGATAAAACTTGAAATTCAATCACTTCGTTATTCCTAATCCGATTTTGATTAAATTTTCAGCATTTTGCTCTGTGAATTATACTCTATTCATTTAGATGTAAATATTGTTCAGATTGGAGTACCCATTGAAAAATGAATTGAGAATTAAAAATGATTTATATTCACAATAGTAAATGATAAAGAAGAGAGATAAAATGTGTGCAATTGAAAATATAGATAAAAATGAATAAAAACGAATATGTTTGCTTAATACTATAAACGAGGAGAAGGCATAGAATACAGAGAAGCCTTATTGGTGCTGCCACCAAAAGAACAAAATAATGAATCTATATCAAATGTATTGGCATGAGGCTATGCTCAATGTGGAGAAAAGCTTACTTGTCAATTTTCTTGTTCAAAGTTTATCTAAACATAAAATTTCATATTTTATTCATTTTTGCATATTTTTTTTCGAAATCGTGTAAATGAGCAATGGAAATAGATTAGCCATCTGTACTTCACCTAGTCCAATGACCTTCTATTTGGACCAGATTTCAGTCGCTCTTGTTTGTCCAGACCAGTCGGGAGGGAATGTCAGTTAAACAAAACAAAAACAATGGCGTTGGTGTTATATTTATTACACTTTGCTTCATTTAATTGCTAATTTAAAAACTGCATATTTAATTTCAGAATAGTTATTGCTGGTCAAATTGGTTGTTGTCATTATCTAGGATGCCTTATGAAATAATTATAATCCACCACAGGCCACAACAGGCTTATATAAATACGTGGAAATAGCAGGATGATTAAAATAAAAATAAAAATTTATAGGACAGATTTTAAACTTATATCAAAAAATGATGCAGTCACCATATATATTTGATTTGATTTGATTTTATTTATTTCTGCATTCACATCAATATCAGAATTACAAAATACATATATACAATATTTACAAAGGTAATACATGACAAAATAATAGAGTTACAAAATACATATATACAATATTTACAAAGGTAATACATAACAAAATAATAGTCGCATAGTATAAATATTGTAAATAAATATTAACAAAAAAAAGATGTGTTATATATTTTTTCAAAACAAGGTTATAAATGAATGCAGGAGACCGCCATCGTGAGCGATTAGGCTTGATGATGATGGAGGCCTCATAAAAGGTACGTAATATTTCTTCATTGATCAAGTGGGTGCTGTGCAGGTGTAGGTGCAGGTGCGGCAGAGAGCAGTTGAGATATTAAGTTTAAGAGGGGGCTGCGTAAGATGTAATAATGTTACGTTTAATATTAGCTTTCAAGGAGTAGATTGTTAAACATGATTTGATATTGTCTGGAAGATTGTTCCAAATATCGGGACCGTAATGTCGAATGGATTTGTGGGTTATTAATAATTTGGGGTTAGTGAGGTGGAGGTTTCCAGATATGCGGGTTGGGTAGGAATGGACAGACCTGTTGAATCTAAACATATTATTAAAAGACTGAGGAAGTTGATTATTAAAATACTTAAACATAAATATAGCAATTTGAATCTTATTAATATCAAAGATTTTTAATGTTTTTAGTTTGTGAAACAATGGGTCAGTATGAGCCAAGTAATGTGAGCCTGTACACATACGGATAGCTCTTTTTTGTAGTTTAAATATAGAGTTTAGTTTAGAAGAGCCACAGTTTGCCCAAACGATATTACAGTATGATATATATGGAAGAACTAATGAATTGTATAATAAGAATAAAGTTTTATGAGGAAGAAGGAATTTTAACTTTGAAATGATTCCAATATTTTTTGAAACGCACATTGTAACATGGTGTATGTGTTGGTTCCAAGACAGAAATTCATCCATAATTACACCCAAAAATTTTGAATTGGTTTTCTGTTCTAAAGGTGTACCGTCAATGTTAATGTAAATTGGTGTGTTGATATTATGAGATTGATGTCTGAAATACATAAAATGAGTCTTTTTTGTATTTAAAGAAAGTTTGTTGGCCTTAAACCAGTTGGACACCTTGTAAATTTCACGATTTACTACATAGTTTAATGAATTAAGGTCTTGATGGGAATAAAATATATTTGTATCGTCAGCAAATAAGACAAATGACAAAATAGAGGAGGTTTTTATAATATCATTAATATAGAGTAAAAATAAAAGAGGACCTAAAATCGAACCCTGTGGAACACCACATTGAACTAAAAGAGAATCAGAGTCATTATTATTAAAAGTGACATATTGCCTTCGATTATTCAAGTAATCTTTGAACCATAAGAGAGATTGGCCTCGTATTCCATAATGATTGAGTTTAGAGAGTAAAATATCGTGGTTAAGAGTATCAAATGCTTTACTTAAATCACAAAAAATACCAATTACGTGTTCTTTATTTGCTATGGCATTACTTATTTTGTCATAAATTTGAAGTAAAGCCGAGTCTGTTGAATAATATTTCCTAAAACCATATTGATTCGAATTTAGAATATTGTGTTTATTGATAAATTTGTAAAGTCTTGTGTATACTATTTTTTCTAGAATTTTTGATATTGTTGGAAGTAAAGAGATGGGACGGTAATTACTTATTTCGTGAGGATTGTCTTTCTTAAAAATTGGATTGACTTTAGCTATCTTAAATAAATCTGGGAAAACGCCTTGAGATAAGGAGTTATTAAATATGTGAGCCAAGGGGCTAGCAAGAGGGTGAATTATTTGCTTAAGTAAAAACATACTGATGCCATCAGACCCAGAAGATCTAGAACTGTGAAGGGTACGGGCAATGTTGACAATTTCAGAAGGGTTCGTTGGGGTTAGAAAAAGAGACTCCTGATTTGGATCTGACAGATAATCTGCAAAATGTGCATTGGGAGTATTTATTTTATTTGCTAATTCGGGTCCGATATTCGTAAAAAAAGAATTGAATGAGTTTGCATAAAGACTGGGGTGAAGTATTTTAGATCCATTGAGAGTAATGTTATCATTAGGTGGAGGGTGGGTTTTTGTACCCAAGACTTCTTTAATAATTTTCCAAGTTATATTTGTATTACCACTGGCATTATTTATTTTGTTAGTATAGTACAATTTTCGGGATATCCGAATCAATTTAGTTAGTTTATTACGATATATTTTATATGTTTTTAAGGAATTATCAGTTGGATTGCGCAAATGGGACTTATAGAGTCGATTGCGTGTCTGTATTGACTTCAGTAGACCTTTTGTTATCCAAGGATTTTGGGGTTTATTACGTTTGGTTTTAGCTTTACCTAAAGGGATATTTTTTTCGTAATAATGTTTTAATTTATTATTAAAGTGATTGTAGGCAATGTTGGGATTTACTTCATCGTAAACGTCTTCCCAATCTTCTAAAAAAAAATCTTGCTTTAATAGTTCAATATTTTGTTTAGATTCTTTACGATAAAAATATTCTTTTTTGGATTTTGGGTAAGATAGTTTACATTTACAAGTTAAAAATATAGGTAGGTGGTCCGAAACTTCAGAACAGAGGATCCCTCCGATAGCTTTGCTATTATGGATGTTCGAAAAAATGTTATCAATTTGAGTTGATGAATTTAAATTAATTCTGGTGGGTTTATTAATGATAGAAAGGAAGCCAAATGAGTACATCAATTTCATGAAATTAGTTGCATTATTATTATCGATTGATGGCAAGAAGTTAATATTAAAATCACCGAGTAGAAAAATATGTTTGTTTTCATCCCCTATTTTATAAAGAAATTGTTCTAATTCATCATGAAAGAGGTCTGTATTTGAATTAGGGGGTCTATAAACCAATCCTATGATAATGTTTTTGGAACTAGTATTTTCGATCTCTATGAACAAAGACTCTGCATGAGATAATTTTGCATCAGAACGAACTGTGAATTTAAGATTATGTGAAATATACAAGGCAACGCCACCACCTCTTCTTTCTTTACGGTCAGTCCTTATTAAATTATAATTAGGTAGATTAAAAATATCAGGGGAATTTTCATGTAACCATGTTTCGGTTAAGCCAATTACGGAAAAGGGAAAGTTGTTTAATGAGTGTAAGAGGTTAACTAAATATTCAAAATTTTTATTTATACTTCGTATGTTTGCATGAAAAAGTGAAATATTGTCTGAAGTATTATTAAATTTGTTATTAAATTCTTGGGGAGTGTAATATTTGCTATCTTGCGAATTCTCAATAATGATGTCCGGGGTAAAGGTATGTGACTCAGACAGGGGGGCGTGAAAATGTAAAGTACCGGAGGTTTGGCATGTTTGGAGAGAGGTCAACTGCAAGTGTGCAAGTGGTGCAGGTGATTGTGTGTGTGCGTGAAGGTGTGTTCATGTTTGAAAGTGGTGCTCGTGTATCAGCAA
Source organism: Lytechinus variegatus (assembly GCF_018143015.1). Taxonomy (NCBI): domain Eukaryota; kingdom Metazoa; phylum Echinodermata; class Echinoidea; order Temnopleuroida; family Toxopneustidae; genus Lytechinus; species Lytechinus variegatus. Next base: position 30,039,538 of record NC_054754.1, on the reverse strand, counting down.
TTGGAACATAATATACAAGTACAAAATGAATAAGACCCATCTTGGTCAATGATGAATAGGCAGAAGAGCAAAGCCCGACCACCAAAAAAAAATACAATAAAACAATTTCAGCAGCAATACTTAGAATTAACAAAGGGGGAATCGAGACAAGACATAATTAACAAACAGAGCTTAAATTCAGCTATATCGAACATTTCATTATTTACAGTGCTTTCTATCGGTAAAAAAACTGTTTTGAAAGGACATGAGTTGATATGCTTGAGAGATGTATATTAAGAAAAATGAAAAGGGAAAAAAGCAAACATGATGTCAGATCCATTAGCCAGAAACGATTAGGTATCTCACATCTTAGAAAAACAAAATACTGCTAAGACAGTCATAAACGAACATAAAAGTTTGTTTAAGTTTTCGATCATTTAGAGTAGCTGAAGTAAATGTTGAAGTACAAAAACAAACAAACAATTGATTTAAAGAATGATAAGCACTGTCAAAAAGACTGGTGGGGACGACAAGGTCAGTGACTACACGAACCCGCCAACTATTGTTTAATCGAAAGTTTCATTGAGGAGTGGGAAGTGATCAGTGGTGCATAACCATGCCATCATGGCCATAGTGATTGAAACCTGGGGATGAGATAATGCAAATTGATTACATTGAGTTTACATGAAATGAAGGTACAGTACAAACTTTTGGCATATCTTCACCAGCAGACCGTTTACAAGTCAAATAATGAATTTGGTTATCCGCTTTGAGACAATGCTTAATTGGATAGAGACATTGAGCGTTTGGTACACAAAAAGGTTCTTGTAAATATAGTGATGAATTCGAGGAGTGGCGGGAAAAATACTATATGGAAAAATGTTAAGTACGTGACTAAAGATAATGGTACAACTATGTAGTAGGAAGGACATATAATGCACAGTTTATACACTTGTATCAGCGTAATCAACATGCATAAGAGGGTAGATTTTTCCCCTTCTGTCTCCCTTTCTTTTAATCAAAGGATAAAAGCAATTGAATTAACAAATTTTCGTCTAATAACAATATAAACAATAAAAGTTTGTTTTATGAATACCGTTGAAGAATGTAATTACAGTGCAAGTACAAAAAAGTTCACTTGCGGTATTCTGGTTTTGCTAGCTGTACATAAACTTCATTACGTAATGATTTGTAATTGTAAAGGGACAGAGAACAGAACAAAAAATGATTAGGCAAATGTCAATGAGGTTTGCCCATGGTCAGTCTTAATGGTCAGTCTTAATCACGCCTACATGAAACCTGTGGATGCTATAATTCAAGGTGATTGCATGCATTGAGATTAAATAATTGAGAACAACCTTTTATGAAATAAAAATATGCTAATCGTATCTTTCCTGACAGTTTAAAAGTCCAAGAATGAATTTCGTCATCCAATTTGGGACAAAGCTTAATTGGATAGAGAAAGATAAAGGGATTGATACACAAAAGGTGGGCCGTATGTAGGGATGAACTCGAGAAGTGGCGGGAAAAATACTATATGAAGGAATGTTAAGTACGAGACTAAAAGTAATTGTTCCAACCAGGTAGTTGAAATGACATATTGTACAGTTTGCATAAGTATAATCAACACACTGGCAATGATACATGGAAGGGTAAAATGTTTCTCTTCTCTTTCCTTTTTTTCAAAGTGTTTTTCTTATAATAGGAAAAAACACAATAAAGTTTGTTTTATGAATAAAACATACAACGTTGAAGAATGTAATTACAGTGCAAGTACAAAAGAAGTTGTTTCTGTTATACAGATTGTCACTAGACTTTGCAGTATGCATTACGTAATGAATTTTGCCATTGTAAACGGAAAGAGAAGAGAAATAAATAAAAAGATCAGGCAAGGACTATTCAGTTAGCCCAGGGTCAACAGTCATATTCTTATACATGCTCGCATGTCAACCAAATCTTTATATAAAAGAAAAAACCGTTTAAAATATTTTGACATGTCAATCGTAAACTAATTTGGAACAATGCTTAATTGGATTGAGAGATTAATGGTTGACATACAAGTTGTGGGCGTATATAGGGATGAAATTTGAGAAATGGCGGGAAAAAAATACTAAAAGAATGTTAAGTACGATAATGGTTCAACCATTGCAGTTCAATAGACATACAGTTGTATAAGCATAGTCAACATACTGGTGATGATACGTGAAAGGGTTTTTTCCCCTTCTCTCTCCCTTTCTTTCTTTTTATCGAACAAAGATCTTTTTTTCCTTTTCTTTTCTTTTATTAATAGCAAAACAAACAATGGTTGTTTTATGAATAAAACCAATAGCGTTTGTAATTACAGAGCAAGTACAAAAACTTGACTTTCGGTATAGGTTGTCGTTCGATTGTGCAGTATGTGTTACGTAATGATTTGCCATTGTGAAGGGAGAGAGAAGAGAAATAAAAAGATTAGGCAAAGGTCAATGCAGTTTACCCATGATCATTAGTCATGTTCTAATACATGCTCACTTAACGACCAAATCTTTCATGACAAACCGTTCAAAAGATATTTGACAAGTCAATCGTAATCCTATTTGAGACAATGCTTAATTGGACGGGTCAAGCCAAAAAGAGTTGTCCTTTATGGGATGAATTGAAAAAGTGGCGGGAAAAATACTGTATGCATGATCGCAAAATTCAAGACTCATAATTTCAACAGGTTACACACATAAGAAATCATAAATCTAGGAATATTTATCTGTGCAAAATGGCCATTTGGTAAATAAAAACAAAGGTTTATAATAATAGTCGAGTGACAAAATCCATATCAATTACAATATTCTCGATGTGTGCTGGAGGACACCTCTTAACTGGTCATAAAACATATTTCAGAATGATAAAGCAATGCGTATCGTATTCATGGTAGTGATGTAATCAGTAATAAAATAAAAAGTGCGAAATTTGCCGGAGGGGCTGGTTTCTTTGTTTTGTTTTGTCTTTTTTTTTTACCAAAGATAATTATTATCTTCTTTGGGGTGACTCGATCGAAAACCATATCCATGGCAAACAAGCAGCATTATCAATACTGAATATCGAATATCAATTCGACTAAACTATGTTTTTACTACAGTTACGGGTACAATTTGGCTTGACTGAAATTGGAATAGGATTTCCAATTAAAGAATAATGAAATGAATAATTAGAGAAAAAAAAAATGTCCTTATGACTATGAATAAAATTTCCGTTTAATTTTACAAAACAGCATAAGTGATAATTCTGAGCAAAAAAGATAACATTGTCTGTTGTTTCCTTTGTAAATCAAATCATTTCATTTTATTCGGAGGGGGTTGGGGGGCAAACTAAAACAAGAACGAATAGCATCATGTTCAGGTAACTTCAAATTATAAATAAATAAAAAATGTCCTATGGTTAGGTGGACAAAAGTTTTGATGACTTCAATGTTTTCTAAAGTAAATCTTGGGTTCCAAGCTATATTGAATTCTCTTTCTTATGAAAAATGATACAGACATCTGGATTATGAAATAAAAACGGAGTTTTTCTTGTTTTTTTTTTTTTTTTGGGGGGGGGGTTAACATGAAACTGCAGATGAACGAGAATTGACCCTTGAAACATATTTTATGAGTACATTACTATTCAATATTATTACATTATAAGTATTATTCATGAGAAGATGTAGATATCACCTGATGGAATGTTGATGTCACTTTTTTCATTTCCTCCTCTAGACGATTTGACAATTTTGAAAACAGTTGACATGTTCACTCCGTTCTGACTTGTTGGTATCATGGGGTATCACGATTATTTCCTATTTATACATACATTTTGAATTCCTCAAGAAAGGTTGACGATAATGATCTAGATGTGAAGATAATGCAGCTTAACTACTCATCGTATGCTTTCCACGTCGTTGTGCCCTTCTCTTTCCACTGGAGGATTATTTTAATTCCTTGTAGTTTAATTCTGGTTGACAGGTTTTTCTCCTTCCGTAGCTTGTAGGCGACCTCGGCGAGGTAACCGCGGCGAGCCTTCAATGTGGGTGGTAGGTCCGTCCTCACCGTTATGCGAGGGGGGCGTGGCAGCATGGCTGAGGCCGATCCTTGCGGCTGCGGGGCGGGCTGCGGAGTAGGTCGCTTCAGGTTCTCGAAGGTGGAGAGGATCAGGTCCCGGTCGGGCATCCGAACAAACTTTGCGATGATCGGGGCGGGGGCTGCTCGGCCTGATGAACGGGTATCTTGGGTTCCAATCGGGTTGCGTCGGGGCAGCCTGTGGGCGTTCACGAGTTGTATGTCCTTGGCCTTTTCCTCATCGATGCCGAGAATAGTGAAAACTTTTAGCAGAGTGTTGTAGATGTTTCCCTGATCTTCTTCCTCAACACCATAAAATAATAAATTAGATTTCCGGTTATATATCTCGGCCAGCAACAGCTTTTCCTTCAAATTTGAAATTTCCTCTTGCAGGGGCGCGATTTTGATAGGGATTGCATTTTCGACATCGGTGATTTTGGCAGAGTTAATTTCCACAGTAGCTTCTACATCATTCAAACGATGATTAATTGATTGAATCTCTGCAGTAATGCTGTCGAGTTTTGCCAGAGTTTTGTTCGAAAAATTCGAAATATCCCGTTGCAAATCGGCATTCGATGGCATGGCTGTTGTAGGTGAGGTAGGTCTATCTTTATCCGATGAGCCGCCAGCCGTGTGCTTGGCCGAGGCTTGGCGGGTGTTGGGGCGTTGAGGATGAGGTAACATTGCAAGTTCGAGCTGAAATCAATTTAAATATGTAAGGCAATGGGTGGTCAGAGCTCCGCTCCAAAGCGTCCTTCCACTACGAAAGCATAGTACCGATTGGATACTTTGCAAAGATAATTATATGGGAAATATTGTCCAAACGTAATGTGTCATTAACGGGTTGATTTGATCAATGTAATCTCATCATACACTCTTGATTGCCTTGCAGTATGGGATAGGACTTTTTTTTGTAAAAAATATCATCCGCCTCCACAAAGATGACAGGGTATGACACCACCGCTTACATTCACGCCAGTGTGTCTATACTTTGATTGTTTGTCTATCTGTTTTATATTGGACAAAACGAAGTGTTTAGATCTACACTAGAATAAACAGAAGTTTAATGACTTTCTCTATTACCATAGAGCTATTAACAGATATTACCACACTCCAAGCTCCAAGAGTTGGAGCACAAACTTACAATGAAATGCCAACATATGGATTGAATCAATCACGCATCTCTCCCTTTCTCTATCCTCTTTCACATACATGCGTGTATTCTCAACGGATGTGTCCATGGCGAAACCAAGGATATACAATAACTCAAAATTTCGCCCTTATAGTGTAACTGCCATAAGTGGTGGCGGGAGTTACCCAATGAAAAAATAAACTGAGGAATTTCAATATGCTTTTGCGCCAGCGTCTGTACATGACTCTCATGGCGATGACAATTTAATGTATACGAACACTGTTAGAAAAAATAAAAGAAGTTCCTGCAGCAGAGTCTCGAGAACACCTGTAATCTTACCGAATTGCGTAATAATCATTCTGTAAATTCATAAAACAAGTATTTTTCTGCAATTTAACAGAACAGGTCTGTTTAAAAAGGGGGAAAAGGGTGTTTTATTCAAGGAAATTTGTAAGATTCCATACATCAAATACCAATTTCCTGTAAGATTACGCAATTCGGTAAGATTACAGGTGTTCTCGAGACTCTGCTGCAGGAACTTCTTCTATTTTTTCTAACAGTGAATTCTAGACCTGTACAAATATAGAATGCATGACCAGCGGAGCGCATTGATGCTTGAGAATATACCTATATATATATATATATATATATCCTATAGACCTAATATTGTATTAATTTAAGGGAAATCCTTCCTGAAAGAAATATATTTGCATACTATAAGCATACGAATAGAGGTTCTCTAAACAAACGTCAAGAAATAAATGTAATTTTCACATGACTGCGTCTCTGCATTTAATCAAAACAGCTCTTCCGTTAGGCCTGTCCTGAACATTTTCATTGTACATGAAAATAGATAAATGATTGAATTGAATAAATAAGTAAATCAATTATTTAATGATTTAAAAATCATTTTTATTACTTTTTTTTCTTGAAAACAAAGCTTGCGTAATATTTTCAATGAATACGGATGCAGTACCATGATCATTATAATAGGTGGAATCGTGTTTATGGTATTTTAGAGCCTTATGCAGTTGGGCCCCTTTTCCTCGAAGTTTGGTGGGGGAGCTCAACTTAAAGCTTTATCATTTCAGTGGCGCACAGATGCCCCCCCCCTACTTGGGGCGCTTTACCCCCCACCCCAAAAGAAATTAAAATCACGATTAAGAATGAAAAAATAGAGAAGTGTCAAATTTATTATTTGAGTATTATGCCAACATTTATCACAATATCGTAAATTTATTTTGAAATGTTGAAATCTTTTTCATAAATATACCCGAAAAGCTATACAGCTCCCTCATTTATTATTATTATTTTTTTTTTTTTGGGGGGGGGTCATTACGCCACTGATTTAATTCAATTCAGGCGAGGTTTATTGAAAAAAAAAAAACCTGCTACAACCACCATAGTGCCAGAATTATTTAGATGTTGGCGGAAATTGCTTTAAAAGTTTTAGTTGGTAAGCTTAATATTTCTTCATGCGAGAGATACACAAGAAATCGAAATGATTTGTGAAATGAGGAGACAGCTCAGAAGGCAGCAGAAATAGCCTTATTATGGGGCTGCCACCAAAAGAACAAAATAATAAACCGATACCAAAAGTCTTGACATGAGGCTATGTTCCATGTGCAGAAAGTCGACTTCTCGTGCATCAATTTCCTTCGTTTAAAGTTTGTTTTAACATGAAATTTCATACTCTATTCATTTTTTTACATGTTTAGTCGATATCATGTAAATGAGATAGGGAAATAATCATGATTAGCTAATTTCTATAATTCAGCCAGACCAATGACCTTCTGTTTATATGGGGCCAGACTTCATAGTCTACGTACAGTTGTTTGTCCAGACCAAATTGGTGGGAATGTCAGATAAAAAACAATAAACAATGGTGTTGGTGGAAAAATGAATTAAAGTATATGATACATTGATTCATTTCATTGTTAATTCATTAACTATATTACTTGCAGAATAGAAAATGCTGGCCATGTTGGTCGATGCCATTATCATATCCAATCCAATGTATGAATATACAGACTATTTGATGACCTATCTGGGGAGTGAGCGCCCTTCGGCCGCTCGTAAAAAGGGACATTAAATCGGGACGGTTTCTAGTGATTCAGCAATGGTTTACGACCGTTGTCAAAATTTGAGAGGAATTGAAGTTCTCTGACCTTCGCCATTGGCTCAACGATGTATGAAAAATCTCAAATATATCCTTTTTCCAACTTTTTTACAACTACCCCCTTTCACCCTGACGAGATAAAAACGAGTGATTTTGGCCAAGTAGAAAATTAGTCGAATTGGAGGCCATTCGTGACATTGATGAGTTAATAACGAGAGAGTATGGAGAGATTTTGGCCGGGGATCTCATAGTGTAAACCAAATAAGATAAAGCCGACGACCGAAGCGCCCGTATACAATAAAACATTCCTGTACTTGTTTAGGGGTTCGTTTAAGGGAATATTTGCCAACAGTATCGTTTTCTTTCCAATACTTGTTAGGGGTAGGGTTTCACACGCCAATATACTTGTTAAGGGGTGCATATTTGGAAATTACGTGTTTAGGATGCTTTTCGAGACCCCATGGTCGCGCATTGTATCCACTCGTGAATGCCGAAGTGCCCCCCCCCCGGTTTTGATCGCAATAAGAACTTCTTTTAGTATATATCTGTTACATAAAAGGAACTGGATTAGGGGCATGAACATATAAGCTATTAGTAGGTTTAATCCTAGTCGAATTTTAACCTCACTTATATGGAATTCTGGGGGGGGGGGGCATTTCACATCAGTTTCATCCGACACTGAGTTGTCAGATCTGATCTTTCCTTGATTTTGATTGGCTGCATGGGCGGAAATCTAGGGGGTCGGACCGCCGCTTCGCCCGCTTGGGGCCTATGATGATCCCTCCCACGGCAGGAATTTTGTGTAAATCAGATATAAAAGTCTTGTTGAGAGAGAATTTAAACACAAATTTTGGGGATTAAACATATTTAAAATTCACTGTGAAGGATTAAACATAACTCATGAAAACTATTCTTTTTATACGCGAACAATGAAAATACTCTTATATTCCAAGCAAATTTGGAATAAAGGGAAAATGAATTGGTTTAATAAAGATATGTTTTTATATGGAACATTCTCGTCTACCATCTATGCACTAAATTTACTTTTAAGTATCCAGAAGCGATTTTCTTTTTCCGCAATTTTTATTAGTTATGAAATTGACAACGGCCATCGTTGTCATCAATGTCATGCGCTCTTTGGCTGGCCGGTATATAGGGCTAGATGCGAATTCTAGAATAGTCGGGCCGGGATGCCTTTTCTTTTCCTATCCAAGTTCTTAACAAAAGCTAGCTGTCTATATATTTCGAAATTCGAGGATACACTGCATGTGTATAATTTCGATTCTGAATTATGTATTTTTTTCCATAATAAAAGACCACAAATAGTAGGGGGACATTTGATTTTATGTCCCCCCTTCCCAAAATGGTAGGGGGGACGCGTCCCCCCTGGGATTTCCGCCCATGATTGGCTGAGAAGCTCTGTCAGATAAAACATGACTGCATGACAAGTCCTCCCCAAGTCCTTTCATGAAACGCTCCTCTGATCTTCATAATACTTCCATATTAATGGCTATTATAAATAGAAATGCATAATCTCTTTATATTTCCCCATGCGTTTCGTTTTACGACTCAATTTTTGACAACATTTTTGCAACAGGATATGAATACTTTCAATTGGTGAACGGGTTGAAAACACTCCATAAAAGTGCGGTTTAATCCTATCTAGTCCGGGGTATTTTGGGAGATGATATGGCCGGGGGAGGGGGCTCGCAGCTCGGCCATCCTAGAGATGAAAAATCCACATTTTATTGTTCAAAATATAAATAAGAAATTGAATAGGCCTACTAAAAAATTACTCTGCCAAATTGATCGTGGGCCCGCCGGACAGCCGATCTGCCCCCCCGGGGGGGGGGGGCAGATGTGAAATGCAAATGTCCCCCCGGGGGCACTTACATTCACGAGTGGATACCATGTGCGACCCCCAAAACACGTAAAAAGGATGTTCTTTTCAAGATAGGGCACGCTATGTGCGTAACGTAATAAGGGTGTCAAAAACACTAAAATAATGAAAAAGTGTATCTATTTTTTCTAGAAAGCTACGTGTTTAGGGTCAAATTTGCGAGGATATAAAATTAAGACTTAATGTTTGATAAAGGATGTACCTTTTGCGCCAAGAGTCAACACTTCGTGTTTAGAGTAGCCGACGATTTGCGCGAGGTGTGGGAAGTGGAGCTGTACTAAACTCAATGATGTAGGTAAAGGTACAACCCAGGTCTGATCGACGTCTAATTGAAATATCGCTGTACTTGTTTAGGGGTTCAATTCAGGAAATACTTGCCAAGAGTATCGTTTTGTTACTTGTTAAGGGTAGGGTTTTACACGCCAATACTTGTTAAGGGGTGCATTTTCAGTATATAAAAAATACGTGTTTATGGTGCTTTTCGAGACCCCATGCATGGTCGCGCATGATATCCACTCGTGAATGGAAGCGCCCCCCCCCCGCGCTCTGCGCGCCAGATCGACTAGGCTCTATCCCTTTATTAACGACAAACAGGGTAGCAGTAGTTACCGGGTACCATCTCTTTCACGTCTTTTGGTCTCAAGGCCGGGGTTTGAACTCCCGACCTCCTGGTTGTGAGACGGACGCTTAACCAACTAAGCCAAACACACCGAATGATCGGCACGTAGGTTGTTTAAGAGGCAAATTACTATATTGATTATGCTAATTATGCATACCGGTAATTAGTATCTTCCAAACGGCATTTTTTCCTTTAACCCTCTAAATGAAAATTCAAATGTCCCAATGATTTTTGGTGTAAAAAGTCATTGTGGTGTTCATATCAATTGTACGTAAAAGAGATTGCGATATGGGATAAATTTTTGGCCATTATTATTTTTGTTGCCAGTGGCGTACCGTGGGTCACGGCATTGGGGGGGGGGGGCACCAGCAAAAAATGTAAGTGACTTACTGAGCGCGCAAAGCGCGCTCAGTTGCCAGGTACACTGACCTAGAGACATTTTAAGGATAATGCCATCAAACGGATATGTATTTCATTGATCAAATAATGCGAACGCGAAGCTCGAGCTGATTTTTTTTGATATTCAGAATAAAAGAGGACATTTTGATCATAGAGCTATTATCTCTATAATAGCTCCATGTCATGATCATGGTTTAAATGTAATAAGTTATCTCTTAACATAAGTAAAACTCATATTATGCATTTTCAATCATCTCACAGAAATGAAAATTTTACACAAGATATTAAAATTGATAATGTGCCTTTAGATAAAAAAGAATACGTAAAATTCCTTGGTATCACAATAGACAAGCATTTATCATGGACTCCACACATAAACAACGTGTCTTCCTCTGTAGCTAAAGGAATTGGAATACTATGTAGACTAAAAAAAATCTTACCAGAGAAATCTCTTGTTATGTTATATAATACATTGATTTTACCATATATTCACTACTGTAACCTTATTTGGGGGAATAGCTGCAAGACAAGGCTTAATCATATACTTTTATTGCAAAAGAAAGCGGTTAGAATTTGTTCAAATTCTGCCTATCTTTCACATACAGATCCTCTTTTTTATCGTCTGAAAATATTTAAGATAAATGATATTAATACTTTACAAATAGCACTGTTTATGTATAGATATAATTACGACATGCTTCCTCCAGTATTCACGGATTTATTTTCATATAATAACAATTTACACTCATATCCAACAAGAACATGCAATAACATTCACTTAAACAATCCCAGGACACTATTTGCACATAAAACACTAAGACATCATGGACCTGATATTTGGAATGCATTGCCAGATTCACTCAAGCTGACAAGATCATTTTATTCATTTAAACGAACTATAAAAGATCTGCAATTAAACCAATATACCTAACAAATTGAAAAAAAGAAAATCATTATACAATTGTTATCATTATTTTAATTATACATTGAATTTTATCTAGAACATGTATAAATTAAAAATCAAACAACAAAACGTGTTATATTCTAAAATTCCATGCGAAGGACCAAGCATTTCCCTTGCCCCCCTCCCAGTCCCTCTTGCACCTGCTCGTTTAGTGACAGTAGAAAATAAATATTTTGGCTATTTTCCAGGGTTGGTACGTTTTCAAGCATTGCTTTTGTGACGACCCTTGCAACTATTCTACTTATTGTAACAGGAAATACCACTTTAATGATTTTCATTTATATAAGATATGTTTGAGGATTTATATACAAAACTATTGTTCATTATTTTGATGTCAAGTCTCAGATATGTATTTTCGTGTCCAGAATTTTGTTATGAAAAATGTTGCAAAAACCAATAAATGAAATGAAATGAAAATCAATTTTTTGTAATCATAATTCGTACCTGTCTCGCTAAACAAAGCGAGCGCGAAGCGCGAGCTGAAATTTTTGTTTATATATTGATCCCAAACAGGGAGATTTTAAGGACTATATATTAGGAATCAATTAAGAGTATGCCATAGTCATCTGATGCTAGTACCAAGAGCTTGCTGATTTTGTTAGAATTACATCTAAACACATGCCACTTGTAGTCATTGTAATCAACTGCAGAGGGGCATTTAAGGCTTGTTTGTAGAAATTCACCAAACGATACGTATTCCACTAACCACATGATGTGAGCGCAAAGCGCGAGCTGAAATGTTTGTATATATGTTTGTATAAATGTTTGTATATACCCCATACATGAATAGTTTAAAGACTAATTTTTAAGGAATCCATTAAGAGTATACATATCTGAAAATTTAGATGATTCAGGCCTGCAGTGGGGGCATTCTAAGACTTGTTTGTAGGAATTCACTAAGGCCATACGTATTTCACTAACCAAATGATGCGAGCGCGAAGCGCGAGCTGAAAATATTTTATTTTCAGAAAAAGGGACATTATTTTTAAATTTATGAGAGCAGACATATCTCAACAAACCACTAATGCGAACATAATCACGAACAGGAAACGTCTTATATTAAGACCCTAACATGCATGGGGCAATCACTTTAAGTAGTCATGAAAAAGAAGCATATATCACTACATAAAACAATAATAACTTGAAGTGCGAGGAAATATATTTGGTGTATATTGACTTGAAAACGGGAGGTTTTAGTACAACAGCATTTTATATCTCGTCTATAAACAGATAATGCGATCACCAGGAACAAAGAAGACATGGGCCCTGAGCAAATTATCTTTCATAAAGTTATGATAAACTGAAACGTTTCTTATGTAATTCAACACAACATAATTATAATACAACATTATAATGAAGAATAATTTCTTCTTTCCCATTACGTTTCTCTTCCTTCGATCCTCTCTCTTTTTCTCCTTTTTCCCGTTTTCTTTTTTTTTTCTTTTTTTTTGTCAGCCAGAATGATAATCGTGATTTAGGGGCATTTTTGCGTTTATGGCTTTTTTGTATTCTGCGCATTCCATGCCTACCCCCCCCCAAAAAAAAAACACGCTGTTTTCTCTAATGAGTGACCCCAGATCCATAGTTAGCCTAAAATCATTACAATGACATATGATAATTTACAGTACCATATGAAACGCACATTTTTCACATCAAATTAAACATTATAAACAACTACATTTTTTAAACAAATATTTTGATTACGAAACAGCAAAAATTGACAAAAACATAATGATTATGAAGTAGTAATAATGAAGTAACAGTGGTTATTGAATAGTTCACCCTCAGTATGAAATCATATTCTCGTATTCTGATATGATGAGCTTTCAATGGCCAACCAGATGGCGAGATGAGACGACCAGAAGAACTTGGGACAACAGGACAAGATGACGAGTTGTTGGAACTCGGCAAGTCGATTTCTTTGGGACAATAAGACAAGATTACTCGTTGTTGAAACTTGGAAAATCGACCGTTCTTTGGGACAATAAGACACGATGACGAGTTGCTAAAACTTTGGAAATCGACTTGTTTAGTACAGGAAGACGGTGGACCAAGTGGAATGCCTAACGAAACAGTCATATAACGCAATGCATAAGCCTACCACAAATAGGGGACTATTCCAGTGGCGTAATGAACAAACAATTTTGATGGGACCGGATAAAGTGTATTGGGCAACATTCATTAAAATAATTGTGAGCGTAGTAAGCGACATTTAGTTAACAATATTGAATTGTGAAATAAAAATTTCAACATTTTTATTTAAAAATTCAATGTTAATTTTGACATAATACCCAGAAAATATTATTTGGGCCTTCTTTCTTTTCTTTTCTCTTTTTTCTTGGGCGTAAAATATCTAGGAACATGCGCCCCCTCCCCATCTTTACGCCAATGGCATATTTAGTCGAGGAACAAAACATACAGAACGCTGATGTATGAATGATCCAAAACATCAAAATGACAATTATCGACATTGATCATTCGTGCCATACTGAATTTGCAGCTGTTTTGTATAGGAGATTATAGTTTTAAGTGGTGGGGGGGGGGCTGACCATACAAAAAATCACAATTATATGGTCAGTTTTACGATTATGTGTACGGTTTTGGAAAAAAAGTGGGGGCTGAAGCCCCCCCCCCCTTCCGCGCCCCCTGCTACATAACATGAATCTATTATCATGTATGTCCCCACTGTATTATTGCACACTCTTGGAGCCCATTCCACCTCCTTTATATTGTCCATTACTCGAACTTGAATCTAAGAGCTGTTCCTATAAATTTTTCTCGATACCATCTGTCAAATGCCTCGTTTCGAGCGACCGTAAAACGAGTCTTCCATTGTCCACTCGTACCTGTTATGAAAAGAAAAGAAAAATATTTATTTCTGTTATAAATACATGATGTAGAAGAAATTCATTTAGAATTGACAAAACACAATCATATGCTCGCAATGCGAACTTATCTTTTCTACGACTTCTTCGTGTTTTGCCCCCCCCAGTATCACAGATAACATGTTTTGACGACTTGAATCAGGACTGATAAACCATATTTTAGGCTTCATCGGTAAAGTTTACTCTATATTGATAGGGAATACAGTTGTGGTGTTTTACATGGGCTATGCTGTTAAACTTTCTCACATAAAAAGTGCACCTTTTTTCATGAACCCCCGTTTTCCGTCGATCCGTGTTGGGTCCGACTTTCCGCTTTTTATAGCATCGTCTGCCAGCTTCTTGTAAGTTTGCGCCATTCCTTCAAAAGAACTCTGTTCCAATATTCGCTGTTGTACTTCTTCGGAGAGAGGGCGTCCCAGAAAATCAGCGACTTGTTTTATATACTTCATCGGATTCTGGAAAAGTACAAACAACAAAATATTGAGTTAATCATTCTTAAAAGTAGATAAAATGCTTGGAGAAACAAAAATGAAAAAAAAGAAGAAGAAATGATCAAGAAAGTTGGGGGTGGCATATGCGGGTGTATCGACTGTGTATGCTTCATTCGTTTTTTTAACCCGGCCTATATTTATCTGTACATGTATTTTTGTTTTTAATAGCAAATGCAGGAGAATAAAATGTGATTTTTTTTATAATTCTTTTTTTATTGAAAAATCAACAAAATCACAATATTAACAAGAATTATTGCAAGATTAAAGTACAAAATAAAAAAAATGAAAATTCATAGATACGTTTAGCTTTGATACCTTTTTCACTTCTTCATAGAAAAGAAAGAGTACATTCTCTTCGTCTCGAATCTTCCATGCATCCATCACGTGATCAAACCAAGAACCATACCTGAAGTTATCTGTCAAAAGGAGTGAATGGACTCGATTTTGGTTATAGCCTCATTTACAACTTACCAGATTCTCAACTTTGAAAATTGCAAAGGTTGCAAAATGCAGCTGCGCGTATTGTAACTCTATCTAGCAAGCGCAGCCACATCACCTATCACATATATATATATATATCACCTCAATATTGAAAACTCTTCACTGGTTGCCCCTGAAGGAACGCATAGTCTTTAAAATCCTTCTTTTGATTTTTCATATAGTCAATGGAACTTCCCCCAGTTACAATAGGTCTTTGATGCACAACCCTCAAGAAATTTACGATCCTCATCTTCTAATCTCTTACAAATTCCAATTGCTAAGAAATCAAACGGGGAGCGGGCCTTTGCTCATGCAGGACCTAGCCTGTGGAATTCTCTACCACACAGTTTAAAAACCCAGACTTCAGTGACCACCTTCAAGGGCAACCTGAAAACATACCTGTATAAAAGTGTTTTTGATAGACATGGACTTATTGTTCAGACATGTATTACATGTATATGTAAATAGTTTTTGTTGTTCTGCTCTAAAGCGCCTTTAGCATCTAATCAAGATGGAAATCTTATGTATTATTATTAATACAGTTATTCTTCTATCAATATTTTTCGCACCATGATGATTCATAAGAATATTTTCGGTCAATACTGGGTTGTTGGATTTGTTAGGGCGACAAACAAAACTACCTAGTAGAAGTAGTAGTAGTAGTACTACTACTACTACTACTACTATTACTACTACTACTACTACTACTACTTCTAGTAGTAGTACTACTACTACTACTGCTACTACTACTACTACTGCTACTACTGCTGCTATTACTACCACTACTACCGCTACTACCTACTACCGCTACTACTACTACTACTACTACTACTACTACTACTACTACTTCTTCTACTTCTACTACTACTACTACTACTACTACTACTACTTCTTCTACTTCTACTACTACTACTACTACTACTACTACTACTACTACTACTACTACTACTACTACTACTACTACTACTACTTCTACTACTACTACTACTACTTCTACTACTACTGCTACTACTTCTACTACTACTACTACTACTACTACTACTACTACTACTACTACTACTACTACTACTTCTTCTACTACTACTACTACTACTACTACTACTACTACTACTACTACTATACTACTACTACTACTACTCAATGGCGGCGGAAGCCAATAATTTTAGGGGGTGTCCACCTGAAATTTTGGGATGGACACATGTAAAAAATGGGACAAGCGCCCCAAAAATTTTTGACAAGCAAAAAAAAAAAATAAAAAAATAAAGGTTATCAACCTAAATTTTAGGGGGGGGACAACACACGTTTCAGGGGGGCACGTGAATTTAGGGGGGGACGCAGGAAAAAAATTGACAAGCAAAAAAAAAAAAAAAAAAAAAAAAAAAAAGTTATTAAAAAAAAATTAGGGGGGGGGGGCCGTCCCCCCACCTAAAATCTAGGGGGGGGGGGAACACGTCCCCCCCGCTTCCGCCGCCTATGCTACTACTACTACCTCTACTACTACTTCTACTACTACTACTACTTCTACTACTACTACTACAACTACTATATATTTGTTGTTTGAAGGTTTGCATGGTGGCATGTACAATTGCTGATGTGGTTTACGGTACACCATGTGGAGTGTTATAGAAACAGTGGATAGAAGAAGAGAAGAAGTGGATAGGCGAGAAAGTGGAGATTTGAGAATAGAGTATTCTTTCTTGAAAATAGTCCTGAAAAAGACTGTAAACCAGAAGGAATGTTGAGTGAGAACAGCTTGAGTAGTAGAGCTGATGAGGAGATGCTGGCTTGAGTCGGCGAGTAGAGATGATGAGTAGTAGAGAGACTCGACGTTTCGGACAGGTTGACTGTCCGTCTTCAGGAGTTCTCTTCAGGAGTTCTCACTCCTGAAGACGGACAGTCAACCTGTCCGAAACGTCGAGTCTCTCTACTACTCATCATCTCTACTCGCCGACTCAAGCCAGCATCTCCTCATCAGCTCTACTACTCAAGCTGTTCTCACTCAACATTCCTTCTGGTTTACAGTCCTTTTCAGGACTATTTTCAAGAAAGAATACTCTATTCTCAAATCTCCACTTTCTCGCCTATCCACTTCTTCCCTTCTTCTATCCACTGTTTCTATAACACTCCACATGGTGTACCGTAAACCACATCGGCAACTACTATATAGTAATCTACACTAAATGTTTCCTGACGGTACTACGTATAGGTTTACGTAAATTAAATGACGAGTAGTGGCAAATGAAAATTTTTAGAGACCTCCTTCCATGAAATCCTCGACAACTTGGTCAAATGACTTGTTCTGGAAAGCCCGAGTGTCCCCTAGGAAATTGTAATAGGAGTTGACTACATCTTTGGGGTTGCGAGCCACGTATATAATCTGTGAAGTATATAAAAAGAGTATTTGAAAATGGATGTCGATCATTTGCTAAGTATGAGGGAAACGCCTAATCATGAAGAATTTATATAGTCACATAGCCCATGCCCTGTTCCCCAATTGCCCTTGATCAGTTGATATTTCGTTGATTTTCACATCTTTTCTGTTCTTGTTTCACAGAAATGACGCCAAGATGAAATAATAATAATTAACGAAAATTATTTGTCCATCTTATTTCAATGATATCTATATGTTAGTTAAGCATATATTCCCTCTGGTGTATCCTCTTGCCATAATTATTATTTTTTAAATCTAACGTGAATACAATAATTCTAATCTACCTGTTCTAATACCCGGTTCTAATGTCACCTTAAAAAAACAACTAAAATTACGAATTTCAACCAAAATAAAAATCAGAACATATGGTAAAACAGTCCTACCTTAGCTCGTTTGTGCAAGTTTGGAGGCAAATACTTGAACTGCAAATGACTGTTCATAATTCTCGGAGAAGGCGCTCTCTTTATCTCATCTAAGAGTGGACTCGGCGTAACAGGATTGGTCAATTCTTCGGCCCTTGTCTGGGGCAACTTGACGGCATGGATGTTGATCATTTCCATGCATCCCCAAGTACTCCGGTTTATTTTCTCCGGATATCCGCCGGTTAGAACGAGTCCGGATATCTCCATCAACCAGTGAGAACCTTTTTATAAGAATCCGAGTGAAATCATAGGGACGAAAATTATAGGGATGGGTTTAGCTTTGCTATTTTGAATTTTGAAGTTTTTTAAAAAGTTTTGATCGATCCTATTTCAATTCATTAAAATATGATTATGCCCTACAACATAATAATTATGTACAATTAAAGGTTGAGGGTCCAAAATGGTGACTTGTGAAACACACTGATAATTTTGCTCATTATATAAAACAGATGCTTATAGTAAATTCATGATGGTTTAATGGGAACCATATTGAATGGGTTTTAGAAATCAACTTATGTTGGACAAATTACCGCAAGCAGAAGTTGACATGGCAATGCAATGTCGTCATTTCAACTTACAACTTCAGTAAGTCGACAAAATTAATGGTAAATATATTAAGTCGACTTGGCATGCGCAAGATAGATTATTTTGCAATCTCTTCAAATAAAGCTTCTGTAGAAATACAAAAGCTTATTTTTGCCATGTAAAAGTCATTTATAATTATGTTTCTACCAAGTTTTTCAAGATTTGGTGATATAAATAATATTGATAATACCTGACTTCGGAAATGTTAGGACGAAGACGTCATCGGGGCGGACTTCGAAACTTTCCATTGCATCGATGCTTGATCGTAGCACGACTCCCGGGTACTGTATGCCCTTGTACTCGTAAGGAATCGTGAATTGTGGTCTGTCATCCTCTTCAACATCTCCCAGTTTCTCGTGTGCTTCATTTATGAAATATAACCAATGATAATATCTCTTACTCTCTTAAAGTCTAACTAATCTCTCCAGATAATGTATTGGTTCAGTATTCCTGCAGCCAAGGGCGAATAAAAAAAAGGGTTTTAACCAAAAAGTAAGGGGATTTCGTCCACGAAAAGAAAATGACAAATGTTCGGATTAAATAACCCTTTTTCATTACCCATCGAGGTATAGGCAATTTGCGTGTTTCGGAATGAACCTTCTAAATTACGAAGTCTAACCGAGATTTTCATTTTCATCTACAAAGATCTACTTTGTAGAACCAAGATGTTTACAAAGCAAATATTTATTAATGTATTTGATATCAGAACCAGTATTTCTCCACTTCTCTGACGGAAGTCCATACCGCTGAGATGGATTGTGATCATTGTTCTGTTTATAAAAGCCTAGTTAAGAACATTGCCACTCCATTATTTATTCTGTATAAGACATGATGTTCCTGATCATCATTCTATGAGGATAAATTTCATTACCTTGTTGCACGTTGAGAATGGCCTTCATCCAGGAAAACATCATATCCTTCAGTGGTTCTGTGTTATGAAATTGTCTGCACAAAAATATAAAACAAAAACAAAGGTACTCCGGCCTCATATTGCGATAAATGGAATAACATATAGGCAGCGAGAACAATTTTTAAATTCAAACAAACTTGAACATTATTACCCCCCCCCCCATTATGAAATACTGGATCAGCCCCTGTTATCAATATTTGGACAATATATTATGGTGAAATCTAAACTTGAATTAAAAAGGAGTTTTAACAGAAATAAATGCCTACTGCAGAATTATTTAGACATAGGCATAATTTTTTTACCTTTACGTACATTTATTGGTTGTTAAAGGGAAACAATATATTGCTATCTGATGGAGAGTATTTCTCCTCGGCTTTTATCTAACAAATAAAGAAAAAATACAGAGTTGTAGGATGCTGTATAATTTCCGGTTCATTTCACATCAATCTAACTCTAAGTTTTGAATGAAGAAAACTACCGAGAACTGGAAAAGGAGAAAGTCTGCTGTTGAGATTTGAGGTTTCAGATTTCCGATTTTATTCTATTTTCCGTTCAAAAAAGTAGGCAAGGTAACAAAACATGTAATCGAACATACGCGCACATACATCAAAAGATCTGATAGACGGGACAAGTGGCGAACTAAATCAAGCAAATTAGCAAATTAAATGCGGAAAGGACTTGACAATATAGACACGATTATGCTTGTATGGGGCATGAAGCCCCTTGTGATATACATGTAATAGCTCAGTCACATTTCCCTTATTGCTGCCGTATGGCGAGTCGAAAACAGCCATTTTAACATGTTTTGTATCAGCCACATATAGGTGGTTTGAATGCGGCTATTTTCGATTTGCCGTTAGGCAGGGGAAATGTGACTGCCGCATTCAATAACAATCAAATTAAATAATGCAGAGTGACGGAAGACAAAAAAAACACGCTAATCAAAATATCAAAAGTTACAACGAATTGACTTTTGTGCCTAATTAATTTCTTTAATTCTCATATTCGATTCTTTAAAGGTCAAGTTCACCCCAGGAAAATGCTGAGTTGAATAAATAGAGAAAAATCAAACTAGCATAACACTGAAAATTTCATCAAAATCGGATGTAAAATAAGAAAATTATGACATTTTAAAGTTTCGCTTCTTTTTCACAAAACAGTGATGCAAAACTAGTTGAGCCAGTCGATGATGTTCATCACTCACTATTTCTTTTGTTTTTTTATTGTTTGAATCATACAATATTTTTTTTTTATAGTTTTGACAATAAGGACCAACTTGACTGAACCATATAGCATTAAACAATGTTAATTCAACATGTTCAGGGAGAAATTAATTGTTGTATCACTTGACAATGAGGAGAAAATTAGAATATTTCATATAATAAAATACAAAAGAAATAGTGAGTGAATGACATCATAGTCTCCTCATTTGCATACCAGCCAGGATGTGCATAGAACTGTTTTGTGAAATAAAGCAAAACTTTGAAATGTCATAACTTTCTTATTTTACATCCGATTTCTATGAAATTTTCAGTGTTATGCTTGTTTGATTTTTCTCTTTTTATTCAAATCAATTTTTTGTTGGGGGTGAACTTGTCCTTTAACAATATTTTTTTATTCATTGTTGATCTCTCTCCATGCCCCCCCCCCCCTCTCTCTCTCTGTCCATTGACCTATGGTCTATTACTCGCTATAAATGGTTGTAAACAAGTCATTATCTCGATGATCAACTAATCAACAAAATATACGCACCGGTCCTGTTTTGGCGGACCCAACTTGCCAACTTGGCGGAAATTTATTGTTCCTTGCTGTTTTTATTATCTCGTGCATGCACGATTAATTCATACTGTTCAATAGCGTAACGTTAATATACGGGTCATAACGCGGGGTCATAATCATAATGGAACGTTTTCTGACTGGATTTCTGTATGGAAGTGACAGCTAACGTTAGAGTGCATTGCAAACACACATTGTGATCTGTAAATGTATTCTCGAACTTTGACGAACCTCTGAACTGGCCGAACTTCAAGTTTTGTTGAATTGGGCAAACTTGATCTGGTGCTGTTATCTAGACCATTATCCTTTTCCTACTGATTCCTGCATTGATTAAGATTTGTTTATTAGCTCCATGATCAAAGCAGGGCATGCTAGCATCAACTGGACTGTAAGTACATATACCACCATTTCCTCCTTAATGATCTATTTTATGATGGACCTATGTGATCTACGACACGACTACCGGGATGTTCGATTGATCAGTGTGTTTTGGTTGGAGTGGTGTCAGCCAGTGGTGTCAGCCAGCTAATATTGATCCTAAAGGTAAACTGGGATATGTATCCATGTGTCGATGGCAGACAGTGACGTTGGATGATGCAATTTAGACAATAAGAAAAGTGGAAGAGGATGAAGATGAAGAAAGGGCTTTCTACGACCACCATGGGCAATTAAATCGATTTTTTTCCACGTTCAGGTGATGCAGGATTTAACACATAGCAAGCTGCCAAGTCGAAATCTGCAGGATAGCCCTGCATGCTTTGCAACATTATGACTCGAACCGCTCGGAGAAAGGGAACCATCTGCCATCAGCATGATCAGGCAAATCTTGACTACGATCCTGTTCAAGCGAATGCACAGGACATTACCCAGATGGATGCCGACAACAAGAGCGACAGATCATCTGAGACATCATGGAAAGCTATTCTCAAGAGATTATTCTACAATCATAGAGGTGTGATCTGGGCCATTATATCCGTCTGTGTCGGTACAGCAAGCGTCGTATGTATCAAACTTCTGGCAGGAAAAGTAGCAGCTACCCAAATACTCTTTTTTCGAGGGCTGGCCCAGGTGATATTCTCTTTGCCGCACCTTATGTTTTATAAGATTTCGCTACGGTTCCCTGTGAAAATAGCGCTGTTGATATTGATGAGGGCATTGGTCGGATCGCTTAGTGCTCTTCTAAACTACTTCGCCTTCCAGGTTATCCCAGTTGCAACAGCTAAGGCGTTGCTCTACAGTTCGCCTCTCTTTACTGGCATCTTTGCCCGGGTATGTCTTGGAGAACGTTGTTCCGTTCCAATTGTGTTCTTCGCCTTCTTAACCGTCATAGCTGTCACCATGGTCGTTCAACCATCATTTATATTTGGCGGTGGTGACATCGTACAATCGAGTGGAGTAATATGCGCAATCATAGGTGCCGCTGTCATGGCTATAAACACAATCATCTTACGATTCATGCAAATTTTACGTATTGATGCATTCGCCATCATTTTCATCTACGGGTTCATCGCCATGTTCTGCAGTAGTGTCACATCCATAATACTTGGTGAGTGGACAAACCCTCATTGTGGGATCGATCGTTGGTTAGTAATAGGCCTGGCGATGTCAGGATTCCTAGAGCAAGTCTCAGTTACACTAGCTCTGAAGACCGAACCAGCACTGGTTGTTTCTATTATCCGGACAAATGATATTTTCCTCTCTTTCGTGTTTGACTTACTCATATTCGA
Source organism: Lytechinus variegatus (assembly GCF_018143015.1). NCBI lineage: Eukaryota > Metazoa > Echinodermata > Echinoidea > Temnopleuroida > Toxopneustidae > Lytechinus > Lytechinus variegatus. Next base: position 30,016,652 of record NC_054754.1, on the reverse strand, counting down.
CATCGTACATAATGCATGGACCATCGTCGGAGCGGTTTTAGTTGTCGGAAGTGCCGTTGGGATGACGATATCGGCAAATCATGAACAGAAGAAACGGATGAAGGAGGAGGCCGAAGAGGGAGAACCTTAGTTCAGGCATAGTAAGCATTCGGAGGGCGCCCTTCCCTGGTTATTTTTCCCCTTCATATTTTTTCTTTCAAATAGGCCCAATGCCTATTGCAAATTCCATGTGTTCCACCCTCAGGTCATATTTATGTATAAAAAAAGAAAAAAAAAAGGCATTCAGATACTCGGGGTAATCATATCTATTTTCTTTGTGTTGTAATCAATATTTATTAGATAAATTGTTACTTTTGCAAAAGAAAGCACTTCGTATTATTTATAGTACATGTTTCCGTTCTCATACGGACCCACTTTTTCGAGAAAGTAAACTGTTGAAAGTCAACGACCTGTATTTACTACAGTTAGGGCACTTCATGTGTAGTTATAATAATAATGCACTTCACTATATTTTTGGTGCCATGTTCCCCAAAAATCAATTTTATCATAACTACCCCACGAGACACTCTGACGAACTTCATATTCCACTTTTCAGAACTTTACTGGCCAAAAATACATTCCTATTCAACGGTCCTAAATTCTGGAGCTCACTAGCTAATAATGCTGAAGACAGTGTCTCCTTAAATTCATTCAAACGTAAACTCAAACTCATCCTGCTTAATTCCTATAATTCTTCGCAACGGAACTAACACTTCATTATCTTGATTATAATCCATACATTCTTCACTTTTATTGTTTTATCTTTTTCATCTGATATTGTCCAGTTATATCATGTTTTGTTATTTCACCAGATCAAGTTGGTTCGTGGTTAGCCCTTTCCCATTCTTAGTTTTCCTCCTTTAAAAAAAGAGTTATTATCTTGTCTTGTACTGTCCTGTCTCTTGTTTTGTCTTGTCTTCTATGTCTTGTCATCCCCTCTCTCTTTCTGTTTTTTTTTCTTCTGTCTTGCGCAACATATATAACGAAGACCTATTTGTATGATAAGCTTTGCATTTGTTCAGTAATTATGTTTGCATCAATATGATTTCTTTTGTTCTCTTTTTTTCCTGTAATATACATGTACGCATATAAGAATAAGTCGACTATACTTTTCTTCATTTCCAAGGGAGATCCACATTTCAAAAGCATTGCTTTTTAGTGGACCCCCCTCATTTCCATTTATGTTCTATACAATTATACTTTTTTGTTTTGTTTTACGAAGTAAGAATGCCCTTCTGTAAAATAGTACTTGATTTGTATTACTTTATATTACTTTGTATTATGTTTTGAAGGGAAATGAAATAAAGAATTGAATTGAATTGAAAATTGTAATATTTATCAATTACTACACGTCCAATAATATAATGCTGACATGTATTGATTGATTGCCATTATAATTGGTGTTTACTTTGTCTACCTCATATTTGTATTTTTGTCAAGTGAGAATCAGATTTCAGCTACTGGATAATAAATCAATTAATTGTTTCACCCCCACCCTCTCAAAAGCTCTGCAATGTCGGCCATGAATAAAAACTGGTCACTTTTGATATTGTGACTGTCGCGCCCGGTCGAGCATGTCTGAAGTATTGCCACCCTGACCCGTTGCATAACACTTTTGCCATTAAAAAAAAACACTGGCAAACAAACCAAATCTCTGGGAAACAAAATTATGCCATTGAAACTTACACATTGAAAAAAATCTGGCAAAATATTTGCCAGAGTTTTTTATGACAAATACTTTATGCAATGGTCCCATGTGTTACAGAGTATGATTGTGTGTCATCTCCGATTAAGCTTTTTATGGGCAGAACCATACGTTTATTTCCAATTCGTCTAATGCCAATTCGACCAATTGCCAACTCGTCTACTATCATTTGGTCTAACATCAGTTCCTCCACTCACCACATGGGCTACTTTCATTTAGTCTAATGCCATTCCGTCTAATAAATGCAGTTTGTCCAATAGCCATTTAGCCCATATACCATTTGGTCTAATTAGACCAAGTGTTGTGAGACGAAATGGTGATTAGACGAAGTGATGATTGGACCAAATGGTTAATGGACCAAATGGTTGCTATAGACGAAATATTGATGGACGGAATGGCATTAGACTAAATGAAAGTAGACAATGTGGTGAGTGAACCAGTTGGCAATAGACGAATTGGCAATTTACCGAATAATAGTAATCAAATTGAAAAAAAGTACATGTTGATATCGATAAACAGACAGATTCTAACAGCTTCGTCAAAATCAAATTATGTAAAATGAAGAAACTGTGACGTCTTCAGCCCCCATAACACTTTCGGAATCAGCAGGAATTTAAGCAGATGGAACAAAAAAAATATTCAAAAATCTAAACATTTTGGGGAGGAACTTATGAATTCACCAAACTGGAGTTGAAATTCAGTAAATTGACCAGGTGAATCATCATACACTAGTCAAAATGAACAGCAATGGAGTCAGATTGATAATTCGTGCTACATTCTTGGACATTCTATGCGCATTCTAAATATTCTGTCTGCATTCTGAGCCAGTGTATTCGAAATATTTTTGTAATTTCTTTTGGCCGTCCCGAAGGTTTTGGTCATGTTCAAAATATTCGAGTGGTATTTTCGAACTGTATTCGAAGTCGATTTAAATGTCCAAATAACTGGTGGTCGAACAATAGTCCTTTCATTTCGGCCAATTCTGCTTGAATCGGAATAAGTGTGGGGCTGAAAGCATGTCTAATGCATTGAATGTGCATTATGGGAGTATGATCTCCCGTTGTTATACATTGTAAAAAAAATAGACATTTTTTTCTTTCCGTTGATAGTTTAGAGGTATTTCAAATTCTATAATTTTAGTATAGTCACGTATTGTATTACCGGACACTATCATGATTCCGGACGCGCATATTACTGCGTACGAAAACAGTTTCGTGCCGTAAGACTTCCGCAATTCAGTTTCACAGAGCAATACATAGAACAAGATTGCAAAAATAACGCGAAAAAATCAAAATTTTACCCTATTTATCTCTAAAATGACAAAAAAATGCTTAAAATATCATATAACATAGTTTTGTATATTGCAGGGGCCGCGGGGGCTGGGGGGCTTCAGCCCTCCCTTTTTCCAAAACCTTGTACATAAACGTAAAAATGACCATATGATTGTATTTTTTTTGCATGGTCAGCCCCCCCCCCCACTTTTGGCTCAGCCCCCACTTCGAAAACCGTTCCGCGGCCCCTGAATTGATATATGTTTCCGATGGAAATATGTGCCTGATTAATTTGCCGAATTTCAATCTCGTCTGCTCGCTCCCTGGATCGAATGTTGAGGTGTGGTGTATTGTGGGTGATCGTCGACGGCTAGTTCTTAAGGTACCCGTGCGCGAGGTACCGTGATGGGAGCCTAGCCGTCACGATGAGCGTCACGATACGAACGAGCATAATATTGGAAAGTGCCATGTAACATGCAGCTAACATGAAAAAATAGTTTTCCAGCACGAGTTTATTGCCAACTTCTGCTCAGATTCGATATGAATAAAGCAAACAAAAACTTAGAATTTATGCATGATGATAAATGAAGAAAAAATCACCCAAATTCTTTCTTACATCATACCTATATATCCGTCCGGCGCTCGTCCAGAATCATGATGTAATTCGTCACGCACGAAAATAACTGTTTTTCATGGAGGGGTATGCGACAAGTGCGATGCAAAGAAAACAGTTGGTAAATCTAAAATAATTTTATCATATTCATAATTTTCATAATATTTAGAATTGCAAGTGCAAATTTTTCTTGATTGTATTATCTCTAGTTGTCATTTTTAAAGCACTGAGAAATAAAGGTGTCCGGTATTAGGATACACTGCCATATGTCATTAATCATGTTTATTGACTCATTCAAGGGAACCTTCATAAGCAAACTATGCTTTTCAGTTGGTTCCCTTTTCATTTCTTATTTTCTTACGTTTCGCCTAACTTTATAATTTTATTGTTGTAAATATAAAGTGAAATAGATTCTACTTCAATCAATCTATCTTTCTTTATTATCTATCAATCTAAAAATATATCTGTATTCAATATAATCTATCTATCTATGTAATTATCTACATCTATATCTATCTGTCTATCTATCTATCTATCTATCTGCCTATGTATCTATCTGTCTATTTACCAATCAATCTATGCGTGTGCAAAAATTGAAGTTTTAATTGAATGGTCACATACTTCTTTTTAAGAAGTATGACTGTATTAAAACATAGCTATAAACCCGTCGAGTAGTTCCCCTTGTCAAACTGGTTAATTCTTAGTTGTGAATGTTATGGTATGTGAAGAACTTTACATTTTATACATTAATATTGTTTAAGTGCTTGTATATATACTTTTTTGTCTAAATTTTGATTTTCTTGTGATTATGAATGCATTTGTGGTATTATCTATACCAGTCCCATCACTTTATTAAGTAATGAGGCTGGACATAGTACCAAACAATACATTTACGTTTTGATAAATTTGTTTGCCAAAAATAATGCCCCAATGTCAAACATAAACTGTTTAGAAACATCATGCTAATTTTTATAACATCATTAATTGTTTATACGAAACGTTTTAAACGTTTATACGAAATCTATATCTTATAAAAAATATATTAAACGTACATGGTAACTTATTTTAATGAAAATTGTAATTGCCATTTACATTTATACAATTTTATAATTATTTACAATTATACAATAATTTGTCGATATCGCAAAACTCAATTATTTATGGATATTGTATCGATTGCCTCATCAAAATAATGCTCTTAAATTTTTCACCAAATAATTTTCGAGTTCATCATCTATATGAGTTTCTCTATTTCATCTTTACTTATGATATGTAGGAATTTGAATGTACTTTGAATAGATAACGTCCGAACAGGTGATATATGTATTCATATATTCCTAAAATGAATCATGACTGATTTCGCGTCGATTTGGAATGACATTTCAGTGTTATGATTGATTGATATTTTCTCCCCCTTTGAACTTTGAAAATGAAGTGGATTTAATCTTAAATCAAAGAATTTTCAACTAAACTATCTCATATAACATTTAAACTAAAATATTTTTTATATTTATGTTTTTAATATAAATCAACGAGAATCCCAATAATTACAATAGATTGGCATGATAACAATGTAAGATATAAAGACATAAAAAGAATAAATATCAAGAATAAAAAAGGAAAAATGCATATTTGATGTAATATTTAAACTAACTTATATTAATAAATGAATTTCATCATAGGGGAGATTGCCGCTATTATCGACACACAAAATATAATTTCAGGGGAGGGGATGTTTGCTCATCAGTTTGTAGAGCGTCCGTCTCACAAACCGGGAGGTCGGGAGGTCAAGCCCAGATGGAAGTTGCTCAAGCTGGAAGTTACCCTGTTTGGCGTTCAACGACAGCGACAAAGACATTGACTGCCGGACCCAAGATCGTTTGGGCAAAATGAATATTTGGAGCATTTTTATTCAGATTTCGAACAATAATATCTATTTCATGTTTTTTTTCTCAATTTGTCATTTGTTTTTTCTTCATCTGCATACATTGAATAAGTTAATGTCATGGATCCACTCATGCACTGTAAAAACTGTTGAGACTGACACTAGATGGTGTCCTAAGAGAAACACGCCCCGAGGTGCTAAAATTATACCCCAGAGATAGAACATAATATAACACCAAAGAATCCGAAAGTAACAAACAAACAACTGCAAAGGTTTTATATTGATGTTTTCAGATTCTAATGCATACTATGATTAATGGAAGTAAAGCTATAAGAAACTGAAATTGCAAGTAAAATAAAATAGAAAAGGGAGTTGTTTAATATGAATTCGATGAAATGAGCCTCACATTTTTTCAGTTAGTTGAAACCCCAAATATTTTTTTCGATTCAAGATTCAAGACCAGTGGCGTACCTTTGGTCACGGCATGGGGGGCACCAGCAAAAAATTTTGAGTCACATAGTGAGCGCGCGAAGCGCGCTCAGTTGTTAGGTATACTGACCTAATAGAGACATTTTAACGGATATGTATGTCACTGGTCATATAATGCGAGCGCGAAGCGCGAGCTGAAAATTTTTGATATTCAGCCCTTAAAAGGGACATTATAAGCAAATTTTTGTAATCATGATATGTACCTGTCTCGCTAAACAAACAATGCGAGCGCAAAGCGCGAGCTGAAATTTTTGTATACATTGACCCCAAACGGACATTTTAAGGACTATATTTTAGGAATCTATTAAGAGTATACATATCTCACCATAGTGATCTAATGCGAGTGCCAAAAAATAGGATATTCACACCCAATGAGGGATATTCTAAGGCTTGTTTGTAGGAATTCACGTAGACCATGCGTATTTCACTTACCAAATGATGCGAGCGCAAGCTGAAATTTTTGATATTCAGATCAGAAAAGGGACATTTTAAGGACTAATTTTAGGAATTCATGAAGAGCAGACATATCTCACTAATCCACTAATGCGAACGTAAGCACGGACGGGAATTTTTTTTTTAGTAAGACCTTAATATGATATGTTACTACATAAAACAATAATAATTCGAAGTGCGAGAAAATATATTTGGTGTATATTGATTTGAAAACGGGAGGTTTTAGTACAACAGGATTACGTATCTCGTTAAACAGACAATGCGAGCATCAGGAACAATGAAGACATATAATAGGCCCTGAGCAAATTATGTTTCATAAAGTTATATTTTTTTTCATTTCTATGTAATATAACATTCCATAATTATGATATAATATAACATTAACAATAATTACTTCCTTCCCATAACGTTTCTCTAACTTTCTCCCTCTTCTTCTCCCTTTTCCCGTTTTTTTTTGACCAGCCGATTGGGGGGGGGGGGGCGCCCCCCCCATCCCCCCGTAGTTACGCCTCTGTTCAAGACTGTTATTCAATTTCCATATAAGTAAATTCAAAATATATCCAAATATTTTTTAAAGAGATATTTATTTCTCTCTCTCAAAAAAGCATATATTGCAGTTCAATCAAATATATTGTCGTACACGATACAATCGCATAATTAATTATAGGCCCTTGTAAATCATTACATATACGGTTCTCCCAGGATAATTCCATTAAACAATATAGAAAAACATTTAACGCATGATAAATAAAGGAAGAATCATATTTGTTTGGGATGTATAATTGAACCTTTGGCTCATGTTGCAAGTACTAACAACTTTCTAAAGTCAGTTTCTGATGCTTGTAAAGTATATATTGAGGATAATTGGAAAATGTGTATTTTTGATGATATGCAAAAAAACAAATTTAGAGCATATCGTAATTTTAAGCAATCAATATCCACTTCAAGCTATCCTATATTTATTCTGCCAAAATAGATCAAATAGTCGCGCATTTGCATAGATGTGGATGTGCTCCTATATCACAATTGAAATTGGGCGTTATCAAAATATACCATATATGAAGAACATTATTGTGTCATTTGTTATTCGGACAATATTGGAGATGAGTTCCATTGTTTTATGACCCGGATGAGACAATGATTGGAGGGGCACTATATTGTTTGTGAACAATACGGTGCCCCTCCAATGCTTTGTCTCCTCCGGGTCACGGCCCGCCACTGATCTTGCCTATAAAATTTATAGATTGCAATTTATTACTCAATAATTACTCAATACTGTTTCACACATTATTATCTTTGTTTTGAGTTCAATGATTTAACCACTTACCAACAATTTCTCTTCATTGTGTCTTCTGATACACTCTGCTGCTCAATAGCCAGATATGCAAATGAAATTCTCATTCGACGTAAAGAAATAGTATACTCAAGAAATATTTGACCTCCATATTACCTCTTTTCTGTCTGATTGCCCACTCCTCCCTTTTTTAATCATTTTTTTTCTACACGTAAACATTAATGTTCTATTAATAATGTTAGGTTTGATTTTTTCATACTTTATGATTTACTTTTGTAATTACATGTATATGTCATCACTCATATAGGCCTTGTATGCCAGCCGTCTGCGGTTCGGTGTGATTTTATAAATAAACTATACAGTGCGTATAAAAAAAAACGGGAAAGATTTGAAAAGTCTGTAAAAAAAATTGTTTTAACATTATTATATCTATATTTGATGTTAATAGATGCTCTGATATGTTATCTTTGAAATGCAAGTTTAAAAATATATTTTGTTCATGCTTGAGCGAACATGGACGTTTTGACGGGGTTTCAAAAAAAGGCTTGCGCCAAAATTGCAGAAATGAGAAATTTGATGATTAGACTTTGGGCTCATCAGCAGACTTCCTCTTAATCTTTTCATTATCTTTGTCATAACTTTCAAATTATGCTGTCAAATTTCATTTACAAATTTATTCATTTACCTGAATTAATTTGTTTTTTATTTAAACCTCTCAGGTAAGAAAAGAAGACTTTTTGTCAACCCAAGTAAGGAGATTTGCATTATTAATTGGAAGAATTTGTAATTATTCAAATCATTTTATTATGTGAAACAAATTATTTTATGTTACCATTAAAAGACATGAATCCTATTTTCAAGGGGTTATTGAATCCTTCATCAAGTTTAATTATGTGCTTGGCAGGACAAACAGGAAAGGATTTATGTATTTCAAAGGCAATGGTGTAGCCTATTGAGTCGATTCTGACGGAGCAATATATGGCAGATCAGGTAAAATGTATTTTGTGAAGCGAACAATTTCCACTATTTTTATCAAAATATCAAATTTTGTCAGCGATTTTGATATAATATTCAGAAAATGATATCATATTTCACTTTCTAAGTTTTCTGTTATTTTCCTTTCCACTTTTTTTCTTGGTAATGATTTTTTATTTTTTTATTCATTATTTATCTATTTTTAAATTTTTTTTTTGGGGGGGGGAGGCACCCCGATCCCCCACCCATCAGAATGCCACTGTTCAAAGGCACCATAACCTTTGTAGCACACAATGAAAGGATTAAAAAAAAAAACGCTTTCCCATACTTCGGTTGAAAAAAATTGTTTTAGAGAAGGAATGTTCAAAGCTGAAAGAAAACATATTAAAAACGAACAACAGAACTATTCACGCAAATAAGAAGATTTAGAAACGAATTTTGACCGCATAATTCGAAAATTATGGCAAATAATAAGGTTAAGAGAAAGTCTGCTGATTAGCAAAAAGTCCGACCATAGTATTTATCATTTTATGCCATTTTGGGGCAAGCCTCCTTTTTATCCCCAGATAAAAACATTCCGTGTTCGCTCAAGCATGGGCGAAACTAAATTATTCCAATGGCATTTGAAGGATAAGACCTCAGAACAATTTGAAACAAAAAATTATAGACTTTTCAAATCTGTCCCATTTTTTATGGGCACTGTATAATGAGCACAAATATAAACTCATTTCACTGGAGATTCAAAACAGTGCTTTCCTGTCACGACTGTCAGTTATGATGTTTTTTTTTTAAACTTACCTTCTAAGATGACTTGGGAAATAAGCAAAATGTCGATTTTATCGCTTTCTTGTGAAGCTCCCAATCAAGCGCTTTACTACAAAAAAGGTTAAGAAACGTGGAAACGAAATTAAACACGTAGAAACATCAGAACCAATATCCAGTGAGCTAAATACAAATACTACTAGGCTGCAATGTCTTTTATATAGAGTAGGTACATCCTGGACGATTTTTATTGATTGGGCAAACCCTATCGGACCTTACCCCCGCGCACACACATAACCAACGCAAACACGCCCTCCACTGTTTCACTTACCCATCACCTTACCCACTCACTTTCCCCGACGAAAAAAAATCGTCCAGGCCATCTCAGCGTTGTTTCATGTGACTATTCAAGGGGTGTTTTTGTTTTTGCGGACGATTTTGCCCCCCCCCCCCCTCTTGGAAAATCCTAGGTACGCTACTTTAGGTCAACCCCCAGTGGTTTTTAGAAATTTTATTTTCTTTATACATTATTTTGTTGGGGAATCGATTCTTCACGTACACGCACGTGACTCCTATTTTAAGCAATATCCTGCCGTTCTGATGGGGGCACTAAAGTAGGCCACCTGAGGGAGGGAGGGGGCATGCACCGACAGATCAAGAGCCCTCTCTCCAACCTGGCAACATTTTGATGACCACTGTTTTGCTTGTCAGACATTTTGTGGGACAGTTCTGGAAATTTGGGGGTCTAGCTTTGACCTATTTGTTGCCATTTTTATTTCTCAGAAGAAAATGGCAGCTAGGGATCGGATGGTGTTGGCCTTAGACCTCTTGTTTTAAGCTGTCCGAAAAATGCCCCCCCCATCCTCCGAGACTTTCCATAAATGGATTTGGTAGGGTCTACACCCCTGCTCACTATTGCTTTTGGCTAAATCTCTGTAATTACCATTCGAAATTATCCCTAATAGAAAGTTCAAGAAATGAATGCGTGGCAGATTTATATCTCTTTTTTTTTGCATGAGTGTAATATTTTTATCTGAAATATTGCTCATAACCTAAACGCAGTAACCCCCCCCCCCCCCCGAGGTCTGTGACTATTCAATTTGCGTGATGGCTTTGCTGAACCTCACGTACAACTGTTGGATTCACGTATGCTGATTCACATGACCGAATACCCCAATCACACCAACGAAAATTAAATCCATTACTATCAAAGTTAAAGATCAAGTTTGCCCTCTGAGAAATGTTCGTTAGAATAAATAGAGATAAATCAAACAAGCATCATGCTGAAAATTTCATCAAAATCGGATGTCAAATAAGAGAGTTATGACAGTTTCGCTGATTTCTTCACGTATCAGCTTGTTTTTATGCACATTGAACTCAGCAACATGCAAATGAGGGAGTCGATGATGTCCCCCACTCACTTTTTTTTAATTGTTTGAATTGTACAATATTTCTTTTTTTTTACAGATTTGATAAGGACCAATTCGCCTGGACCATTAATGTTAAAACAATGGTAATTCCATATTTGAGGAAGAAATGAAAATTTGTTTCACAAGTCAATGAACAAATTCTGAATATTTTCATATTTCTTATAATAAAGTACAAATTATCAGTCCCCTTATTTGCGTACCAACCAGGATGTGCATATAACTGTTTTGTGAAATTAAGTGTCGTATAAAGTGTCATAACTTTCTTATCTTACATCCGATTTTGATTAAAATTTCAGTCTTATGCTTGTTTGATTTTTCTCCTTTTATTCAACGCAACATTTTGTTGGGCGAACTTGTCCTTTAACGTTAGTATGAATGATGTACCATCGGTGCGGTATTATTGATGTGACGATAGCAAGTGTCAAAGGCAGGAAGCTGTTAGAAAAGAAACAAAAAACGTTCTAATCTAATTATCAAGAGTATACTTTTGACTGATCTAACACATGTGTATACGACTACAGGTGTGCTTTATTTTTTGTTGTCCAACGCTTTTATATATTTCTTTTTTTCAAAATTATGCTGGTCAAACAGGTACAACCGCAGGATCGGACGTCATCTTTCTCTTTTTTTTTACTTTTCATTTTTAAGACAGCTGCAGTCACATCCTGTCATGTTCGAAATGGAAGTAGGGCCTCAGATAAAAGTTCAAAACCAGTTCAACGCAATCTCCTGTTCGATGATTGAATCGGACATGATCTCAACATTTCTAACGTGAACTAAACATCCAAAAGGACCTGTGGAGTTAATTAGCCAAGGCCATAACCATTTTTTCATCGGAGAGGACAAGATGTAAATCATGACATGCTAGAGGTGACTATCATTTTCTAAAAAAAATAAAAGGGGTATTATGATCTAGGAGAACGATCTTACCTAATTGAATGTCGTCTCCTGTCTTCATATTCTTTCATCCTTTTTTTCGCATTGTTTCACTTTTTTCATTTGAAATCATAGGGACTGTCGTCCCTGCACCCCCCCCCTCCCCATCCATATTGTACCGCCCCTGGGTTTAACCATGAATTCCTAAAATGATGGTTAAAACATCAAACACGAGACACTTTATATGCTTTATTCAAACAAACCTATATCTGAATTTAATCCCAACTGAAGAAAAGTTGTATTTTAACAGCACCAAATTTGCAGAATCTTCTCAAATTAACTACCACTGATGCCGTGAGCAAAGAATTATATGATCTGCATGTCAACCTAGAAACAGCGACAAACTATTGAACACAATTATAATGTGAACCAAGGAAAACAGAATTGTTTTAACATCACCAAAATCTTTAAAAAACTGCAAGTGGAAGTGAAATAAAAGGGAATCCAACCTTGTTACTCAAGAAGGAATATTAGATAAACAAAATCAGGCCTGCAGTCAGGTTTTCTTTTTCAAGGGGGGGGGGGTCAGAATTATAAAACGTGGAAATTTGTGGTCATTTTAATGTTCAGTTCCGTCACTCCAGGGGCGGCGGAGCGAAGTTGCAAGTGGGGGCACAGGGAAATATGGGGACCCTTTCTTTCGAAAAGGGCACTATCTTAAAACAGAATTTTAAAAAATTACTTATCTACCCCACTCACGCGACAAAAGATTATTCTTACATTTTTTAAAATTTAAAACACAAAGTTTTTTTTAAACATATAAAATGAGACTATTGTTTTCTTGTTTCTTACCAATGATACCGTTTCTTTATGGGAATTTGTGAAAGTATTGCAAACGCTGGCTGTTTCCTTTTCCAGAATCATATAATAGGAACACTAGTTTCAAAGGAAAAGGGACGTAATCAGAACATTAACAGACTGAACATCATGAAAAAAAAACTGGAAAAGAAGAGGGGCATTTATCAAAAGTATATAAGGGCACATTGGGTACCTATTAAGAGGTTAAAAGGGAAGAATTTCATTATCAAAAGAAAAAGAAGTATCGAAGGGGGCAAAATCACATTTTGAAATGGATTATGCGATTGAATGATGCACTTGTAGAAGGAAGTAGAACGCTAAATATAGCAACTTTATTATCGGACACGAAAATAGTGGCTTTCGACAACTTATCTGATATGAAAAAAAAAACAGGCACCGATGAGAAGGCAGAAGGACCCCCGTTAACACATAAAACTGGTTCTTCAGGTGAAAGAGGCATAGCACATGCTCGCGAGGGACACTTTTCTAGGGTTAAAGGGGGCACTGATTCGAAAAAGGGCACTTATACAAGAAGGAAAGGGGGCACTTGCTAATGGCATAAAACGGGTCCTTCTATGAAGAGGGCACAGAACGCGTTTGAAAGGGGGGCATTTGGAGGGTAAAAATTGGTACTTATACGATAATTCAAGGGCACTTGGTTACATCTAAAAGGGGTCCTCCTCAGGTGAAAGGGGCACAGTGCACGTTCATGAAGGGCATTTTCTTGCGTAAAAAAGGCACTTTTTAGTGCTTCAAAAATAGGGAGCACTGCCCATCCTCCGGGATAGCCGCCCCTGCGCTACTCCCAGGGGGCGGATCTAGCTTTCGCCAATAGGGAGACGGAAAAAATATTTTTTTTATCCAGTTTCCTCGATCGGGCGCTTTAAAAAGCTCATAGTAAGAATTGAAGTTTTCTCTGCCTTTATTATACAACTACTATGGTCATATTGTATCAAGAATCAGCAGAAAATCAAAATCAAGGTATCCATGGATTGTTTACCTAAATCCAAAATTTCACATGGAGGTACGGTAAAACGGTCATTTTGCTCTTAAATGTGTCGATATTGGTGCTGAATTATCATTGGCGGCGGAAGCCAGAAAATTTAGGGGGTGTCCACCTGAGTTGCTAACCAAAAATTTTTGACAAGCAAAAAAAAAAAAAAAAAAAGGTTATCAAAACTAAATTTAGGGGGGACCGTCCCCCCAATTAAAATTTAGGGGGGGCACGTCCCCCCCCGCTTCCGCCGCCTATGTGAACTATATGGCACGACTATTCCAGGCTTAATTTTTGCTTCATTACTACTATAGCAACTGCACGTTTAAGATCAAAATTACCGTTGTCATGGTTGTACCGCGGCTCCATGTAGGATGATACGAGATATAAGCATGGCCCTCGGATTGTCATAATCATAACCGTTGCCATCATAGTAGTTATCAACATCATCATCATCATCAACATCATCATCATCAACGTCATCATTATCATCGTCTTCATTTTCGTCACTATCATTGTCAGCATTATCATCATCATCAGCAGCAGCAGCATCATAATTATCAATAACATCATCGTTAATTATTATCAACATCATCATCATTATCACCGCCACCACCACCATCATCGATCACCATCGACATCGTCATTACCATATCGTCGTCGACAACGCTATACCAATCCAATCATCGATTACTACCACCATGCATCACCTCTATGACAATCGTCATCATCACCATCAAGAACAAAAGCATCACCATAATCAGTATCATCATCATCGACACCATCATAATTTCCATCAACTTCATCATCGTCGTCATTACCTTATCGTCGTCGCCATCACTCGTATCATCCAATCATCGATCACTACCACCAAGCATAATGCATCACCTCAATGACCATCGTGATCATCATCATCGCCATCATCATAATCATCATCAGCATCACCACTATGATCACCACTATGATCACCAACATCATCGTCAGCATCACTATCATCAACATCATCATCATACAAAACCTAAAAATTATTGGACATATTTTTTTCTCGATATATCAGTCTTTTTATTCGAATGACATAAAACTTAATAGTCGCGCAATGTGTTTCTCGGCCAAGTAAAACAGAAGTTTAAAACAATTTTACAATTTACCATTTTGTAAATCATTTAAAAATATATATTTTTTTAAATTAACGGCACTTGAAATTATTCCCAATGTCAATGTCCATGGTGGTGTTTTTTTCTTTCAAAAGCTGAGCATGCTGAGTGTGACGTCACACTTGAATCTTTGCGAAACACCACCCTAAAAATTACTTTTTATTCAACCAAGGTACGAAGAATGGGTCATAAAACCCTAACTTACACTGAAAAATTGTATAATAAAATTTATCAAAAAAATGCCAGGTCCACCCCAGCAATAATAATTTGATTTGTAAAAACGTAGACAATCAAACATGCATAGAGCTAGAAATTTCATTTGAGTTGATAGCAAAACAAGAAAACAGTGGTACTCTTATTTTCAACAAATATGCACAGTCTTGTACTGTTGTAAGGGAGCTAATGGTTTTACGGGCTCTCAATTCATGTTTTGTATGAAACATGATGAGAAAGGATCGAGACATCCAATCATAACAAATAAAAAATGATCATGCATTTTTATTACGATCCAAACCAAGTTCTCAATTATCATGATTATTGGATGATATACTGTATACCGAAATTGAAAAAAGGGAACTTGTATAGATGTACATGAATAATGGAAATTTCTTCATAATTTCGAAGCAAAGAAGAAAAGCATGGTAATTCAGAGTTTCCATATTCTTCGGAAAATATGCACACCCTGGTCAAATAAAGGGGTGAAAGGTTTTACGTACTTATTTATTTTCATTATCGTGATAAAAAATAT
The DNA here is from genome assembly GCF_018143015.1 of Lytechinus variegatus. Taxonomy (NCBI): domain Eukaryota; kingdom Metazoa; phylum Echinodermata; class Echinoidea; order Temnopleuroida; family Toxopneustidae; genus Lytechinus; species Lytechinus variegatus. The sequence continues at coordinate 30,001,106 of NC_054754.1, read as the reverse complement.
CAGATATATCTTTTTACCCATACATTTGATGAAAAGGGAGTTAACCACAAATCAAAATAATTGACGATTATACCTTACATTTTCATTACGATTCAAGCAGTTTTCTATTGCTTGATGAGTCATGTATTATTGATTTATTTTCATGTAACAAGATTTAAAAGAAAAGGTGAACTTGTATAAAATGGAAATTTCATCATAATTGCAAACAAAACAAGAAAATATGATACTTCGGAAGTTCAGAGTTTATCTTACATTCAGAAAATAATAAATCTGGTCGGTATGTGGGAGCAGATTGTCTCATATACTCAATATATATCTTGTATGTCATGTTATGAATCCTTAAACAGTTTTAAATATTTTGCACATATATATGTATATATATATATATTTGTTTATTTATTTATCTAGAAAGTAGACAATTTAGTTGAATTTTTAACATATTTCAAATCGGTGAAAATATAAGAGTATGAAAAAGGTATCGAAAGCTTTATAGGATCTTCTGGGTTTTACAGTCTGCCTCATCGACTCCGAGATGCTGTCACTTCTGGTATGCATTCCAACAATCATGTACATAACTGTGGTAAATGTTATTCAGAAAAGTACGGAAGACAGAGATACGATTCATCATTGCTCATCGTTATCACTATTTTTCCACCGGAATTGATGGCGTTGGAGGTGCGCATAAAGACGATTAGCACTCATGAGTTCTTGATGACAACCTTGCTCGACCACCATACCGTCATCAATGACGACGATGCGATCAGCCTTCTCGATGACACTTAGATTGTTCGTAATGATCACCATAGTAAGACATCCGATATTTTTCAAGATCGCCTCCAGGACCTGGTGTTCATTTTCAGCATCTAAAGCACTAGTGGCACCGTCCAGGAGTAATATTTGGGGATTCCTTACCAAAGCTCTGGCTAAGGCCACCCTTTGTTTCTGGCCATCTGATAACCGAACACCCCTTTCGCCAGCTTCCGTCTCGTAACCCTTCTCGAGGCCAATGATAAAGTTATGGATGTTGGCCAGTTTGGCTGCGTCATGGATGCGTTCCAAGGAGCAATTCTCAATGCCGTAAGAAATGTTGTCTTTAATGGTTTTTGCATAAAGAACAGCTTCTTGACCAACGAATGCAATTTTGTTATTGAGGTAAAAATTGTTGTAATGCTTGATGTTATTTCCGTCCAATAGAATCTCTCCCGATGTAGACTGGTAAAAATGTTGTATAAGCCCAATGCAAGAACTCTTTCCTCCGCCACTTGGACCCACAATGGCCAGCATTTTTCCTGGAGACGCAGTAAAACTGATATTTTTCAGTACTGGGATAGATTGCCTGCTTGGATAAGCAAATGTTACATCCTTAAACTCCAATTGGCCGTCGAACTCTCTTGGCATCAGACTACCTTCTTTCCTAGGCAAAGGGTTTGAATCAATCAGTTCAAACACTTTTCTGGAGGCCCCTGCTGCTCTCATAAGGTGAGCAAATCCATCGGACAGGCTCTCAATGCTGCTCCCTATTTTCTTCTGGTACAACACATAAGAGAAAAATGCTCCTGCAGTGATCTTTCCACTTATAACAAGATGACCTCCATAAAATAGTGCTACTACAGACGCCATCAGTTTACAAGTCGCAACTGTCACTTGTGATAAACTTATGATCACTGCCTCTCTCTTACGCAGGTGATATACGGTGTCTAGCTTATCATGGTAGGTACTTCTCTCGCCCGGTTCGAGAGCAAACCTTCGGACAGCCTTTATATTGGAGATGGTCTCTTCCGCTATGATGTTAGCATCGGCCAGAGCGTTTTGGACCTTCCTTGCCAGCTTATCAAAGAAAGTTCCGACGTTGTCTGTGATGACTGCTAGGAAAATTAAATTAATGGCAGTGATGACAAAGAGTCTCCAGGAAATTATTACCATGGCTACGGTGTTGGTGATGATAACAGAGACCTTCCAAAGCGATACCCTGACGCTTTCACCGAGAGAATCACTCATGATGATTGTGTCCGATGTCAGACGCGACAGTATCGCCCCTTTTCCATTTTCATCAAAAAAGTTCATGTCCTGCTTTAGGATGGAATCGAAAAGACGACTAGTGATGCGTCGGTTGAGTCTTGCCATTGCAACGCTCAAGAATCCATTGCGGAGGCCTTCACCTAATGAAACAAATATGGCGACCAGTGTCATCAGGACTATGGTCTTGTGGAAATCTGCCGAGTCCTTGCCAGTAACCACCCCATCAAGGACCTGACCCGTCAGGAATGGGAGAAAGGATTTACCAACAGCAGCGCTTACAAGAGCAACAATGCCGCAAAACAGAAACGGCCAGTCGTCTTTACAGTAGAACACCAATCGAACAAATACGCCATGCCACTTGACAGAGTTGTTTGCGTTGTCAAACTCTCCGCCATAACTGGCATGATCATCTTTTTGGTTGCATCCTGTTTTTTCATTTTCCACGTCACCTTCTCCTCTATAGATCAATTTGACAGCATCGGGGTTCTGCATATCAGGAGGATAAAGTGGCTCTTGCAGAATGTTTATCCATAAGACGTACATAATAAGTGATGCTACCATTGTCCAAACTCCTAAAGTCAAGAACCAAGGATCGTTATCATGGTTCCCATCCAAGTATTCAGTATATAACATGATTTTCGCCAAAGTGTAGATGACCATAATTATATTCATGACGCCCATGGGGTATCTCACTTTATTGATGAACGGTAGAATGTCTTTGGGGTCGGTAATAACTCCAAAGGTTGCGCTCAAGAGTATGACCATTCTCAACATTGAGAACAGCCAAAACTCAAACATGGAGTGAGTAAAGCTATAATTCAACAAATCCTTTCCGAAACTATCATAATTGTTCCAACGAAAGCAGAAGGCGAAGCCAAAGAAGGCGTCGGCGGCGCTAAAGAAAACTATCAGCAGGAGACGTGCGTAATATGCTATCATCCTTCCAGGATTGTTAAGATGATCCAGATTATGTTATCACTCCAAAAAGTAAATGTAACTCCAAAAGATCAATTTCGCTCCAAAAGATCACAAGATAAATTACATTTGTAGGCACGAATATATTCAACAATTCGTCTCATTACTTTAGTACGCGAGTTCACCAATACGAATCACCGTCATGCACTTCCAATGAAGATATATAATGAATGGGCCATAGTTTTTTTTTCTATCCACGTCTCGTCTATATACAGCAGAATTGTTGGTCTTTTCATAGATATCAATACAGTGCGAGAGCTATTATGAATGTTCACTGGGAAGATTAAACCATAAAGAAGAACTCCGTATAGCAGTTTCCTAAAAGTAATGTATAAAAGGCTTCGGATGTTTGTGTCATTGTACGCTCTCCATGCCCCAATTTCTGTTTTAATAATAAAACATATCCAATCACAACACATTTTCATATCATAATGGAGCTATGACAATTATTAATTAGCACTCTTTCCTGATAAGCCTGTTTATTAGCATATTAAAATTTTATGCAATTTTTTTTGTCGTTCGCAGCCTGGACACTTGCCATAGATTTGTATAGTTTACATAGCAGCACTGCATGGTAACGCATGCAAACTGATTGTAAGTATTGTTCATGATTAAAGGGGAAGTTCACCCTGAAGAAAACTTTGTTGTAAAAATAGCAGAAAAAATAGTAAAAAATATTGGTGAAAGTTTGAGGAAAATCCGTTAAAGAGTAAGAAAGTTATTAGAGTTCAAAGTTTTGGATTTGTGACGTCATAAACGAGCAGCTGCCCCATGTGTTATGTAATATAAAATGAATGAATTTCAAATTTTGTATGGTTCCTGATGACTTAATTTTGTTTTCTTTTCATGATCGGGTGTGAAATGATTGGTCTATTGATATAAAAAAGGTAAAGTGAAAACCATTTTCAATTTTCTGAGAAAATGACATTTCATTGATTTTTTACCATTCGCTATGTAGGAATGCTGCTCGCATATGACGTCACAAATCAAATAATTGAAATTCTAATAACTTTTTAATTATTTGATGCATTTTTCTCAAACCTTCGGCAATATTTTTTATTATTTTTTCTGCTATTTTTACAATAAACTTTTTGTCAGGGTGAACTTCCCCTTTAAAAGCTAACAGCTATAGCAATGATGTTCAACGGAGGAAACATCCATAAATTTGCATCATAATTAAAAGAGATATTTCCTGTTTTTATATGGCGCGTTCATCTGTTTTTTTTTTTCAATTAAAGAAATATGTTGAGGAAAAAAAAAGAATTTGAAATCTTGAAGAGTGGTTCCAAATGCCCGACATCCGAATAAATCTTTATATGGACAATTTTCGAATTAAAAGAGTGTGATTTTTTTGGGGGAAGGGGGGTCTTTGTTTTTGCATGCATAGGAAAAGTCTACAAATCATGGTTACGGAAATAGGCCAAATGCTTCGGGTGGCTGGATCTTTGTTTTGTGTAATTATTAAAATGGGTATCAAAATAAAGATTTTTAAAAAATTTTGATAACTAATATATTATGATATAGTCATTGAATATTGCAATTTACATTCTTCATATTTTTATTGATACATTGTACCACTGACACCATCATGCATAAATGTATATATTATTTTAGAATTTTGAAGACATGCGCTATAGAATTAATTTTATAAATATTAGTACAATGAGTGAAGTGGATGAGAACTGCTCACTTATTGAGGAATTTTATTTGTGCATTGCAAAACTTTATAAAAATTCGAGTTGATCATGTCAGTTGACAAAGAAATCACTCAGCCGATGTACGGGTCAGTGAAATTTAAATATCTCAGCTGAAGGTCTACTCACAAATACTTGTAAATTCAATCTGTTCATACCTAGATATCAAATATTTTCAGCTCGTGCTCGCATTATTGATTTTCACGATAAAAAATGAAATGTATTCACAATTCCCAGCTTCTGTCGAAGGTCTTTTTTAGGGATGGGGGTGAGGATTTTTTTATATATATACATCCTCACATAAAAAGGGACATTTTGATAATTGTTCGGAAAAATTAATGAAGAGGATTTTTATCTCCAGTATCAAATCAGGGCGTGATGAAAAGATCAGACAATTAAACTAGATTTTGTTTTGTATTTCAGAACTGTATGAGAATCAATAGACAGTTACGCATCAAGATGCAAACCTGTATAGCTAGGGATGAAAAGTTATATGATATTTGTGGATGAAAAAATAATTTTTAAGGACTGTTTGTAGGAACTCATGAAGAGGATAAGTATATAACTAATCAAAATTTGGCACGAATACAGGTGTCAAGTTGTGCGGGAGCGGGGAGCACCGCTCCCAGGAAGCAACAGAAGAAATTGAGGAAATTGTGCCTTCATGAGAAAAAAATAAAAATGGGAAAAAGGAGAAGAACAAAAGAAGAGGAAAAAGGAGAGGAAGAGGAAAAGAAAGAAAAGAGGAAGGCAAGAAAGGGGAAGAGGAGGAGGAGGAAAAAAGAAGAAAAGAGAAAACTTAGAAAAAAGTGCCATATTTTCATTCATTTAGTTACATCTAGACTAGCTTGCAAAACGTAGCAGAGTAATTCAGTAATACTGAGCACACTTAATCTGGATTTTTTATACATATTTTACCTTGCACTTGCACAGTGCCAGTGAGACTTAGAAAAAAGTGCCATATTTTCATTCATTTAGTTACGTCCAGCTTGCAAAACGTAGCAGAGTAATTCAGTAATACTGAGCACACTTATTCTGGATTTTTTATACATAAATTATTTTACCTTGCACTTGCACAGTGCCAGTGAGGTGAGGACAGGTCTGAGTGAGGAAATTGAGTATAGGCGCAAAACAATGTTATTTATCTATTAATTGATACTTGAGATTCTGATATATATATCCGATATTATATCCCTTACTTAAGATTGTTGTATTGAGAGTGTACACAAGGAGAATAAGAATAGTTTTACTACGATAAACGTTTGTCGTGATATAGTTCATTTTGATGTGCTAGTTACCGCCTACATGACATAACACGCACTGTAAGTTCCTAAGGACCATGTAAACTCTACCAAAATAAGTATTCTTAGTCTGTAAGTTGTAACAACACATAAGTTGTATGATGTTAGAGATAAGCATTAGCAAGCAGTACACAATATATACGATTACAACTGTACAAAATTGCAAGGTCTATTTAAGCATAAAGCAGTACAGAATAAATACTGTAAGTTTGTATCAGTAAGAAGTCCTAACGTCCAGGCTGGAAAGGTGTATTGTACCTCTAGGTCTAAACGACCCAACTCCATCATTAAACTAATAGTTTCTGATTGGGAATGGATCTTTCATCCATTTAGATGCTCAATTATATGCACTACATGTAACAGTACAAAGCCAAAGTGAGTACTGAAAGTCTATACATAAGTTATCAAGTATTATTGGGGTGACTTTGTAACAGTACAGCCATGTGAATATGTAACTCATGTTGTATCTTTCTTCACAATGCGCAAAAATGTAGACATTTCAGAATAATGTTGATTATGAAAAATCAACCACAAGTGGTTGTTTTTTACCAGCTGATTGAGGAAACTTTGAGCTTCAAAACTTGCTCCTGAGGAAGAAAAAATAATTTGACGCCCTGCACGAATACATCCCTGGGTAAAGACATGCATTTTCTGAATGTATTGAAACTAATTTCCATGTTAATACCTTTATTCTTTATTCCTTTGCTCTTTCTATTATTTTTTGTTTTTCATTTCTTTATTGCGCCCTCTGAAAGTGGCGCCCGGGGCACGTGCCCCCCCCCCCTAGATACCCCACTGGATCTGAATACTAAGTTCTAACCGGTCGTTGAATTGCCGAAGGAAAGGGGTTCGAGATTCACACCACTTCCAATTCCCCTTCGTTCAGAAGGGTTGCATTTTCTCCAGACGTGTAGAAAAGGTCTTTATTTTTCAAAACAAGCTAAACACATTAAAATTGTAGAAAAGGAAATTCATTCAAAAATATGTAATAGGTTAGTGAATGAAACTGTAACTAAAAAATATACTTTGTTGTTTTCCCTGATTTAGATTTTATTTTTAAGTTGTAATTTATTTCAAATACTTGATTCAAGTCTAAAATCCGATTTACCGATTACAAACGATGACATCATTCTTTGATTTCCACGCAGCAGATGACCGTACGGCTGGGATTCCGAACACCATTGAACTAGCTACTATGGAATGAGTACCAGTGAGGCGCACGTTGGCCTGCCATTTGTAGTAACAAGTTGACATCCAGGCTGACACTCACAGTAGCACACACAAAAACTTACAACTACCAAGGGGGCATTATAACTGTTTAAAGGTCAAGTCCACCCAAGAAAATGTTGATTTGAATAAATAGAGAAAATCAAACAAGAATAACAATGAAAATTTGATCAAAATCGGATGTAAAATTTAAAAAAGTTATGACATTTTAAAGTTTCGCTTTATGCACAACTCAATGACATGCAAATGATGCCCATCACTCACTATTCCCCGGGATTATTCCTTTTCTTTTGTATTTCATACAGTATTTCAATTTTTAGAGATTTGACAATAAGGAACAACTTGACTGAACCATAATGTTGAAACAATGGCAATTCCACATGTACAGAGCAAGGAGTTGTTATGTGTTTTATACTTATAGCTCCATGTTCAGAGCACTGGAGCTATTCTGTGTTTTAGGAATAAAAGTTTGTTTCACTGCAGGAACATTGGGGGGATTAGAATGTAATGTTTCACATTTCATGTAATAAAATACAAAAGAAATAGTGAGTTAATGACGCCTTCAATTCCCTCTCATTTGCATACCAACTAGGATGGGCATATATAACTGTTTTGTGAAATTAAGAGTAACTTTGAAATGTCATAACTTTCTTATTTTACATCCGATTTTGATAAAATTCCCAGTGTTGTGCTTGTTTGATCTTAACTTTTTGTTGGGGTGGACGTGTCCTTTAAAAAAAAATCAATTTTACGTAGACCTACCGTGAATCACAAAGTGGTGTAAAACTTTCAAAAAGGAATGATATAGAGAGATTGATTTTTATCTTTTCAAATGTAAGTTTGTTGAAGCTAAGCCTTCCATCGATGGGTCGAGCGGGTGCATTGCGATGATCCCGCACGCGAATGAGACATTGGGAATTGCAATATGGCGATTGGAATGTTGTTAACGCATGGAAGGGGAAGCACAGTAGGTGTACTACTACGTACAGTGTAGTTCAGTGGTGAACGTGACGTCATGTAAACACATTTCACTTTGTTTTTGGACAGATAGACTGACCGACCCTGCACTGAAAAATCAAGATGTCTGAGAAAAATAACTGTACCAACGGGAGAGCCAAACGACCATTTCTGATAGGAGTTGCTGGAGGTACTGCTTCTGGAAAAGTAAGTAGTTTGCTGTAATTATTATCTGAAATGTAATTTGTACGTGCTTTTTTTAGCGGGAGACCGCGAGGTCGGTCGTTGTGCAATTAGGCGCGATGCGAGGGAAACTCAATTGCAATTGTGTGTGTAGCACGTGTACAAATACCTACGTGTACATGTCAATGCATGAAAGTGACTGTTACAAGAGTGGCTATATCTTTTGTAATGTGACATTGTAATTTGAAAAGAAGCACTTGGTTTTTTGCCATGCTGATGTATAGATGTAGAATAAAAGGAAAACAAAATACATGCTAACATATGATAGAATGAGCATAAGGAACCTTAAAAATGTTAATGGAGGAGGCAGTGCCAGTCGGTGTGCTTGAGCCTTGGCTTGACATTATTGTCGGTTAACATGGCGCAGAAGCAATTAGGCCTACCCAGAAAAAAGAAAGGCGAAGCTAAAATAACGGTCAAGTTGTCATTATTGTGGTTTACTTCAGTTTAAGGAACAACCCGTCGCATTGCCATTACATGTGTAACTAGTTAGATTCTGATCTAATTTCTATGAAGTACCATAGTACCACTCGTTCTATGAACATGGTTATAATATGCATAGTCTCGCAATACGTGTGAGTGATGAAGTATGATCTACGGGTACACACACACGAAAGTGTGAATGGATGCGGAAATACTATGAATATTAAAAGTGTGTGTGACTGAATAAAAAGTGCTGCTGTGTGAAGCCCCGGGGCCACTTACATTGACGAATGGATACGTTCAACCAACAAAAAAAACATGTAAAAAGGATGTCTTTTTCAAAATAGGGCATGTTACGTACATAAGGTTATCAAAAACACTCAAATAATGAAAAAAGGTATCTATTTCGCTATGAAAGCTACGTGTTTAGGGTCAAATTTGCGAGGGGATAAAAAATCAAGATAATTGTTTTATAAAGAACATACTTTTTGCCCCCAAACAAAGTTTTCTAAATCTTCCCGATTAGTGGAACACAGTTGACAGATCTATATCATCAGAAGCCTTGCAGATTCTGACAAGTCTGGCCTGAGTCAAGTAAACTTTGCATGAGATCAGGGCTCTAATGGTGATAGCAGTTCTCAGGGATGGATAAGCTACATGTATATGTCCAGGATACAAGATAGCAAGAGTGAATCTTTCTTAGAGAGCCTCGTTTTGCCTGGACTCTGATGCTCCAGTCACTGCTAAGACCACCATGCTTTCCAAAGGCTATATAAGTTGGAGTTCTTGCCAACAGCTGGTTCAGCGGATGAAGATTTAGCTTCCTGAGAACAGAGTGCCATTGTTGAACATCGTACAGATCCAGATTTACATGAATCAACTCCCATCATTTAGTAACTGTTAGACATTAAGAATTGATAGGTCTCGTACATCAAAGATCAAAATCATTTTATGAAGTCTAGATCTAGAGTCAAGTTCAAAGGGTTTTGCTGATAAACTAGCAATCTGAAAATATGCCATTGACAAGTAGGGTATGCCTTGTGCAATTGTGCTGGAGAAAAAAAAATATGAAAAGCATAGTGACCCTTTCTCAGGTCAACAATACGCAATTTTAATGAATTGCTATAGAAATTCTAGAATCAGTAACATTGTCGATCATACATACTGTTTTGAAGACAACTGACTTGCAAAATGGCAATGGCATTGGGAATGAGGTTGGGTGACTTTGGTTAAGTGTTGTCATGAGTACATGTAAAAAAAAAAAATTTCGATTACTTTAAAAATACTTCATCTTGAACATCTTATAATATTTTATTTATCTCGATTCATTTCATTATTCGTGATACAAATTTTATATTGCTCATGAAATTAAAAGATGATATTGTCCATTTCATAAGGGAAATTTTTTATCTATAATCCATGTAAATTCTGATTTCAAAATTTAAACATTTTTTGATTTCATAAAAAAATTGTAAATCATCTAGTTTGTACAGATTGACAACAAATTAAATCCCTTTTAATAAATTATCATTTTAAGTTATTCTAATTCAAAACAAAAAATACTAGTAACATTCTCGTAGTCAAATGCAAATGTAAAGCAACCACTTTCCATCCCTATATCTGCTCGTCAAATCTTCATCCTTTCAAAATCATCACCATTATTTCAAGCCTACTGTTAATGAGCTCTTTATAATTTTTATTCAGCTTTGAAACGACAAATTTTTATGAAAATGAAATTCAGTTTGGTTTTAATTGTGATACATATATAGTTTTGTTTTCATCATTTCCTCCACATTAACTTGATAGATTGATACTGAATAGAAGATGGTTTTATACCTTTTCTATGTAGCTGTAGAATTAGACCAAATTCAAACCTCTGCCCCCTTGTATACATTTACACGTTCAATTCAAGTTCATTTACAGTGCATGTATGTGCAATTATCAATATGGTTGATACTAAACTTCAGATAAGACTTATGGTCCCTACCAAAACAAACATATTGGAGGCTAAAAACTCTTTTTTTTCATATTTATTGTTAAATTGCTTCTTTTTGTTTGGTATGTTTTTTAACCAACAACACCGATTGACTTGTACCTGTTAATGGCATGACAGACTGTCTCGTTGAGGCTGGCGTACTCTCCTAAAGCTAATGTGCAAGCAAGAAATTGCCAGTTTTATTCAAATTTACTTCTGAAGGTGATCAGACATGATTGTTCGAGTGATATGTGCCATCATTCATTACCTTGGTAGACAAACATGTCGAGGATTAGGATTGTGCTTTTGAGTGGGGGTGGGCATCAGAATTATGATAGCTTTGTGGTTAGGGTTTGGGGTTTGGTTATTTTGGCTTGATGTGCAGATTTTCCATTGAAGCAATTGTAACAAGAGCAAACTTCAAGAAGTCCTATTTTAGAGCAGTTTGCTTTGATTAAAGAACACAAGACCAGGCTACATGTGATCATTTTATTAAATTCCTCTTTGTCAATCTCTTTGTTGTTGTATTTATAGTCATCAGTATGTGAGCGTATCGTAGAAGCCCTCGGTCAGCAGAAGCTGGACAGCAGGCAACGCAAGGTAACGGTCATCAGTATGGACAGTTTCTACAAGGATGTTATCACAAGCAATGCTGCTCCGGGTTCCTACAACTTTGACCATCCAGGTACGAGTTTGACTGTTTTGGGATGGGGGGTGGGGGGGGGGCTAGTATCATTTTGTAATAGATCTGATACTAGATGACTGCAGTCACATACCCTGATTTAAACAATTAATAGGTGGATCTTGAGAAAAATCTAGCACAAAAGCAAAAACTAAAAGGACAGTATGAAAAATAACCTTTACTATGACAAAAGGGGGTCAGGGGGAGAAAGAACGGAAATTGAAAAGAAATGAGAGAAAAGAACTTAATGAAAGGACAAGAAAAGCTGTAAAGTGGTAAGAACAAAAAAAGAGAAGAAAGACATCATACTCTACTTGATAGAAAAGGACTTGAAAGCAATGAATAGAAATAAAAAAATTAAACAGGAAAAGAAAATAAATGCATATAGATACATGTATAAAGAAAAGAGAAGAACTAAAAACAAAAAAAGCAAACACTTGGAGGCAAAAAAAGTATGTTGTGAAATGAGAAGATTTGAATTTTAAAGAATTACGTGTAAAGAGCACGCTACATTATATATGCCAAGAGTATAGAAGTTCATGTGAAAACCCAGCATTTCATGGAAGTTACAGTAAGTCTGACATTCTAGCTTAGACTAGTTTAAATTGTCTATTAGAAAATCACCCCTTGGGCTCTTAACACATAAATATGTTTTTGTGATTGATTGCATTGAATACAATGTACAATTAATTGTCAAAATCAAGCTATGATTAATTGCTAATCTTTGTGTTACATGATAGGAGCATGTTCTTAGGCCGTGTTTATGCTTCCACTTTTCAGGCCAGAATCAGCGTTTCCAAACGTGGTTAGTCCAAAACACGGTTGCCTCCATGCTTACTTTCATTTAAACGCTGTTTCAAAACGCTGATCGTAAACTCACAAAAAGGTGCGTTTGTAAATGTCGTTTGACCACAATCAGGCTTTCTGGGGATGTATAAACAGAACCACGATCGTAAACGTGTTTAAATGACGTCATTTGGTACATGCTTCCGGTGAGATGAAAATCCGCGGGCAATACAGTCGTATTGCTCCATGCTTATCTCCACTAATAACAACAATCGGAGAAAACTTTCGAAAAAAGGCGCGCCCATTTTGACCTAGCTTTACGATGCGAAGCCAGCTGGAGATCATGATTTGCTCTGAAAAGTTAAGTATAAACAGCACTCCCAGAACCACGTTTACGATCGACGTTTGAAATCCCTGATTCTGTCCTCGCAATGGAAGCATAAACACACCCTTAGGTGCTCGGTCAGCAACGTAGAGATCATGTAGCACAAGAAATGTATTAGGTTTCATGGAACACCATGTATCTTTCTTGGGCATGGGTTGGTCCTGAAAGGACCACCCAATCTCGACGTTTCGACAAGTGTGTTCTTATCGTCCTCAGAAGAATGAGCTATTGTAATATTGATTGAACAAAATGTAAATGACCTCAATTACTTTTAATTACAATAAACTTAATCTATGATTTATTTCCGTGACCTTTTTCATGTCAACTGCTTAGCATCGTATAGTGTAATAGGCAGGATCTGTGCTCTGAACAAACTTTCATGGTTTCATTTTCTTTGTAACTTGAATTATGTGGAAATAGGTGGTGCTAGTACATACAGAATACAAATCAATTTCATTCATGACTTTTATAGAAAATAATTGAAATTGTAATCAGGGCTCCACACTAACCCATTTTTTCTACTGGTCCAACCTTTTCATGTCGGACCAGTAGATACCCAGTTTTTCAAATTTTTACTGGTCCGAACCTAAAATCTACTGGTCCCAAAAAATAAAGAAAATATTAAGAAAAGGCGCAAATTTATTTTTATAGCATTTCGTTACCCCCCCAAAAAAAAAATGAAGGAAATGAAAGACAAAAAGAAAGCAAGACAGAAACGGAGAAAGAAAGAAAGAAATAAAAGAAAGAAAGGAAGGAAAAGAAAGGAAGAAAAGAGGTAAAGAAAGGATAGATGTAAAGGAAGAAAAAAAGAAAGAACTAAAGAAGGAAAGGAAGGAATAAGGGAACAAATATAAGAAAGAAAGAAAGAAAAGAAATGAAGGAAAGAAATGAAGCAAGTAATACAGAAAGAAAGAACAAATCCAGAAAGTAGTAAAGGAAAGAAAGAAGAAGCAATAAAAAAAGGGTAAAAGGAGAGATGGAAAGATGGACAAAAGAAAGAGAGGAAGGATTGAAAGAAGGAAGAAAAGAATTTAGGAAGAAATAAAGGAAAGGTAAAATGATAGATAGAAGGAAAGAAATAAATGAAGGAAGGGAAGGAAAGGAAAAAAGCAAGCAATTATAAAAAAAGAATAGATGAAAGGAAGAAGAAAAGAAAGACTGAGAGACAAAGAAAGGAAGGAATGAAAAAATAAAGGAGAGGAAGGAAGCAAGCAGTAAAAAAAAGGAAAGGTAAAAGGATAGAATTAACAAAGGGAAAAAGGAAAGAACAAGACAGATAGAAGAAAGGAATGAATGAATGTAAGAAAGAGAGAAAGGGCTGAGAAAAGAAATAAAAAAACAAGAAAGGGTAAATTAATGATGGATAAAAGAAAGAAAGAAACAAAGAAAGTAACAAAGAATGAAGGAAAGAAAGGGGTAAAAGAACGAAGGAAAGGAAGGAAGAAAGGAAGAGATGAATATAGGATTGATGGACTTAAGAACTTAAGAAAGAAAATATCAGAAAGACAGATAGAAAGAGAAAAAAAGAAAGAAAATATTTTATAAAAGGATAGAAAGAAAGAATGAATTAAAGAAAAAAGGGAGATTCAAAAAGAAAGACAGTAACAAAAAAAATCGAGGGAAGAAACACAGAAAGATTGAGAAGGAAAGAGAGGAAGAAAGCTAAAACTATCATCATAAATAATTTATCAGTTTCTTTTTGGCTCAATTAAAATAGCTACGAAAGAAAGTCAGATACCAAGTGTATCAACACACACATAAATGCATATGTGGGGCTATTATGTATTCAGACGATATCACCCGAAACCCGATCTGTTTGAACCAAAAAGTGAAAATTTCTCCTTTTACTGCTTACAAATGACAGAGTTACCCCAATTTTTAAGAAATATGGACATTATAAGAGCCTTTCATGAGTATGAACCGTGAATTTTGACAGTTCTGTGAGAGATTTCTGCCAGAGTTTAGCCATGCTTCGTTCGTGCGGCCAGTAGAGAATTTACCATGTAGGTTGTGTGGCTGACTACATGTACACTGTACTGTATGCATGCTGTACTCTGGTAACACTTACGTGCGATTCATTCTGTGTGTATTCTGTGTGTGAATGGCAGAATTTCACGGGGGAAATGGTTTGCTGTGAATTTGACCATTTCTGGAAAAGTTATTGGCCCAACAATGGTTTTTATTACTGGTCATGTCAGACCCTTAAATCTTGCTATTTTTGGAAAAATTACTGGCCCGACAATGATATTTTTTACTGGTCATGTCGGACCAGTAAATCTTCCTATTTCTGAAAATACTGGCCCGACAGCGATTTTTACCGGTCTGGGACCGTTGGACCGCCGTTAGTGTCGAGCCCTGTTGTAATTGACAAAAGTAATTGAACATTTCTTCCATTGCGTAATTGTAATTGAAGAAAGTAATTGAGCCCAACCCTGAAGAACACTTCTGATTAGATCCTGGTCAGTGTTTTAAACCAAATACACATGTAACAGTGGTAATGTGGGTGCGTCATGGTCTAGTGGTTCTGACTCTCACCTTTGAAACAGGGTCGTGAGTTCGAATCCTAGCCATGTCGTGTTTTCCTTCGGCTTTGTATCCTTTGGCAAAAAGCGCTTTATAAATCCAATTATTGTTATTCACCCTTCAACATGGAGCAACTGAAAGATGAGTATGAAAATAATACCAAAATATGCTTGGAAAATAACTATCAGGACCAATCATTAAAGCAATGATTACATGTAAATATTCATATTTCAGACAAGACAACTTCAAATCTTAAAGCAATGATTAAATGTTCATATTTCAGACAAGACAACTTCAAATGATACCAAAATATGTCGGGAGAATAACTATCAGGACATACCAATAAAGCAATGATTCATTGCTTTATTTCGGACAAGACAATTTCAAACTGACTGGACATTTTTTTTTCTAGGACTATCTGTATACAGGTGGTTGACCCAGCAAGTTTGACTGTATTAATATTTCTTTATATTGATTTGACAGATGCTGTGGATGAAAAGATGATGAAACATACTTTATCTGAACTCCGAGCCGGTCAGCCCGTCGGAGTGCCTGTTTACGACAAAGTCAAGAATTCAAGGTGATCATATAACCATTCAGTCTCATTAATTTTTATCAGGGCACCTCATTTTCACTTCTGCAAAGTTTCTTTAAGGGGAAATCCAACTCTAATAATAAAGTGATTTGTGTGAAAGAGGAAAAGTTAGGGGGAAAGAGAATTATGAAAATTTGATGTTGCTATTGATATTTCATTGTTTCATCACTTCTTACCTGGTGGATGTTTCATACATGTAAAGCTGTTCGAGAGTTCAGAGCGAATTAAAGAGCGACTGGTGATCCTTTTTTGTGGTAAATAATATGCATTATTTAATATTCATTGATGATAGTTAAGTGTGGAAAAAAGGTTCACCAGTCGTTCTTAAAGTCGCTCTTAACTTACGATCAGCTTTATGAAACACCCCCCCCCCGGTGGGACAAGAAATGCAAATAAAACAAATGATGCACACATATAGTCCAGCATTAGTAAGTATATAACATAGAATTTAGAAAAGGTCCATGGGCTTGTTACACAAAGGTTAGCAATTGATTGAGGGTCTTGTTTCTATATGAGTGATTGCATTGATTATTGTGTGTGATCAATTATAAAGATCAGCCCTACAATCAATCCCTAAGCTTTATGTTCCAGGACATAGGCGGACACACTCTGCTAGACCTTGTGTGTATCAGACTGCTCCAGGCATATAACCTGTACTATTGCCCTTGGTAATGTGCATTATTTATGTCATATTGACTGACTTTCCAACAACCGCAATACAGTACACTGCATGAGTCAACCTTTTATATCAAAGTCAAATGATTTCCTAACTCAAAACAGTTTTTTCAGACTAGAATATGCAAAACATGTGTAATAACCATTAACATCTTCTATTACGGTAAGTCTCACAGATTTCTTTGGGCCCAAGATATTTGACTTAGGACGAGGCACATATATGTATTTTTATTTTTTCACCACCCAGAACGGCTGTCAACCAGATATATCCAACAGACGTGGTTCTTATCGAGGGTATCCTAGTTTTTTACTTCAAAGAGATCTTAGATATGTTTGACATGAAACTCTTTGTAGACACAGATGCAGATACAAGGTTGTCAAGAAGAGGTTAGTTCTTTTCTTCTATTTTTGCAATTTTTAATTCACCATAGAAATAGAATGTACCATAAATTGTGCATTATGGTCCAATTTTACATTACAGGCAATTTGAAGTTTCACCGGGCCGCACTACCTTTATAAGGAACTCCCATCTATGATTTGATCAGTGCAAAAAAGATGTTTCGATTCAACTGCTTGGGATATCAATAAGGAAGGTTAATTTTGTGGATATATTCACAATTTTTATGCCTTCATCCAAGCTGCAGGTTATGTTTTTAGGTGTTTCATAATTTTGGATTTTGTTCTGTTGTATTTTAGGGAAATTGATTACTTATAACATTTGCAATTTGGGGGACCTCTTCATGAAAATTGTCAACACTGACAAGTCATGAAAGATCGCCATAGTAATATGCACCTTGGGAGCATTTTATAAAAGGACTGGTCAGATTTTTTTCCGACTAAGTCTGGTTTGTCCTGAAAATGGTAACATTAGACACCCTTGATACTCTGATACATGTAATGTGAAAACCAAGGAAAGTTGTCAGAACTGACAACTTGACGGAGGAAAAATGTTGGAGAAATGCCTCCTTGTACTCTTTTTGTTTCGCAGACAAGCTATTGATTTATACCTTTCTACATGTCTCCCCCTTACCCCACTCCCCCTCCCTACTTGCCCCACCCACACCCCTACAGTCATGCGTGATGTGAAGGAAAGGGGCAGGGACCTTGACAAGGTGCTTGTGCAATACGTCAAATTTGTGAAACCTGCCTTCGAAGAGTTCTGTCTTCCAACCAAGAAATATGCCGATGTAATCATTCCCAGAGGTGCCGAAAATACAGGTGAGAGTCTTCTCTTTTGTTCTTCACTGAGGCATTTTAAATATGTCCTTGCCATATCAAATGTAATATGTTTGATACTTACAGTATTTACAAGACCTTGGCTATGATTACTGAAGAATTGATGTATAGAATATAATTGATGTATAGACGACTTTTTTGGAGTGTTACAAGGTTCATATTTTACATGTACCTATTTGATTTTTACAAAGTAAATAGATTGAATTATATTTGGACAACTCTTTTTATTTTTCCTGTCATACATGTGTATCTTGAACAGTTGCCATCAATTTGATCGTCCATCACATTCGAGACATTCTCAACGGGGGCATCAAAACAGAATACCAGAATGGAAAAGCCAAGCTCATCGATGGCCTTTCGACCCCCATGCACAATGCTACGCTAATACCAGCCGTCCCGGTCGGAAGGAAAGTGTCAGAATCAGGAGGACGCCCTCACTAGTCCAAGAGGCACCAATCCCATGCATACTTCACCGATACGTATGCATGATTATCATCAGGGACATTTCTTATCCATAGAAATGAGGCAGTTTTGAGAAAGATGTATCGAGCGATGAATTTCACGGGAGCCGAGAATCTACGTTATCACCCATAATGCCAGGTTGTCGCTGAAGAGGTGCCATCATTTCTTATACATGAATATTTGTGTGTGAGTGTGTGTGTTTGATATGAATGCATGTGAATTGTTAAAGATTGGCAGAAAAGTCAACGAAAGGCATGATTGATTTTGTGACGGCTGGTTATGTGTGTGTGCATTATTTAATTTGCCAATCTAACAAAGTGTGTATTATAACAAGCATTGGAAAGAGTTTTTTCACTCATGTTTCCCTTGCAGATTTGAGAACTCCTCTTGTTTTTGGCCTCTTATATTCATATTCAGTATGAGAATTCAGGGCCATTTGATGATTTTTCGCAGGCTGAATTTTACAGCAGTTAAAAGTTCTCTTGTTGTTCATGGGATACAAATTCCTTTTGAATTATCATATTGTAAAAAAAAAGTTAGAGAGAGAAAGATAGAGGGGAGAGAATTTTATTGAAACCGATGGTGCTGGTATATGTCAATTAAATGTATTCACTGTGTCACACTCACACGATTTGATAGAAATCTTTGATTTTAAAGGAAACAGGTGGTTTGGCTTTATTATGAAAATAATTTTTTGCTTGTATGTCATTGTTAAATGTGTTTCGTTGCAATCAAAGCTGGTTGGTTTCATATTTGATGATTGGATGTTGGACTTTGCCTACTTCTATATCATGCCACGTATCATCCCTTGTGAATAATTGAACAATGTGTATATGCATTGTAAAACAATATTCAATAATGGTGGGTCACAGTTGCATGCTCATAGGTGTTCACCACTCTGAATGAATGGAGAAGGCATGGCAGTGTAACTGGTAGAGTCCCTTTAAGGGAAAAAAAGGAAAAGAAAAGCAATATTTTTATGCAGGTGATTTGTGGGAATTGTATTCAAAGGAAACCAAATTTTTGAGTCTTTAGTGCTTTTCTCACATGCTACAATTTTCTTAACCCTAATCTATAGGCTGGGCTAAATGGCAAGTAACACCCACCTATAGTACGAGTTAAACTCGGCTCACTTTCTTTTCTCACAGCATTTTAATATGCAAAGTGGGTTAACCCCCACCTATGGTACTTGATTATTTAGCCCTGTGAAAAAGCAGGATTAGCTGCAGTGTTGAGCATGAAAGTCCAGGGTGAAGGGTCGCTAATGGGAAAGAAACCCAGCCAAGCCACAGACATTGCTCAATGTGTGCTGTAGGGGCCACGGAGCCAGTGATATTGTCCATTCAGAGAGTAGCATTCGGGAGAAAAGCAAGCATTTCCTTCTCTGAGATTGGGCTGAAAATTTGACCTGTGAGAAAAGGAAGTAAGGGGTTAAAAAAATGTGAGAAAAGTCTCTTAAATGACGGGTGGTTGCTGAAGCAAAGTATATTAAATATTTTGAATGGATTGCATCGAAAGGAGGGGAATTCAGGTTTCACAAAGAAGTCGAGTTGATACTTTTAAGACCCTTTTCCTTTTTGATGTAGATAAAAAACAATTATGTGGAGTTAATTTCTTTGCAATCCAATAATGAAATAAATCAACGCTTCTTAATTTTACAACTCTGGCAACTAGTGCCATGTTAGTTCTTTGTGTTTAATAGCATGCATATTAATGTAATGGTACACATGCATTCTTTACATTAGTTTAATGGCTCATGAGTTAACAAAGAATTTCTCATAAACAGCCAGTTGTTGATAGCAGAACACGCATGTACTTAAAATTGTAATGCAGTTTCATTCATGTTTTTCTGATGATTATGGAGGCTTTGTAATAATTTTTAAGTCTTGCATGTATAAATTACGATAATTGTGTTGGCAGTTCAAAAGACATGCCTGTATTAGAGTTGTAAGATCCGAAGTTTTTACTTGAAATTGTATGTGAATCAGAATGTATTGATATTTCTTTAATGATTGTCGATTTGATATACCATTATGCAAGCCTGCCAACTACCGCTTTTTTCCAGGAGTTACCCCCATTTTTAAGATTTTTTATTAATAAAAAAAGGAGCACTCTGTTTTAAAAAAATCGGCCCATATACAGTATTTGTGTGGTGGGGTATGGGTAATTTAGTTTTTCTACTCTTGTAATTTCTCTAGCCCGTATTTTGAAGGTGGGTATAACTTAAACCCAGGTTTAAAGTTGTGGTTTGAGTATGGCAATTGTTATATGAATCATTAACAGTAGTGATATCATATTTCAGCTCATTCGGCTCTCAAATCATTCATAATTGTCTAGGAAGTATAAATAGATGATTGTCTTCACCATCGATGAATTAGGAAATAGCTTATTAAACATGAGAAACATACAACTTTTGGCTTCCCATAATTTTAGCACAGAGTTAGACCATGGTCTAAGTTAAACCTGACTTCAGAATACGGGCTTCAGTGTTTGAATATAAGAATGTTAAACATGTCTTAATCGAAAAAAAAAAGTGAGGTAGACACACCCGATATTGAGCAGAAAATTTCGCACCACCCGAGTAGGCCTATTTTTTTCATTTTCAAATGTTGGCAGGCCTGTATTATGGAATATATTGATGTGAACTGAAATAATAGTGAAACAGAAAGGGTATCATGATGATATCGTGATGATTATTTTCTTAAGTTTAGTTTGATACTAGTATGTTATTTTACTTGGATCTACATAGTCAAGACAGCTTTTTTGACAATATATTTTGTCGATTTCAGATCAATATTTATCTTGTTTCTAGCAATTTACATTACATAATGTGTAGATAAATTTTATTTCCCTTTTTTTTCAAACTATAAAAAATTTTAGTTTAGAAAATAGTCGTGGCTGGATCTCTCCTAGCAAATGAGCATGAAGAGGAGGCAAGAAGGTCATGATGAGGGAATATTACTGTCATGTCACATAAAATTATTTTGTGAGAGAATGAAATGTTTTTTTTTTATTGTATCCCATTCACTTGACTTTTTATTTACATCATTAGCATGGAACATCGAGGTGGACTTTACATATTGCATTGCCAAGGGTTTTTTTTATAAATTTTTGTAAGTTGCATCATTCTGAGACTTTCAGTAGTCCAATAAAAGGCATTAACTTTGTATTAAAATGTATTCTGTTATCAGGTTGGGTATAAATTTCTTTAAAGCAATTATTTTTTTTTTATTTGCACTGTTATATTAAGGATACAATACAATATGATTTATTTCCAGTTTTAATTGAACAGGGTAGCCCTGTGAGACTGTGAGTTAAAAATGTGCTATGGTCTGACTCCCCACACATTTAAAAAATACATAGATAGTGAAAAATACCAATAATAAACATGATTATAGATACAAATAAAACTTGATAAAAACACATAAAGAATGTGATTTACAAGTTTCAACTATGTATATCAACATAGAATAGATAGCATTGATAAATAGATAGATTTGATAAGGTACAGTTACAGTGTATAGGACATTTCCCTTTTTTCTGTTGAGTGTATAGAGTAGGAATTAAACACATCTACTTTCTTTGGGTATGACACAGTATTAGTAATATAATGAGGCTTGATATATTTTTTTTATTCACGGCATACACATCAAGAAATAAAGCACTACTGGACGGTGCTCTAATTTCATATTCTTTTTTTTTCGCTTTTTTTCAACAAAATAGTTATATGAACGAGCCAGTTACATCCAAATGAGAGAGTTGATGACATCACTCACTCACTATTTCTTTTGTATTTTATTATATGAAATATGAAATATTTTTATTTTCTCGTCATTGTCATGTGAAATGAAGTTTCATTCCTCCCTGAACTCGTGGAATTCCATTATTTTAACAATTTGTGCTTCAAGCAAGGAGGTCCTAATCGTCAAATTCGTAAAAATGGAAATATTGTATAATTCAAACAATAAAAAACAAAAGAAATAGTGAGTGAGTGACATCATCGACTCTCTTATTTGGATGTAACTGGCTCGTTCATGTAACTATTTTGTTGAAAATAAGCGAAACTTTGAAATGTCATAACTTTCTTATTTTACATTTGATTTTGATGAATTTGAGCATTGTGCTTGTCTGATTTTTCTCTATTGATTCAAATCAACATTTTTCTGAGGTGGACTTGACCTTTAAAGCTCTAATCCCCGTAGGGTCTGGGTACTCTTTACTATGGTTATTTTTTATCAGTCTTCAAGTTTACGTATATCAAATTATTATTTATGCATGGAGATATACCTGACATAGCAAGGCACCCAACTCATTTTGTAATTCTCCAAATGATTGGGAGTACACTTTGGCTGACAAGAGTTACATGTATGGCATCTGCACACCAAATGTGGTTTCGCCTAATTCTGGTATTTCATTCCAAAAATAAATTTGATTTCATTAATGAATTTGTAAGAGACTGCAGTATATTCAAAATTCTGATAAGGTAAAATGATATTGAACCTTTTGTGATTGATTTGATATGGTTTTGTAGAATGTAACCTTGATTGTATTTGGTTTGCATGTCCCTTTCACAGTGTCATGAAAAGGAATATGTCTATTATTTACCAACACCATATTATTAAAGTAAAAAAACTATTTTGATAAAGTGATGTTAAGAAAGAATATCTCAACAGAGCTGCCAAGTAGTACGGATTTCCCGTATTTAGTACTGGAAAATGAGAAGAATACTGATGGTTTCATGCAAAATACTGATTTCTAAAGTTTCATTTTTATGTGTTCTATGGTATTTCTTTGAAAATGCTGATTTCCTCGCCAAAATACTGATTTTCAGCTTTAAAAATACTGAAATGTTCTTGTTCAGGTTGGCACCTCTGTCTCAATGACCATTGAGTAACCAATTGTTAGAGTAATAAGTTGTTAAAAAGTGATATTAAAAACAGATTTCCAATGAACATTTTATACATGTACCAGAAGTTTGATTTAGGATAAGTTGTTTTGATTTATTTATTGACTGCTAGCTGGATCAGCATATTAGCTTTTTTTTTCTACGATGTGCTTTGTAAATTTTATGTCTGAATATTCAGTTTCAACTGTAATGATTTAAGTTTAATGTGTTCAAATTGTAACCCTGAGTTGTGGGAGTAATATTTGATATATAACATTCTGCATTGTTACTATGATAATTAAAGTGAAGTCATATTGATTGACATCATATGTGTTGGCATTAAGCACTCTGAAATTCAGAGTCAAACATCCTATTTTCATTGAAACTATTGCATTGAATGTCTTTGTGTAGTTTATGAGCATTGGAATATTGAGTTTGTCACAACCTCGCTCTGAATACCAGAGTATTGAGGCAATTCTCTTATTTTCTCTTATTTCTTTAAATTGAACCAAATAAAGATGTGAATGTGATGGTGGATATACCCCAGACTACTTGTGGTACTACGCTGGAACAGGGACGTGCACTTATTAAACTCTCAGGAAAAAAATGCTTTGTAATGGAATCTAGTGACAGGCAGAGTGTGGCTTATATCCATGGAAATAAACCGCATTAGAAATATGTCTGAACAATAATTTTTATAGATGGTAAAACAGCAAATTGTATGTAGGATTTGAAATAGTTCTAGGTGCCCAGTGGTACATGTATATAACATGTATACATATGAAATGGTTATAGGTGCTCAATAGTACGTAGTGTGTATACATTTGAAATAGTTGTCATTCCCCTGACAGTGGTTGCTGTCAGTGACTATTTACATGCTTGAATCAATTGGGTGTTTTCTGGGAAGAAAAACTTCCACACTTGGATGGACCGAGCCCCCAATTGAATTTCTTATACTCGTGCTCTTTTGAAACAGGTGCATGGATTGATTTTGAAACAAAACGAGCAGTACCATTTTTTTAGTGATGTCGCAATGATTAACATTTTTGTAGGTATTTCATCCAGAAGTCTAAACCACAATGGACTTGTCTCAAAGATTTTATGAATTGATGAGACAGGCAGAATTTGTTCCATGATTTTTCACATTAATATTGATTACAAGGGTTTATCTGCTCAGAATCAACGCCAATTAGAGAAGTTAAACTAGTTACGGTAAATAGTCATCTTGAATACCAACCATACTGTACAGCATTTCATAGAAATGGACGATTCCAATAGCTTCAAAATTGCTCAGGCAGGCATACAGTCCGAAGGCTTCATAGCAACAGTTAAGTCATCTTAAATTCAAACTATACCCGTACTCTAAATGCCTCATACTCTAATTGTTCAAGCATGCATAGTCCAAAATGTTTCATTTCAATTGTTTAGTTATCTAAAATCCAAACTACTCTCATAGAAATAGATGATTCCAATTGTTTCAAAGTAGACATGCATAAGTCTGTCTGAAAGGCTTTCATATTTTCCCCCATACACCTTGATAATCACATTCTGGATAACATACAGATTTTTTTGTACATGGATTTGTAAAATAAGTGGTGATGTAATTGTGTTGTATATAATATCTAGAGTATAGAGTATTGTACAAAAGTATGGTAGATACCGGTAGCCAGTTCAACCCAGCGCATGCTTTTGTATTAGATTTGATTATGAAAATGATAGGAGCATATAGACTTGATATGCCTCTTATTTTTTTCTCTTATTTTGGAAAATTAAATTTTGAAAGTAGCTAATCTTTGTATGTGTACTAAAGGTTGTACAGGTTTTCAGTATTAATATGCGTTTGTGAGGCCATGCGCATTATAAAGCGTTGTTTTTATTTCGACAACTTCCAAAATGTCAAATTTTCATTTTGTCCATGGTAACACGATGAAGCCTTATGCGATAAATTGCAATGCTTTCCAGAAATGTGTATTCCTGATGTTTTTTATTTGGAATTTTATTTTAAGACATTCATCATTGTGTCTTATCTCATTCTCTTTATCTTTTTCTCCTATATCATTTAATTCTGTCTTTACTTATTAATTCAAAGAAGATTAGAAAAATATTTCTATTATTTCCCTTGAAAGGGTATTGATACAAAAGTAAGATTTTTTTTAAAAGTTCAATGTATGTTTTATGCAGCTCCTTATTGAAGTAGAAGTATTACTTAAAATTTGTCTATGCTTTCCCTCTCATGAACATTGAATTACAATGTATTTTTAATCCAGTCAAATACTACTCGGATTTAGTGCAAATGGTATTTCATTATTTTCTAAATTGTATTTGATATTAAGAGAACATTGCATCTATTTATTTTCACCCTTTCCAATTTGACTTATTTATTCCTCTCTTTAATTTTGTCAATTTATTCCTCTCAGATTTCTGTCATTTTATTTCTCCATTATAGTTCAGTCATCTTTATTTATTCCTTATCTTGCTTTCTCTTTACGTCTCTGTCTGCATACATTCGTAATTCCGATAGTTCGGTTATTCCGATGGTTCTTTAGTCCGAAAAAGAAATGAAGTTCGTAATTCCGAAAGGTTTGTTAGTCCGAAAACAAAGTGAGGTTCGTAAATCCGAAGGTTTGTTAATCCGAAAACGAAATGAGGTTTGTACGTCCAAAAATGATTAATGAACCTTATTTCGTTTTCGGACTTACGAACCTTCGGAACAAAGAACCTTATTTCGTTTTCGGATTAACGAACCTTTGGAACAACGGACCTTATTTTGTTTTCGGATCATCGAACCTTCGGAATAATGCCACAAATGTTCGGATAAACGAACCCTTTCGGATTAACGAACATCGAGGGATAGGCAATTTACGTGTTTCGGAATTAGGAACCTTCGGAATTAAGAACCTTCGAATTACGAAGTGTAACCATCTCTGTCATCCCATGCCTGTGTTATTTTCACTCAGATTCAGATTTGTAATTTTCTGATTGCTTGATATAAAATCATGTATTGAAAACTAAAACAAAATGTTTATAATCCAGTTTAAAATTGTTTTGTTTACTGTAATAAATGCCTTTGAAAGGCCAAATTGAAATTTTGTGTAATACCAATTTTGAGTTTGTTTACAAGTCATTCTTTCATAAAGCGTATGTAAAACATTTGTAAGGGGTCAATCGATGGAATGTATGTATATAGTATAGAAGCTAATATTCAAAGCAAATATAAACTAGCACTTATAAAGCTCCACCTCTAATCCTCAACTACTCATTCTAGCCAGTTTCCTTACCCATATTGCAACATTCCTTTTTAAAATTAAAAAATATCAGAAAAAATAAAATATTGCCAAAGGTTTGAGAAAATCCAAAGAATAAAAAAGTTCTTAGAATTTTCATCATTTAAATTTGTGATGTTGTATGCAAGCAGCTTTCCTACATATTATAAGGCTAAAAAAAATCAATGAAATTTCATTTTCTCAGAAAATAGAAAATGGTTTTTGCTGTACATTTTGTTTATAAAAAGAAATCATTTCACACCGTTAAAAAATTGAAATTTATGCATTTCATATCACATAACATATGGGGCACCTGCTTGTTTATGGCGTCAAAAATCCACAACCTGAATTTCTAATAACTTTCTTAATCTTAATGGATTTTCCTCAAATTTTCACCACTATTTTTTATTTTCTGCTATTTTTACAACCAACTTTTGTTCAAGGTGAACTACCGGTATCCCTTTTTTTAAAAGAATATAACAACATAATCATTCAACACAAAATTACAAATAAATCAACAGAATGCATAGTAATTAACATATTTACAATGCAAAAAGAGTGCCGACAGAAAATAAATCTAACCTGCATTTACGAAAATGAGCAGAAAGTTAACCTTTTTTAGTGACATTGTGCAGTGTAGTCTTAATATAGGCCCAATTGAATGACAACTCCAATTCTCTACTCGACATATTCATAACACAATTTTACTAAATAGCTGAACAAGTACATTTCCTCTCAAAACATTTTGGTCTCTTTATACAGATCAAATTATAGGTTAATTTATTGACTGATTATTGAAGTCATCTGAAAAGGGATATTTCAAGACTAGCTATTTATAACTAATAGTCAATGAGATCATACACACACTATTGGTTAGTTCATTCCCAGACTGTTCACCCCCCCCCCCTTTAAATCATACAAAATATAGTGGAAGCAGAATCTTTAAGAAAATTTGCATATTTATTTGTCTACTGCGCCCTCCAGGTTCCATTTTTACTCTTCTATTTTTATAAGGACACTTTAAAACAACGCTACATACAAAGATGATATCCTGAAATTTGATATCCATTACATACGTGAAAGGTGTTATAACGTTTCTTTAAGTGGATATTTTCATTTTGACCAGGCACCCAATCAAAATAAAATGTTCCTGAGATATTGTAAACTACATCCACTCTGACTCTCATTGCTTTGTACAAGTCATTACATCGACAAGCAATTAAAAAGCTCCCTTGAAATTTGATTAAATATACCGGTAGACAAAAAGGATTGTGATACTATCTTGCCGCTCTTTTTCTCATTTATGGAATGTTACTTTCTCATTCTCTCCCCTTCCCTCCTCCTCTTATTACATGTACATGCACCTTCATCTTTTTCCCCTTCATTTTGTTTTGTTCCTTTATCTCTCTCTCTCTCACTCTCTTGTACCTGTCTCCTCTTTATCTTGCCCCTCCTCTCTCTCTCCCTCTTTTCCCCTCCAGCTACAACCACCCCCCTCTCTTTTATTTTCTATCTGATTTTCCCTGTTTCAAACCTATTTCTCTTTCATCCTCTCATCTTCCAATATTTCTTCCTTCTTCAAACCATTTAGCTATCTCTTTTCAAAGTAAAAGTTGGACAAATAGAAAGAAAAAAATGATTCGAAACAAGATAATTCATTTTCTTACAAAAGTTTTTTCTTTTGTCATATATGTACATGTATATCACAACACAGCATCATGGGTTCACCATGAATATACAAGGTGATACAAGGGGCCCCACGTCAACAGAGAGATCTGTGATTAATCACAGATTATGACAATGATATTTTTAATAATCGTCCAGTTATTCATAAGCCCAGACTTTCATAAAAAGATATATGATTGGTGACAATGTAAAAATGTTGATTGTAACTTGATTATTTTCAATCAAAATAAATGATATGCAATTTGCCCCCACCCAAATTGATCTGGGGCCCGTTTCGTATAATATGTCACAATAACAATTTGCAATAGTAGTTCCCGATTTCACTTTCGTCGTCGAGAATTTCTTGCGTAAAGTTGAAATGATCAGCAGCGCAGTGCAGAGGAATGACATCGATAACATGATCGGCATCGCTCCTCTGAACTCAGCTCGGTGTGGAGCTCGGTCCAGCAGCCTTTTCACGCTCTCAACACCGAACACCGTACTTGAAATCACCCAGAGTCATCTGCATACTACGTGAAAGGGGTTGGCAAAGAATCTATCTGATGCATGATGTTCTGTCAATTAATTCATATCCCTCTTATACTCTCTACAATGAGTTTGAATTAGTAGAGAATTATCGAGAGGGGGGAATCTTGTCTCCTTCAAGAAAATGTGTTTTTCGCTTGCATCTTATAAATTAGAATGTAAAAATATAGCAGAATTAAGAGATGGCAAACAACTTATGGAATTACGATGTCATTTCCCTCTCATACTCTATCATATCAGTTTGGATGACTCAAGGTATATGTATGTGTATACCATGTCATCTTCTTACAGCCGGGAAGGCAAAGAATCGGTTGGATGCATGATGTTCTTTCAGATAGTCTCCTCCTTTCTCTTCATACTCGCCCCTAGTGATGAATGCTGATTGGTTGGTGGTATCCAAGGCCCACTTGGCTGCTCCACGCCAGGCATCCAGTGAGGGGTTACCTAGCAACAAGATCAGTTACATTAAATTTCTTTAATTCAATGCTTAAGCATGAGTACAATTTCACAAACAAGTTACTTCTTAAAAAAAATAGTCTTCAAGTCAAAGAAGAGCTCTAGTCTTATTAGGTTTTTCTCACATCTTACAACAAATCTATATTCATTTTTCTCTTTTATCTATTTCATATAATTGTAATGTTTCACACTAATGTGTAAATAAATGATTTGAATCATTGATGGTTGTGACATCTGTGTCTGATAATGGATTTCCATTTTTCTAGGACACCCTGTACGTGTTTCTCACCTGCTCGTTTGACTTTGAATAAAGATTGGAACGGTCTCATGGCTCTCAGCTCATGCTCTATCCTCTCTACCATGTTAGGATAGCTTAGGTTACCTCCAGTCAAATAGACATTCTATAAAACAAAAGAGAATAAGAAAGTTCTCTATAATTGTCCCCTAGCAATGTAAATGGACTCATCATTATACATCAGCTGCGGACAGGACTTTGTTCTACAGGACTGATTCTTCAAGTACCCGGAACCCATCTGAAAACATACGGGGATGGAGCTTTTTTGTTGATTGCTCCCAAATCCTTTGAATTCTCTACCAATCCAACTTTGTAACTATAACAACCTTGAGAATTTAAATCTTTTCTAAAAAACTCTTTTTCAGCAACAGTGTGAATAATTTTTGAAATAGCGGGAGCCATCACCTTTCAATATTTCTAGATATACTGCGCTAGACACTGTTCATCATCATCATCACAAAACATTTGGTTGCAGCTCAGTGGCATGAATCTAGCTCAAACCTAGGACTGGTATTCACAGCTTGTGTCACAATCTGTATACTAGCAAAGTAGTACTTTGACAACCATTAAATGCTTTTCTAACTTCTCTTTTAGTTTTTTACATCTTAAAGATAAATTCCAGTTTTGGTAACGATCTCAAAATGACTTTTTACAGAATATAATATAATGACCACCCAAGTGTCTGTTTGTATGAATAAAAAATATGTGCCAAAGGATTCTGGAAGAAATTGTGTAATTGCTGAGAAATAAGCAAAATAAGCGCGGATTCGGTCACTTCCGTCGGGTCTTTATTCAAGCAATAATAATACACTGTCCCACGTGTGCCTATCTGTGTTGGTGATCTTCAGTGTGAACATTTTTCAGCGTAGATTTCAAGATTTCACAAAGTTCAGTTTATGTAACTGTACCAGATCTAGATCCTCGATGATATACTGACAATTAAGCCTTGTTTTACAGACTCTCTCATGAAATCAGTGTTTACTGCAACTACTGGAATTTCTCTTTAAGTTCCATATCACTTTCTTAGTCAATGCAGTAACTGAAAATTAACTGTGCAATTAGTGACCTAAATTCATTTTTTTGTGATGCATGCTATGAAAGCATGGCTTATTCTCACCTGAACAATTTTATCTTGCATCTCAGGCTGATACTGCCTTAGCACATACTCCATTGTCTCTGCTAATCCGCCTTGGTCTAGTCCCATGATGCTCGGCTGAAACAGAGTCTCTGCGACACGTATCCTCTCCACGCCAAGCACCAACTGGTAGTACTCTGCGAGGTCAAAGGTCATTCGCTGGGTCACAGGGGATCTGTTTTCTCTGTGGAAGATTAGTGATCCAATACATGCATAATAAAGTGATAATTCATTTGTTCAATGACGTAACATCACCCCTGCAAAAATATTGCATACTAGCATGTCACCCAAAGCATGAAAAGGCTCCGGTTTTCGTAAACCTCTATGCAGACACGAGGTGGTTAATACTGATAGATGTTATTACCAGTTACATCCACAAAGAGGGGTGTTGAAGAAACTTGTTTAAATATCAAAGCAAGCATAAATTATAAAAATAAGCGTGAATTCATTTGATTGAATGCAAATTTATAGTTGATTTACATTCAACTGCAACTCAGTTTTCTTACAACATCCCAACGTGCTTCATGTGGGGGACTTACACTTGATTTGCGATTGATACAAAGTTCTTGCAGTACCTCATAAGTGTGGGCAAGGTCTAAGACAGGCCTTGATCTTGGCCCTGTCTTACAAAGAGGTGCGATTGATCCCATCTACTTCGAATATATGAAAATCCATCAGTGTCATAATTTTTCTACAAGAAATTTGCATGATTTCCTTTGTAAACAAAGAGAAGCACACTGAATAAAAAAATGGCAAACATCAAATCTAGAAAGTACTTTGAACAAACATGCAGTTTAGATGTTGACATTGCTGGCTTTCCATAGTTGTGGTTGATTGGATCAATCGCAACTTTTTGTCAGATGGGGCCCTGTATTCCGTAACACAGAGCTTAGGAATCATCGTCTTTTTTGACAATTGATTGCATTGAATACAATGTACAATCAATCATGAAAATCAGGTGTTAACCACCTGTGTTATGGGACTCGGATATACAGCCATATCAAACCTAGGAAGATACTCACTTATCCATATCTTGGTCAAAAACTGAGATAATTTTGTCCAATTCCGAGAGAATCTCTTGCTCCGCCTGAAAACTGAAACCTTCCGCATCATCCTCCTAAAAGTAAAAGAAAAACTTAGGTTTTGAATACTCTCACATGTCATTATCATCATAATTACTTATTCATTGAACAACTTTTCCCATAAGATCACAGAGTGTTGATTCTGCTTCTCGCTATTGACAATAACCAATAGTTCCTGGATGTAGCTCACGCAGTCTTCTTGTGTGACCAATAAACTTCTGGTAGCCTGAAGTAAAAATAGTATACGGCAAGAGGGATAAAACAAGTAGCAAGTTTTATAATTCCTCTAATATATTAAAGAAGAAAGCGAATGCGACTAGACTAGCTAGCACTAGTCTAGTCACATCAATATAAATAAGGTGAGTACAAAAACAAAAATTGCAAATACTGAACCTAAAATGTCTTAATTATCCTGATTGCAAAATGTTTATGGAATTTCTCTCCCATGATACACAACTACTCTACAATAAAAAGGAAAGGTTGGTTCATGTAATTTGATTCTTACCATAGCTTGAATATAAGCCCATTCTGAACCTTGGTCATCGCTGGCTTGCTCTACACTATCACCTGAATAGCAAAACAAAAAATACAATGATTTTTATTTCTAGAGAGTAATGATATTATCATAATCGGTAGCCTTATGGCTATCATCATCCTCATCCTCCTCCTCCTCATCATCATCATCATTATCATCATCATCATCATCATCACCATCATCATCATCATCATCATCATCACCATCATCATCAATATCACCACCATTATCATCATCATCATCATCGTCATCATCATCAATATCACCACCACCATCATCATCAGCAATATCACCACCACCATCATCACCACCACCATCATCATCATCATCATCATCATCAGTATCACAACCACCATCATCATCACCATCATCATCATCACTATCATCACCATCATCACATCACCATCATCATCATCGTTATCACCACCACCACCACCATTATCATCATCATCAATATCACCACCACCACCATCATCATCATCCTCAATAAAATGTACAGCAGGAAAATGTAACTCACCTTCTTGATCAGTTTCCATGGAGTCTGTGTCTTTAATATCTTTCAACACGAGTAGCTTCTCTTTGATATTCTGCCATTGCGTGTGGCATGCATTCAGTTCCTAAAACAATACACAAAATTATAGATTACTTGAAATTAAAGGGTTGGTCCATCTCAACAGAAAGGTTATTTGAATGAAGACAAAAATCCAACAAACATAATTATATCATAATTGTAATTATTATATAAATTATAAACATAATATAATCAAAATTGGATATAAAGTAAGAAAGTTGAGACATTTCAAAGTTTTGCTTAATTTTAATTAGCGGGAATGCACATGAGGGAACAGATAATATCCCCACTCACTATTTCTTTAGTATTTTATTATATACAATAGTTATTGGTGAGTGATTGTAGGGCTAACACCTACAATTTATGATGGATTGCATTAATTACTGTGTATGATCAATTAGAACAGCCCCATCATGAATGGGATAAAATACCTCTTTCTGTTCTTTGAGTTGCTCCATGCACTTCTTGAGGACATCATCCTTGGCTCCACCTTCCAGTTTCCTGGCAGTTTCCTGCAGGAGGCCATCGATCTCCCTCTGGATCCAGCGAGCCCTCAAACTGTTCTGATGGAACTCCTCAACCAGCTCCTGGCGCCGCCTCTGGTTCTGTTCCGCCGGAGCCAGAGCATCAGGGTTGGTGCCTAGGAGGTCCAGCTTGGGCCAGACTTGGACCATCTTTGGCTATGAAAAGGTTTGAACAGACAAAAAAATGAAGTGGCGCATTTCCTGAATACATGAATCTTTGAATATCCAGAACATATGTGATCTTCGCTAAACAAGAAAAATACAGCAACTGCAATGCATGCAACTGGGTAAACCAGGTTATATCAACTTTGTCATACATTTATTTTAAACTAAAAATGACCAGGATACAGATAATTAGCCAAAACACATCACTAATCAACTGAACTTCTTCAAGATAATCATTTAAAGTTTTAATTTTTCTAGAATTGCCTAGTCGATTCTAATATCATTTTTTTTAATTGGTTACCACCTTAAGGCAAATTATAAAAACTCAAAGAGTCATGGTTTTTTATGCACGCATCTTTTCATTACTTATTCTCATTGACAAGCTAATTGAGCTACTGCAGAAATCCCAATCTAAAGGAGATATTGTTTAAGCCATGGTGAAAGAATGTAAGGATTTGCGAATTAAAGAATCTTGAATTAAAGAATCTTCAGCAGGATCCCTGCTGAAGAGACAATGCTCTGACTGTTGCCGTTGGTTAATGTCCAGTATTTGTTTGATATTACAAGGATCTATGGCTTGAATTAATCTAAGTCTACCGAGGTCATAGCCTTGAATGGCCTACTCATTTGTCCCAATGCCCCTTTCTCTAGCTTTGGAGATATTTGTATCCCTTCATTTTACCCATTTGTGCCATACAGTAAAGTTAGCCTTGCCCTCAATACATCAGAATTCAGTGGATTCACAATACGGTGCGCCATCTATCGGTTGCAGTGGACAGGTCGAAATTTGCAATGCATCATGGGAAAAAGTCGACATCCGTTGCACGTGCTAGTACTAAAGTGAATGCATGCATGCGATCACTCAGCAGTGGCCGACGCAGCTCGACCAAGTAAGCTTTTTACTAGGGTCAAGGAGGTAGGAGATAAATTTGCCCACATAATTCACTGCGAAATTCAGACCGGTTTAGTGAATTCTCGCCATGTGGTTTTCATTTTTGAAGCAATAGCACTGTGTGCTGCCTGCACATGATGTCGATCCCAGAGTTAAAAATTTGACCTGTTCCCTTCAAGTGATACATGGCGCACCATATTGTGAATCCACCAAATTCAAGATGTGGTGACCAATATTCAGCAGAGTATATGTCATTAAATTCTTACTGGGATTCTTCCCTATCCTGTAACATACCTGGTCCATGGAGCAATCACGACCTCCTAGGCTGACCTTTGACCTTTGAATGGATGCATTCAACATGCCAATGTAACCTGACAGGTCTTCAAGCGTGTTCAAACCAAGAGCTTTCAACGATTTCTGAGGGGAAGAAAATGATTTATTCAATCAAAAATTATGATGTGTTTATTTGGACAACAGTATGTCGAGATAACATCTAGATTGAAACTGAATAAGAGGAGAGAGAGAAAACAAGAAGGAGAGACAGAGAAAAAGACCCTGCTCTCGTTCACTTTCTTAAACTAAACCAGTTTTGGAAATCAGTTTTGAAGATCGATTCTCTGGCATCCTCTTCACCATCTCCTGGATTGGTTTTCAGCACCACCTCACTTAAAGTCATCTCCTTGTTATGTGAACGCTCTCAATGATGTCACACATTTCGCACAAAATTTTAAACCATTTGATACAATGATAATAATTATCAATACAATATGCAAAATAAAATAACAGAAGAGTAAGAAAGCATAGAAAAGAAAAGAACACTAACGTTACAATGCAGTCCAACATAAAAAAAACACAAAAAACACTGTGAAACAAAATTTGCATATTATACGGTTAATATATTATGGCACATTTTCTAATCAAAGTCACCTTTTGCGTTTCATTACTATCTTCTTGTGTATCTTGGACCGAGATGAGAGTACGTAACTTGTCTTCCGCAGCTGATAACTGGATAAAAAATCAATAAAAAACAATGAAGATAACAGATGAGAATCTGACAATGTCAAAAGCTTGTGTTACGATGTTAGATGACATCTTTCTCATATGTCTCTAACAACTTTTGAGACCAAATTTGTGTTGTCAAGGTATACAGTTCCAAAATTTCCCGACACATTTGGGAATAGCATGTCAGGCCGAAAATGGCTTAAATACATGATTTCATTTGTAAATACAATGCAAATTCTGTGTTTAGGCAAAATTTGTGAATAATTATTGATTTACTTTAACTGATTATAAAAAAGAAAATATTTCATGTTATTTATGATGGAAATAGTGTTGCCAACATTTCCATTGAAAAAAATGAACATCAAAACATTAAGAAACATAAGGTACAAAAATCCTGATGAAATCTAATAAACAAAAATATTTACAATGATCAAATTATTGCTCATTGAAAATATTCAAGTTAACATGTTGTTTATAGATGATTCAAACTGACAAACCTTTTCCTCTTTCCATTTTTGATTTAGCTCCTGAAGCTGTTTGATACACTGTTGTCTTCTCTCTTGCTTGTTACCTACAGACCATCCTGGTAGCTGTATAGAAGAGAATAAGGACAAAATATGAAATGAAACAGACTAGGGCTGCATGATGTTGCACAATTGGGTATTTGATTATCGGCAGCCATAAAACAAAAACGTCTCACTCAATGAGTATAAAGAGTCAGACAATGCCAAGGAATGTTCACATATTACTTTTATTCATCTCAGGCGGTAATATAGTAGAGATGGGGGGGGGGGAATAATAGTGAGGGATGACATTTTTATGACCTTTACCCTGGGACTCTGGTGAGTTGGATGGGAAAAAAATTAGTGTTTTATTTGAAAGTGTATCTAATGTCTGGAAAATACCAAAGATCAAGTTATTTACCATATTCTGTGAGGCAAATTTCATAGGCCCAATATTATCTATTCATTGAAGTCAAGACTAAAAGATTGACTGGTTGTAGACAAAATTGGATTTATAGACCATGTGTTATTAGAATAGAGAGTACGCAAAGTCACATTTTCCTTCCAAAATCAAGCAGATTTTCTTACTATTGCCCTCTGTAAAGTGCATTAGTTGTTAACTATGACACTATAGCAACAAGTAGATGATACATACTGGAGTATACAACAGCTAAATATCGTGAACATGTTTCTAGAAGTATTCTAAGCATGACAAAGACAAACTCAGCTATACGTTGTGTGTTTCATAATGTTCTAAAGAATACTATCATGCAGATAATTCTTATTATCGCCCTTGGTAGAGTGCATTATTTGTAACTATCAAACTACAAGATCGAAAAGATGATACATACTGGAGTATATGGCAATTGAATCTTGTGAACATGTTTTTGGAAGTATTGTGGGCAAGACCAATCCTCAAACTCAGACCAACAATCCACCGCAGCATATACATGATCCATCAATAGTTCCTAAAGATATCAAAATAAAAACATGTATATGTAAGTATGTCTTGTTGATATAATGACATGAACCTGTTTCTTAATTTCTTATCATTTTTTCATAAAGCTAATTACCTGTAATCATAACAAACAAAATATTTTATGAGAAAATCTTTAAAGGGGAAGTTCATTCTGACAAAAAGTTTATTGAAAAACATGGCAGACAAAATAATTAAAAAAACATTGCTGAAGGTTTGAGAAAATTCCATTGAAGAATAACAAAGTTATTAGAATTTTAATAATTTGACTTGTGACGTCATATGCGAGCAGCTTTCCTACATGTCGAATGGTAAAAAAAAATCAATGAAATGTTATTTTCTCAGAATATTGAAAATGTTTTTTTACTGTACATTCAGTATATCAAGAGAGAAATCATTTCATACCCATTTATAAAAATAAAACCAAATAAGTTATCACAAAACATCACAAAAAAAAAGAAATTTGTGCATTTTACATTACATAACATATGGGGCAGCTGCTCGTTTAGGACATCACAAATCCAAAACTTACAATTCTAATAACTTCCTTGATCTTTGATGGATTTTCTTCAAACCTTCAACAATATATTTTTTAATTATTTTTCTGCTATTTTTACAACAACCTTTTCTTCAGAGTGAACTTCCCCTTTAAAATCAAGATTAACAGTCACTATATCAATGTCAACCTAATCCTGGTTGATTTACATATAATAAACCTCTCTGAAATCATGAAATCTAAGCTGAAAAGTGATCACACTGAATATCACTAACACAAACAGGTACATGTGGGACATCACTTACGCATCACATTGCTAATTTAGGGAAACAAGTAATTATTTTCTTCAACAAAGTAAAAAAGATATTGATGCATTCAAAAATTAGAACATGTAAAGATTTTTTTTCTTCAACAAAGTACAAAAGATATTGATGCATTCAAAAATTAGAACATGTAAAGATTTTTTTCAATCAGCAATTTAATTGTATATAATATATTTTTAATATTTCATGTATATTTGTATCAAACTGAACAAGCTACTCTGGATGAAAATTTTGAAAAAATAAATAAATATATGGATAAATAAATTTTGCTGATTTTGAACACTCTGAGGACATCAAAAGTTATTGGGCCACACTTTAAAATGTCACATTGCCCTCAAGGGATGAAATATTTATATTTGATTTGATTTCCACATTTCAATAACAAAAGGCTAAACAAGTAGAATCATATTTCAACATTACACAACAATAAGCAAACAATGATTCCTACCTCTGCTCTGCTAAGGTTAATGCTTGACTGATGAGCAGGATACTTGAGCTGTAGTAATCTCAGTAAGTAACCGGTCAAGTGTGTACCACCTATATTCAGTCTACGGCAGTGGGCAGGGTCTAGCTGACCATTGATTACTGGTAGAATATAACTTGACTGAAATCCCGAGGATAAAACTAAGCTACACCTATTCACTGTTGACAAGAAGGAAAAAAGTGCATTTGAGGACACATTAGACGATAGGGACGTTTCACAAAGTTAGATGAAGAGGAAGGTATGTGATTTGAGCATTGAAATAAATGAGAATAAGTGGCCATTAGACCAAGTGTAGTATTTTACAGACCAAATATATACACTAGTTACCAGTTAAACAAAAAATATTATTCAAGATTCTCTTGTATGTGTATAAATCATTTCATGATCCGATAATGTACAAATGTATATCAAGGTTGCACTTTAGGTTCACAATCCTAAATGAGAAAACTCATGTTCAGAAAAGATCTTTATCAACTTTATTTAGTAATCTGTAGTCAGGCAGTCAATTGTACATTTATAGTTACTGCAGCAAGAGAATGGAATAAACATCCCATTACTTTGAAATTTGAAACTTCTCTTGATAGATTTAAGAAACAGTTGAAAACTTACTTGTATTTAGCATAGACGTAGATGTAGCCTTTTAATTAGTGTTGTCAATTTGATCTACAGTGTACATTCTATGATGTAGTGTTCTATGTATAGTATTCCTAAATGCCTTATTCATTATTAGTATTAAGACCAAACTTACAATAGACAAAATAGGTTCAGCCCATGTGGTATAAAACTATCTAAGAACTAGACCAACTGATTGATGCCCAAATGACCAAAAACATTACCAACTTACCAGATTCAGGACAATTGTAGTACAGACTGAAGAGACTGTCGATGCCATAGGCAAGACTGGGTATACCATAGCACTCAAAAAGAAGTTCAGACATGGCTGTAAATAAATGACATACAAACAAAATAAAGAAACCATTGATCAAAAATCATGAATGATATTGCACCCCATAACAATAAGTAGGCCCCTCCTAAAACATTTTCATGACTATTTGTCTACAAATATTTTGCATCTGTCAAAACGATAGGGTGTTAATATAAAAACTTAATCTGTCTGAACTAATTATGATTGCATGGTGTTCTGGTCATGACCCCCGGGTATTTCCCCTTTACCCAACTGGAACTTTAATACTCTGTTGACACACATTATGGTTACAAGGTGTTTCTGTCATGACCATGGGATGTTTTCCCTTTAAACTATCTATTAAAACTTACTCTGTCTATACAACTTAGGATTGCAAGGTGTATCTGTCATGAGCATGGGGTGTATTCCCTATAAAAACTATCAATTAAAACTTACTGGCCCGTATTCTGAAGTCGGGTTTAACTTAAACTCAGGTTTAAAGTTGTGGTTTAAGTATGGGAAGCCAAAAGTATCAAAATTTTTATTAATTTGTATGTTTCTTATGTTTACTGTGCTCTTTCCTGATTCATCGATGGTGAAGACAATCATCTACTTATACTTTCTACACAATTATGAATGACTTGAGAGCCGAATGAGCTGAAGTATGATATAACTACTGTTAGTGATTATGTAACGATTGGCTGTCCATACTTAAACCTGAGTTTAAGTTAAACCCGAAGTCGGAATACGGGCCACTCCGTCTACACACTTACTCTGTCTACACAAGTTAGGATTGCAAGGTGTTTCTGTCATGACCACAGGTTGTTTCACAGCACCTTCCGAGTCAACACCTAATCGATGGAATGCATGATCAAGAATCTGCTCCTGGGCATCATAATGCGTCACAACGTCTCGATCGAACTGAGTCTTCAGCAGCCATCGTACAGTCTCAACGTTTGTGATGTCATTCCCGATTTGGGCCTCGGAGTCTTTCTTCCCTCTCTGTCTGGCAATGATGTTGCGGAAGGCAAGTCTTGGGGTAGCTTCCGAAGCCCAGCCAACTCTACTAAAGCAAGATCCTGTTCAAATAAAAAAGGCAAAAAATAGTCATCGAATTGGTGGTAAAAGTATCATAATTATTATCACTATTTGATTAATAATGTTATCACCATTATCAACAGTACTTATTATCATTATAATTACCACCATCATTCTTAACTTTTTAATCATCATAATTTATAGCATCATCATCATCAACACCATTATCATCATCATCAGGACCATCATCAACTAGATTCAATAATATTGTCAAAATTAATATCATTATTAATGTTATTAAATTTAGCATTATTTTCAACATTCATTATGATCATGATCATCCTTTATTTTCTTATTAATCAATCCAATTTATTCTCATCAATTTGAATTGATTTGACAATTCAAAAACACAAAAGTATGAATATAAATGGGATGAAAACATACAAGAAAATCTCACCATTGTCAATAACAATTGGTACAGTGTCATTTTCATGATCTGTGTAGGAATGTACTGGGTCAGCTTTCAGTTTCAAGTAGTCATCTTTGAATGAAAAGATATTTCCTGCTGCATCACCTAAAACAAACAAAAATGTATTTGATTTGGCAATAAGGACCAACATGACTTAACTATAAAATGTTAAACTATGGTAATTCCACATGTTCAAGGTGAAATAAAACTTTTTTCACAGGACAATGAGGAGAAAATTAGAATATTTCATATAATAAAATACGATTCCTGATATCTATCGGCAGATGCAAGTATTTTTTTAATCCAAGTTCGCAGCTCTACAGTATAGAGCTGCCAACTTGGATTAAAAAAATACTTGCATCTGCCGATAGATATCAGGAATCGCAAAATATTTGT
The DNA here is from genome assembly GCF_018143015.1 of Lytechinus variegatus. Lineage (NCBI taxonomy): Eukaryota > Metazoa > Echinodermata > Echinoidea > Temnopleuroida > Toxopneustidae > Lytechinus > Lytechinus variegatus. Next base: position 29,960,343 of record NC_054754.1, on the reverse strand, counting down.
TTTAATCAATAAATATCATATAAATTACTTTGATATTTATCAACCGAAACAAATATTTTACGAATCGTGATATTAATCGGCAAATGCAAGTATTTTAAAAATCTAAGTTGCATCTCTGCACGCATGTGTATCTAGGTATCGATAACAAAAGAAATAAAAATGGCGACGTAAACAGACAGGGTAAGTGAACGCTCTTGCTCTTAACTTCTTTCAATTTTACTACTATTTATTTAATGAAAATTAAGAAAAATGCAAAAAAATGGGGGTAAACATAAAACTTGCCCATGTACATAACTTTGGGCAAAAAATAAAATTGGTGATTTAGGTCTAGGTTCAAGATTCAAGACGGGTAACCCTCGCCTCTACAGAGAGGCATATGAAGCAAATCCAGGTGTTAGGGGAGTAACCTACGTAGGTAGATAATTTTACTCCCCAGACGCCTCCAGCATGTCCAGGCTAGGCCTGGGTAACAATGATACTAGAGAACAAAGGCTAAGCTTTGCCCAGTCTAGAGAAACACATCTTGAGCGGGAAAGACAGGGCCTGGGCCGGGGCATGAGATATTAAATCTCGAGTGGGAGAATGAGATATTTTGTAAAAATGGGCCTTCGGCGAGAGATCTCCCGCGGCCAGTGTTGCCAGGTCAGAGCTGAAGAAAATCCCCAAATGGCACTCGAAAAATCCCCAAATTGCACCCTAAATCCCCAAATTTTTAAAATCACAATATTTTATGAAAAATTGAGGATATTTATCATGGTTATTGCCCAAAATTAATTAATATGTGTTCATTTGTTCATACCCTACACAGCAGATTTTTTTTTTTTTAGGTTTCCATGCAAAGTAGATTGGCAACCCCACCATTTACCGTATATTTTCAACCAATGAAGTTCAATGTAATGAATTCATCGGTTGAATCTGCGGATGATACGTATTTTAGCATAAGAGAGTGATATATCTCTATGTATTTTAGCATCATATTACTGAAAAATAATGAATCTTGGTGATTTTCATCAAATCCTTCAAAAATCCCCAAATTTATTTTAATCCCCAAATAATTTTTTCCATCCCCAAAGGCTTCTCAAAGTCCCCAAATTTAGAAAATTTGGGGATGGAGATCCCCAAATGTCAACAGAGAGTTGAAGTCTCTGCGAGTTCTTTTTGCATAGGCAGTAGATCTACTGTAACATGACCGTTTGTACTCTTGTAAAACCATAAACTCAGTCTCCTATGCTCTCCTGTACATTCAATCTCCAAAGCTCTCTTTACTTTAATTAAACTAAAATTATTAAACTGAAGATAGGGTGAACACAGAATAAATTAGAAGTTAACAAGATGAAGTCCAGATCAGCACTGCCTTTACTTTCCACTCTAATCTTCTGGGAATGTACCCACATTGGATAGTCATAGAAATCAACCAATCAAACACAAGGAAAATGGTATGAACTATAAAATGAACTAACCCTATTTGAAAATAAGAACCAATCAGAGAATAGAGAAGGGTGATCATGAGTTAAACTGAATCCTAATGAGAATTAAACAATAAGACCATGTGGAGTGGAAAGCTAATGGAAAACCAGGAAGTATGACTGAGGGGAAACTGAATGAAAGAATGAAATGCAATGAACCTGTGTTGCTATGTGAGATGTATTATGGAGATGGAATGAAAGATGAGATCATGACATGACAATGTATGTGGACTGAGAGGATGGAAAGAAGGATGAGAAGAGTTGGAATGGAAATAAACAAGTTGAAAGTAAACAATAAAGTATGGAAAGCCAAATATAAGAGTACAGATTAAAATAGACACAGTAAACAATTGTGTACAATGGATAGCGGAGCATGAACGTAGCGGTCGTGTACATTTTTGCTTATTACATGACGTCATCCAGCCACTGCCGAGAACCAATTAATGAATGAAAATATAGTAAGCATGCGTAGTGCAAGCCTTTTGTTTCCCCACACAGAATTCCACCAAAACAAGTGTGCAGTTCCCTATCACCTCGTACCAAAATCGACCTAGAATTTCACTTTCCTATATTTTATATGAATTATGAAAGGTATTCTCGGAGGATCTATTTTCTCACCGATACTGCACAGGTAAGCGAATTTCGAATACTTCTTCCTTTTCCGTTAAAATCTTACGAATTAGCGTCTATATGTCATCATGTTCCTTGGAATTTGTAGAGTCTATCGCAACATGCACAAAGTCAATTGGCTTCCGGGTTTCGGAGCGTCGCGTGAATATGCATGAAATTGCAGAGTTTTGATAATTTTGATCGATACCGGAGCGATCCGATCACGAACCAAGACCATTTACCGCGTACACAACGTGACCGGATATCGTTATCGCTATCGATACTTCCGCACGCAGTCCGAAGGAATTATTTTTGGGACCACGTGGTCATGACGTGATCTGCGCGATTGACCAATCAGCGGTCTTCGAATCGCTGTGCGGAGACGATCTATCCGTTGTACACAGTCTATGGACAATTGTTCTTTGTGATAGATAGACCCACCCATGGGTTCATATCATCTCGCGTGCGAAGGATTATCAGTCATACGCACGCGACACACACCTACACTTCCAAAATACAGTGGGCTTTTGCCCACATAAAACATTATGTATGAATTTATATTCCACATCCTGCTATGACACTTACCGAATCATTTAGATCCTTCTGTGACTTCTCCTTGAAGTTTCTTTCTAAAAATATGTATATTTTCTTGATCTTTAGTGAAGATTTCATGGAGATAGAAATCAGTCAGCGTTGATATCAATTTTCTCCTGAAGAGGGCGCGCGATTTATATTCATATCAAAGACACGACAAGGGAAAGAATAGGCACCTACACTATTTTACACGCATATCGACGCAAGGCATTACGCAAAGTCCATGAAGTGTCCAATCTTTTCATTGTATAGACTTTGGTATACCGTATACGTATTATTGACGTTCGTCAAAGCTTGTACTGCTGGTTTCTTTCCAGGCACGTATATTATTTTCATTTTTTTTTTATCAGTCATCTTTTTAAATTAATTGCAAATGAGTGTTATCATCACCAATAATAATCTTTAATTATGTTTTTGAAGGTATTTCATTCATTGGTGCCCATAATTAGTAAATTAATCATAAGGATTGCGCATTCAAAGAATTTAGATACAGTTATAAAATTACCGAGGAGCTGAATCAAGGTTGTGAAATTATTAGCGCCACCAACGGGCTTCCTTGTATTTCCGTGGAAGAGACAAGCGAAGTCACTTTCGAGGCCGAGGTAAGCAAAATTTGCTTTTTTTTAATGATTATTATTTTCATATTTAATAAACTATTGCTACTTACCGGCAAGAGCCCCGGTGCGTAGCGAGAAGGAGTTTCGGCAAATATTACTTCAGCAATGAAGCGATGTTTGCAGACTACTTCGAAATCCAGGGTCAAACACAGTCTATTGTACGAGGTTAGTACATACTAACCTTGTACAATGTGTGAGTGAGATAGACCCAGCAAGTGTTACATAAGATTCCCTCTTCATTAAAAATGTCCTTATTTTTCAATATGCACTCCAAGTTTATGTGGACTGAGAGGATGGGAGGAAGGATGAGAAGAGTTGGAATGGAAATAAACAAGTTGAAATTAAACAATAAAGTATGGAAAGCCAAATATAAGAGTACAGATTAAAATAGATAGACCCAGCAAAATTTACTGTTACACTACCTTAGGCCTACATGAAATTAAATACATGGGACCCGTTTCAAATAGGCCATGGTTTGTATTGTACCGAGATTGACGTACATTCTCAACAATTTATTCAATATGAGACGGATATTCGGTTGCCCATTTTGAACAAAACAATCAAATGGTTAATACTTACCAGACACCGATTCATTGGTCATAGTTTTCTTCTTATTCTTTTTAATATTATTTCTCCCAACACAGGTATGAAACGCTCATGCGTCATAGGTTTATGGAAAGCTACTTTTTTTCAACTCGGTGATTTGCACCCTTTTGCACCATCGATATATAGATTTTTTTTAAATCTTTTTTTTCCTCTCATATCATGTCATATATTTTGTTAATATGTCATTTTGTAATTGATGAAACGCATTAGTATTAATTTCTAGTATTTTTGAAGTTTGATGTATAATTTGTATAATTATATTTGTAATGGATTTATTGTATAATTTATAATTATGTTTCAAATAGTTTGTACAAATTGTTTATAGAATGTGATTGTGTATTTTGATTTGAGAGAATATAATAAAACATCCTTAAAAAAAACATAGACGGCGGAAGCGGGGAGGGGGGATGGGGGTCATGTCCTCCCTAAATTTGAGATGGGGACGACCTCAGTCCCCCCCTCCCCTATTTTTTTTGCTAACCTTTTTTTTGCTTGTCAAAAATTTTTGGTGGTCCCTCCCTGAAATTTTGGTTGATAACCTTTTTTTTTGCTTGTAAATTTTGTTTCCTGCGCCCCCTAAAATTCGTGTGGTCCCGTCCTGACATTGAGGTTGATAACTATAAAGGATATATGCCATGATTCACCAGAATTTGTAAGGGGGAAAATCAATTCGCTTTTTACCTATTTACCTAAAAGTATAATGACCAGGGATAATGAGAATGATAACATATCCTTTTCTTACATTAACTTTTTTCGATTTTTGTGTCACCATGTGCATTGACGATGAATGTGACTCTTTGGCTTTCTTTTAAGGAGGTCAGTGCATGTTTGCTCTCTTTTCTTATCACTATGAATCTATAATTTCAATTTATTGATGGCATGCATGCTATACTATTACCAATCATTATTGTTGTCTGTAGAATGCCCTCGTCATAACGTGCTTGGGTGCTTGGTTGCTTGGTACATCATTTAAATCATTTTTAAGCATTTTGAGTTATCATTTGTACCACTGGCGTAAATCCCGGGGGATGGGGGATATATCCCCCCTCTTTTCGAGGAGGGGATGGCCTGTACAAACATCCCCCACTTTTTACGAAAGAAATGGAAAAAAATCATAATAGATAATTGTTTTATTGTGAAAATTCTTCCTGAAATACGGCTTAACAAATAAAACAACATTATTGAATCATGAAATGCAAATAAAGAGCCAGTTCACAATTTCCAAACGAAATATTTATGTCCTTATTATAACATTGAAGAGAAATCCCCGTTTCTTCCAATTCATCAATGTTGGGGTCTTTGGGAAGGGATTAAGATGGAATGTCAAAAATTTTGAATGTAATCTCTAATAAAAACATTAAACCATTATTGGGTCAATATTTGAGGGGTATTTGCCATATGGCATGGAGGGCACGTGCCCCCCACCCCCAATCGGCTGACCCCAAAAAACGGGGAAAAGGAGAAAAGAGGGAGAAAGGAAGGGAAACGTAGTGGGAAAGAAGAAAATATTATATTACATTATAATCATGTTATGTTACATTACATAAGAAACAATGCTGTGGCCCCCCCCCCCCCAATGCTTTGTCTCCTCCGGGTCACGGTCCGCCACTGAACCTTAGAATGCCCCACTTCAGGTTTGAATAATCTAAATTTTCAGCTCGCACTCGCAATATTTGATTAGTGAGATGCGTATATGATAATCATGATTGCAATGACTACAAAGTGTTTCTTGTGTTCAGATGTAAATCTAATAAAATCAGCAAGCGCTTGGCACTCGCATTAGATGACTATGGTGAGATATGCATACTTTTAATGGATTCCTAAAACATATTCCTTAAAATCTCGCTGTTTGGGGTCAAAATATACGAAAACTTCAGCTCGCGCTTCGAGCTCGCATTGTTTAGCGAGACAGGTACCTATCATGATTACACAAAGTTGATTATAATGTCCCTTTTAAGGTGTGAAAATAACAAAAAATCAGCTTGCGCTTCGCGCTCGCATTATTTGATCAGTGAGATACATATCCGTTTAATGACAATGTCTCTATTAGGTCAGTATAACTGGCAACTGAGCGCGCTCACTCAGTAATTCAAAAATTTTGCTGGTGCCCCCCTCCCCAATGCCGTGACCCACGGTACGCCACTGTGGACATATCATTGACAATTCCTTGCATATCTATAAAAACATGAATGAAAAAAAAAGCCAAAATATTTCGGTCATCTCCCCACCCATCAACACGGATTTACGCCAGTAATTTGTACTATAGGCCTTTTGCACTAGTTTACTTATTCATCCATCTTAACGTTTTTATTTGTTCTTTTGACCAAAATATGACAATTTAAAAGGTCGAGTCCAACACAAAAACTGTAATTTGACTAAAAGGAGAAAAATCCAACCCGGGAATCCTGCCGAGCATATAACACTGAAAATTTCATCAAAATCGGCCAATGTAAAACTAAGGCGAGAATTAAAGTTATGACAGTTTTGAATTTCGCTTATTTTTCACAATTAACAGTTACATGCACAACTCAGTGATATGCAAATAAGACAGTCGATGATGTCCCTCACTCTATTTCTTGTTTTTATTGTTTGAATTACAATATTTCAATTTTTACAGATTTGACAATAGGACCAACTTGACTTAGCCATAAACTGTAATGGTATGTTTATAGATGTTCAGGGAGAAATAAAATTTTGTTTCACATGACATGCATGAGGAGAAAATTATAATTTTTCATATAATACAAAATAAATAGCGAGTGGGTGGCGTCATGCAGTCATTTGCATACCGACCAGGATGTGCATATAACTCTTCTGTAAATAAACTTTTTAAAATGTAATAACTCTCTTATCTTACATCCGATTCTGATGAAATTTTCAGCGCTAAGGCTTGTTAGATTTTTTCCTTATCAAACCAACTTTTTGTTGGGGTAGAATTTTCCTTTAATAAGTGGTTTGAATTCGAGGGAATATTGCAATATGAATCTCATTATCTTATATTATTGATGCAGGGGCGGATCCAGCCTTCGCCAATAGGGGGCCCGGAATTTTTTTCAGCCATACTTTTTTTTCTTTTTTTTTGGTTGAAATTTTGATGTATTTTCCTTAAAATTTGAACGTTCTGGGTAATGTTTGTTATCCTGAAAAAAGTGCATAAATAATTACTACGAACGCGAAGTGCGAGCAGAAATGAACTGATGGAAAAGGTATCTGTAACAGACTTCTTGCAGTTAGCCATGAAGACGTGAAACTTAAAAAGAATCGGTTTATATATAAACAACTGATGCAAGCGGAAAAAATCGAGATTTAATTAAACCTACAAACGAGACACTATTTATGTTTTGTAAATCATGAAAAGGATGAGTAATTGGGGGCTTCCTTACATTAAAGGAGAATGAAACCATTGAAACAAGATAGCTTGTGTGAAAATAGAAAAATCAAAGAAACAGATCAACAAAAGTTTGAGAAAAATCGGACAAATAATGAGAAAGTTATGAGCATTTGAATATTGCGATCACTAATGCTATGGATATAGCAAATTGGCAATGCGACAAAGATGTGTGATGTCACTCGTGAACAACTCTCCCCATTACTTCAGTATATATTTCACTTAAATTGCCTCTTTTATCACATCTATCCATAGATCATGTGTTCTTTCTACATGAGGGCATGTAATACATATTTTTTTAAGAATACATCATGGATAAAGAGTTTGTATCATCATAAGAAAAAGCAAAAAGAGTCATTTTGAGGGTATTTTATAGTCCACCAAAGGGAAAGTTGTTCATCAGTGACATCACACATCCTTGTCGCATTGCCAATGGGAGGATCTCCATAGCATTAGTGATTGCAATATTCAAATGCTCATAACTTTCTCATTATTTGTCCGATTTTTCTCAAACTTTCTTTATTCTTATTCTTTGATTTTTCTGTTTCTACACAAGCCTATTTGTTCCAAAGGTTTACTTTTTATACACGTTTCAAACTGATTGAAATGTACCTGTTAAGAACTACTTGCACTTAGCCATGAAGACCTTATATATTTCAACAATCAAATAATGCGAGCGCGAAGCGCGAGCTGAAAATTTTTAACATTTCTATACAAACAATTGAAAATTTTAATCAATTTTTTGTAACCGTGAACAGAATAGCTATACAACTAAACAATTGATGCTAGCGCAAAGCGCGGGCGAAAAAATCGAGATTTAGACCTAAAAAAACGGGACAGTCTGCTCATGTTTTGATAAGGATTAGTGATAGGGGATCTTCCTACATTAATGATACGAGCACAAAGCGCGAGCATAAAATTTTGTTGTGCTCTGAAACTATAATGATTTACATAGAGAACAAGTTGAGTATCTGAATAAACATGCGCGTGCGTTTCAGATTTAGCCCTATAGGCATTCTAAATACATGTTTTACCATAAAAATCAAAGCGAGCGCGAAGCGCGAGCTTAAACTAATAATAATAATCCAAACATGCTTACAGCGCATATCATTGCCAAATGCTTCCCTATGCTCTTAATTGGATATTATTACCCTGGCTATTATCAATAATATTAATCTATTCCATATTCCGATCTGAAAAACAGTCAAATTTAGCTCTATATTTCAAGCAGTTTGTAGGAAAATTGTGAGGTGGATATGGATCGCACTTAATAAAGAGCTGATATTTTTCATTATAACGAGATATGTAAATCGCCTAACAGGGAATGCGAGCGCGAAGCGCGAGCAAAAAAAATTAGTGATATGAAAGATTCTTTTTATTTTCCAAGTATTCCCCTCATCTTATTTTATTCACACGTCTTCCTCCTCTTATTTTTTTCTATTTTTCCTCTTTTTTTTATACCTTTCCTTTCTTTTTGCTCCGCCAATGGGGGGGGGGGGGAGGGCCCCTCGCCCCCTGGATCCGCCTATGTTGATGTCCTGCTAATGTAACATCAGTGGGTATTAATGGGTTAATCGGGCCCATTGTAAATTAAGGTCATGTCCAGAAAAATATGATCTGATTAAATTTAATCGAAAAAATGAAGCAAGCATAACACTGAAATTTCATCTCTTTTTCTTGGTCGTTAATTTCTTCTCTTTTTGGGGGAGGGGGCGGGGGGGGCTAAGCCATTCTATCTGTACGCCGTACTGATCGTCAAGAGTGGGAAAATAGGTTTTAGTAGCAAAACACTTTCATGCAGTAGCATACGCAGGTTATGAAAGGGGAGTTTAATTACTGAATGAAATGTTGACATCCCCCCTCTCCCCAAAGATCTTCACCACAAATTTTAGGTCGTTTCCTACCCCCCCCCCCAAAACAAAAAAAAATTACAAAAAGAAAGGTCTTCAACATTTTTAGGGCCCGGGGGGGGGGGGGTTGAACACCGTAACCCGTCCTCCCCCCACCTGCGTACGCCACTGCCTTAAATGATGTTCAGTGGTGTAATTGGCCAAGGTAATCGGTAATTGAGAGATGACCATCTACAGGAGCGGTCAGTGCATGTATGGGGAAGCCTGGGGGGGGGCACTTACTTATTTGAAGTTTATAAACGTGCTGAGGAAATAAAAATATCAATATGTGAGGAACTACGGAACTACCTGAAAGTCAATGACAGGGAAATAGTAATTTTAGTATGTGTGTGCCCGGGCGTGTGCCTATGAGATAATGTGGGAAATCATTAAATTTATAAAATTGTAGGTCCTACAGAGTTTTATTTTCCAAGCATTGCATAAATCCAACGTAGATGGCAGCAAAATACCCATTTCGGGAGAACGGATGTGGATCGATTCCGAATTCTGAGATTAATTTTGTTATAAGACCGTACATAGCCCGAATATGCTCATGTAAGTATCATTAATATTTAAATTATTAAGTCTTCCCTGTATGAAGTGATTTTCATGTGCTAAATGGTGTCTGATTATCCACAAATTAGTGAGTGAAATTCCGTAAACGGCAGTGCCCTGCGGCTGCTACGGCTAAAGTCAGTGCCCAATTGACTGTATTGTCGGCGCGTGCGATATTCTTTGCACACGATTATTACAGGGATTATCACGTTTCCATGATTGAGTTCATAATAATGTTGTATATCGGATAAAAAATAAGATCGAAAATCGGATCGGCAGCTAAGCTTCTAAAATCGAAATCGAATCGAAAATCGAATCGGCGATGTTTAAAAACAAAGGAATACATCAAAATTTTGTTCGCGGTCGCGCGCATCTTCCTGACAAAGTCAAAAAGACGAATGCATTGGAATGGAAGTCGCCAACATGCGCGATCGTTTGGAACATGTTTTAAAGGGGTTTTGAGGTGTTATTAAAATAAACAGAGTGATTGTTATTAGAAAGATAAACGAAAGACGCATCTTCCGAGCAAAGGCGCAAAGGAAAATAAAATGAAAATATTTCTCATAGATCACAGGTTCATGAACGATCGGCGGGACATCTTTTTAAAGTATTTTTAGGTGATAGCGATTTAGAATTATTTGAATGATCTATTGATCTCGTACGACGCATCATCTTAAAGTCGCAAGTGCAATTAAAATGTAGTAGAAGACGCAAGCACGCACGATGATTTGAAATATGTTATTAAAATGTTTTGATATCTAAGAAGAAATATAAAAGAAAAGTTGCAAAGACAAATATATCATTGAGGTTGAGAAGATATAGTCATAAACGATGTAAGAGAGTAATGAAATGAACTCCGTCGATGGCGTTGATAGTACGACTTTTAAAAGTTCACGGCGGGGTCCGCTATCACCACGAGGTTGAAAATAGAATGTATATCATCCTAAACGATGTAAGAGAGTAACGCAATGAGCTCCGTCATTATCACGATCTTTAAAAGTTCACGGCGGGGTCCGCTATCACCACGAGGTTGAAAATAGAATGTATATCATCCTAAACGATGTAAGAGAGTAACGCAATGAGCTCCGTCATTATCACGATCTTTAAAAGTTCACGGCGGGGTCCGCTATCACCACGAGGTTGAAAATAGAATGTATATCATCCTAAACGATGTAAGAGAGTAACGCAATGAGCTCCGTCATTATCACGATCTTTAAAAGTTCACGGCGGGGTCCGCTATCACCACGAGGTTGAAAATAGAATGTATATCATCCTAAACGATGTAAGAGAGTAACGCAATGAGCTCCGTCGATAGTACGACTTTTAAAAGTTCACGGCGGGGTCCGCTATCACCACGACTCACGAGGTTGAAGAGAAGATTTATATCATCCTAAACGATGTAAGAGAGTAACGCAATGAGCTCCGTAAATAGTACGACTTTTAAAAGTTCACGGCGGGGTCCGCTATCACCATGAGTTGGAAGAGAAGATATCTATCCTCTTAAACATCGTCAGAGATAATACCGCGTCTTTCTCCCTGAATAATGCGACCTCTAAATAGCTAGCACCTCAAAAACAATCTTGAAATATGTTCTGAACGATCGCGCACTGTAACTAGATCTACGCCGATTTTTTATTTTCGATTTTTTCCTTCAAGGGGCATGATCGAAGATCGGCAAGTGATCGCCGATTGTGGTGAAATCGAATGGAATCGGTTGCCGATTGCAAAATCGGTTACAAGCTTAGTTCATAAATCGCACGACCACTGGCTATGTCACATTATTCATGCATGCATACCATAGCTGGGTTGTCCAAGGCAAAGGATACTTTCGTTTAGACCAAATGTGCGTGTGATGTGATTGTGAGATGAGTTGAGAATGCAAATCAGATTTTGAGTGATTCATGACATGATTCGAATCTGACGAATGTAATGCCTGGGGAGGGGGGGGGGTCGTTAAAGTAAACCTATGGCTATGGCCCTATGCACTTTGTTTTCTTTGGATGAAAATGACAAGCGAAATTCATTCTAAACCACCAAACCATTTCATAAATAAAATTAGCAAAGACTTAGGCCTACTAAAATTAGGAATTCTGCAGTCTTTTTCAAGAACATCATATTCTCCTCGTTTTGAAAGGGGTCCTAAAGCTACGCACCACTCAGAACCATACCAGTTCGGTGTCTTAGCACTGATAAACAGAATTGAAATTTTGATCCATGTCAAATATCCATCTTCCTTCTCCTTTTCCCCTCCGCTCTCTATTCATATCCCCCTATCTCTTTCTTCTTCTTCCTGTAAAGTAGGATGGGGGGTCGGGTGTCCAGACAGTTTATCTTTTTGAAGCCTTCTTTTTTGTCTTTGGATTACACTAAAAATATTAATTCAATACTTGTAATCATCTTCTATTATGCTCTTTATAATACTTCCTAACATTTTGTACTAAAAATTGATGAAACTTCGCTTGTAATTTTTTCCAAATGACTTTCTGAAAGATCGTCTGGATATACAACTTGTCCGGACACACAACAACAGACTACCGTTGGCATATTATCATACTAGTTGTGATTGTCAAGTGCCCAAATGAATTGTGCTAGTAAAAATCTGTTCAAAACTATGTGCGGCTAAAAATAGAAGAGGCCTTAACCAAGCCTCTTTTTGCTGCACCTCCTGCTTGAAAGACGTGAGGAAGGTGCTGTGGACTATCTTTGCTGAGAGCGATTTCTATAGTCTGAATTTCTGATAGCACCAGGAAAGAGTGTCTTTTGATATATTTATGTTCTGGCATATGGGATTTGGAACTTACATTTTCAGGATTTCCATGTGTACATGGTCCAGTTGATGGAATAAACTGTCATCCGGGATGTCAATAAGCTTGTTGATGATGCAGTAGACCATGCTAGCTCGCTGTTGTGCCCTTCTTTCCTGAAGCATAGCCCACTGGAGTTGCTTTAGCATTTCTGATACGCTGCTGGTACATCTTTCTCTCTCTCTGTCAATTACTCCTTCAATCCCTTTCCCATCAAATCAATTTCCAATCACTCGATCAATCAAGATACTTTATTTATTTTTGGGGGGGGTCTTCTTTTTATTTGACAACCAGTCAATTTGCCTATTTCAATTTTTATCTCAATTATTCTTCCCTAGCTTCTCCATCTTCTTCCCCTTTTTCTTGCTTTCTGTCTCTTCTCCATCTTCATATATCTTTTTCTATTATTTTTTCTTTTCGTGTTGTTCTCTCTATAACCATGATATTTCTATACATTCTCTCTATTAAACTCCCTCTAAGTTATGTTTTAACTGTTTTGTTTAGAGATTAAATGATTTAAAACATTAAAAAAATTAATTCTTTTTTTCCTGCTTTTGCCCTGAGCAATGTCTTTTAGTTTCAAATTACTATTCCATATTTTTCATCATCAATTTATATGATTAATATTGTAAACAATATATGCAGTACATTCAAATATCAAAATTTTATGTTGTTACATCTTACATATTTGCATATTCATATTTTCACATATTTATAAATTGACATAATTATGTATTTATCTATACATTTACATTTATATATATTATATATATATATATATATATATATATATATATATATATATATAGTATATATATATATATATTTTCACATTTTTACATACAGTATCTATGCACCACAAGCCCGTATCTACTACTCTCGGTTGCTGATGCAACATGGGCACAAAAAATCAGAATCCTTTATACTCTCTGTTGGGGTACAGAATTACAGATGTACCCAGTGGCTGCATGCATCACACTGGCCCCTGTTCACAATAATGATTCCAGGTAATCTCTCACATGGTGGTGATAGCCTGTGGCATTGGCAACATTGGTCGTCCTCCTCTTCGTCTGAAGACGTCTTGGCTGGAATTGCTGAGGTAAAGGGTGCCCTTGATGTTGATGGTTTGCTCTTTGTACCAGGATCACAATTGTCGTTTTGAGTGATTGGTGTCTTCTTCTTTCCATTTTTGCTGTTCTTCTGCTGTGTCCTCTTTATCTTCTTGAAAGATTTTGAGGAAAATGCCATTTTCTGTGATGGCAACACCACCAGCCTCGTAAGAAGGAGATGATCGGCGCTTCCTTGATTTGTTCTCAACAGGCAGTGAAGGTCTCCTATGGAATAGCATCTGCTGGACAGGTGTGGAGCCTTCCGGCATCTCTCGGACTTCAGTGGTTGCACATGTCATGGTGCTTGGTTGCCCTTAATATATTTACAGCATCCCTATTGTATGGATAAATGCCAGGCTTCTTGAAGGCAGCCTGTAGACTTTTTGCCGTCATTGCTTTCAGGTATGCGGCAGACATCAGCTTTGTAATACAGAGAACCTTGACACCACCTCTCCTGGGTGTTCTGCCAGAAATGAAGCGCACTGAACGTTGTAATGCTGCTTCATTGGGCCGAAGCAGCCGACGTCCAGAGGTTGGAGGAGATGAGAGGTGTGCAGTGGTAGGAGAAAGAGAATTACGTTGTTTTTCCTTGCTTCCTCAATGATTGGTTTCCCGATGTGGCTCTTGTGGCCATCATACAAGAGAACGGCATATTCCTCTGGCCCTCTCCTGTGCTCTATGTGAGGCAAAAAATGGGTAGTGAAGATCTCCTTGAATACTTGACTGTTGCTCCACCCTGTCTCAGTGTTGATGAAGCAACTTCCTTTAGCTTGCTTGCAAGCAACGTCGTTGATGAGCGAGATGAAGTGATGGTCTGTGTGTTTTTTGTCACACTAACGATACAAGGAGGGGCATGCTTGGTGTAGAAGCCAGATTCGTCTACGTTGTAAACCAGGTGTGGCTTGTCAAGGAGTTAAGCTTTCATCAGTGTTTTATAAATTTCATCATAGTACCTTGTATTTTGCTCAGTAAATTGAGAGCTTTCGAGGCTGGATGTTAAGTAGCTGTGGCCATCTCTTCAGAGGTGGAATATGATTGAAATGCATAACTTCCAATGCAGCCTCCCCTCCCCCCAGGCCCCCTCCCACAAAAAAGGAGCTGGGGGGATTTTAATCGATCTTTTCTCTTTATTCTTTCATGATTGATCACAACCACTATTTCTATCAACCTCCACCACCACCACCACTATAATACCACCACCACACCACCATCACCACCAAAATCATCATCATCATTATCATCATCATCACCACTACCGTGCACCACCACCGCTTCCATTACCACAACCACCACCATCCTCATCATTTTTACCACCAAAATCATCAACATTATAATAATCATCACCATCATAAACAGCAGCAGCATCATCTTCATCACTATCATAATCATCATCATTATCACCATCACTATCATCATTACCATAATCAACAATGTTATTTGTCATCATCATCAATTGTCAACAAAAGCATAATTTTCATCAAAAACTTAATCGTAATTTTCGTCAACACTTCGTCAAGTGAGACTATAGGCGCCGCTTTTCCGACGACGGCGAAGGCGGCATCAACACCAAATCTTAACAGAAGGTTAAGTTTCTGAAATGACATCATAACTTATAAAGTATATATATGGACATGTAGTTCATGAAACTCATACATAAGCTTTAATAATCAAGTATTACTGAAAATCCTGCCTGAGTTTCAGGTCACATAACCAAGGTCAAAGGTCATTGGGGTCAATGAACTTAGACCATGTTGGGGGAATCAACATCAAAATCTTAACCGAAGTCTTTAAAATGACATCATAATTTAGAAAGTATATGGACCTAGTTCATGAAACTTGGTCTTTTTTTGTCGTTTTTTCTCATATAGTATTCCAAATGACTGAAAAGGTAATGATATAGATGCAGGAGAAAGATGATACAATATTTCTCTTCATTTTCGCTGTTAAAGAGAAAAAACTTGTAATGAAATCCGAAGTCCCATTACAGTGGAGTGCGTATTTTCCCATAGACAACACGTATTAAGTGGGTGCGTAGCTTCTTGAAACCTTTTTTTTCCCTGTAACTTAACCTTGGTTGGGACTCTAACTCCCCTCCATTGAACTGTTATCAAGATCTCTGTCCACTGTACTAGCAAGAGAATGCTGATAGAGGAATTGTTTTGAGCGATTATGATCCATCCATTTCTTCATTTTATGGGGCAATTAGTCATGATTGACTATTTTTGCCACATGCTGCATGTTTAGTAAGATAAAATCTTCATTTCTGATATACTTTTTTCTTTCTTTTTTCTTAATTCATTTTTGTCTCACCTGCATTGCAGAGGGAGACTATAGGCACCGCTTTTCTGTTTTAGCAGGGGGGATATTTGGAACTCTTGCCAAATAGATTATGTGACCTCAGTATTCCCCAGTTCGTCTATTTTGACTTGCCGTCTTCCTACAGTCTTGTTATGAAACTGATAAACTAGTGCAATTGATTATCGATTAGTGTCAGCCAGGTATCTGCACTTGACATGTGGATAAATTGTAGATTTTGTGTGTGGAGAAATCATAATGAACGATGAGAATCGTAAAAGGGACGATCCTTATTTTCAGACCTGTGCCTCTACTGCTTACAAAGTTATAAAATAATAATGGCACATGTATGAACAACAAATTACTTCAACTCTTATTTATATGTATTTCACCTATGCATTAAAAAACATTGTATAATATGAATTGTTGCTTTGCATGTACTTCTGGCGGTCACTCAGGAAGTCAAATCACGGTTTATGAATGGCCGACCTTATTTCTTTTAGTACTGTTTCAGTATAATTTTAATTTCTACTTTTATTCTTCAGGTAACATATCAATCAGTCTGATGGAGGAAGATGGAAATTTGTATTCTGCAGGATTTCAGTGGATGATAGAAAACATAGGCAGTGCCTTGAACCAGGATAGATTTAATTGATGTTTGATTGAGTTGTCAACCCTACAGAAGTGAAGATGCCTTCACCAGTGAATGTAACAGTAAAAGAAACAGAGGTAGTCAAGCTGGTTCTTGACTTCCTCCACACAAGGGAGCTCTATCTGTCGATGCGATCTCTAGAGCGTGAGAGCGGAATCGTCAATGGGCTCTTTTCAGACGATGCCCTTTTCTTGAGACAGTTGATCCTGGATGGGCAGTGGGATGATGTTCTTGAATTCATCCAACCATTACAGAGCATTGAGAGCTTTGACTCAAAGGCATTCCAATATCTTATCCTCAAGCACAAGTTCCTTGAGATGCTGTGCATGAAAAGTGAAGATTTCCAGCACCTTCAAGTGGAGTTCTCCAGTGAGGAGGTTGTAAGTTGTCTAAGTGAGCTTGAACCATACTGCCCAAGTAAAGAGGAGTATAGCGCTTACTGCCTATTGTTGACACTCCCTCGGCTGACAGATCATCATATGTACAAGGACTGGAGTCCCAGCAGTGCAAGGGTCCAGTGCTTCCAGTCTGTCTACCCTCTTGTAAGTAGATTTCTCCCAGTGGACAAGGCTTTAGCTGAGAATGAAAGCACTGCCAGCAAAGACAGGCTAGTGCAGCTCATACTAAAAGGATTGTTGTTTGAAAACTGTGTTGAATATTGCCAACAAAAAGCCATCAACCGCGATGCGAAAACTAGCCAGATTGTCCTACGTAGCATGATGACAGGGACGCCAGCTGATGATGCCGACCTGAGCTTGTTATCCTGGTTGCAGAGTCTCCCTTTCGACACCTTTGCCACACCCTTCGAGCAGCGATCTTTACAAATATCAGTCAACAAGATCATCAAGCCAAGCACATCCTTCTCTGAGCAAATCATGACTCCAATGACACCGACTCCTGGAAGCAAGACGAGAATGTATCCTTCTCCATCACCGTCGACACCCACTTTGTACAGAGGCAGGCCATTTTCGTCAAGCTCCAGAGCCCTCTCGCAATCGCTCACACCAAATCTAGAGAGCTTACTTAACCAAGCTAAGAAAAAGGAGGATAATGGAACAGGTGATCCAGGAATGCTCTCAAGATCTTTGATCAACATGCAGCTGTCAGGTTAGTTGTTCATTCTTTGTTATTAAGATAATTTCCATAAGAGACATTCAGAGTCATTTATTCAGCTTGACCAGCTTGGTCATAGTCATGTGGCACATTTTTGTTTTGTTCTATTTGCCTGACAAAGTAAAGTCCACTTCATTACCATCTCATACCAGCAGAGTGGAGTGATTTACTAAAATCAATTCTAACAGATTCTTAAAATTGATCATAGTCTTGAATGAAAGATTCCCTTGGCACAACCAGTGATTATTACCATATCAATGTTCTGTGATCAGTGCTTCTCAGCCAATCAAATCCATGGATTTGATATTGAAATGTGATAAATAGTCCTACGTGTACAGTATGCCATATTTATATGTAATTTTTAAAACTTTCCTGACAATCTTTTTTATGAATCATATGTATTTAAATTGATAAGTGATAATAAAATTTATATGTAATTTTGTCAATACACAAATGCTATCACTCCATAAAGGACCTAGACGAAAAATGTTTCCTACTAGTAGGTAATTGGTCATATACAAGTACCAGCTTGGCATTTACCAGTAAAACGCTGTCCTGCCGAATTCCGACAGGAGTTACCATAAACAGAAACAGACCTATCGTTGAAATTTTCCAAGAATCATGCTTTATATCCTCTGCTAAATTCTGCCATCTTGATTATTTCAGGCAGCAGCAGCACCATGCGTGAATCCTTACCCACCCTCACAGAAGGGGTGGAGAAACCATCGGGAGCTCCGTTTTCCATCAGCAATCCTTCAGTCACTCCAAGTATACCAGCCAGATTTAATCCAGGATCCACAGGAGCTAATGCAAAGGTGAGCTCTTTTCGTGATCTATTAAAAAGTTTTGAAAAGTAAGAAATCTCATTATGAATGTTTGTTAACGACTCAGCAATTCCAATTGGGTGACCTACTGTACAAATCGTGGTACACGTATTGATACTATTGTATCTATCACCGAAATCGTCCGCTTCAAATGTTTTAAAAATGGCCTCGTTGATCTGGGGTCTCTACATGTATTTGTAGCTGGAGCTTGTCATCTTTTCAGCTTTGAATTTGACAATATTTCTTATAAAGAAAATTTAATTATTTCTTAATGATAAACTTTGTGGTTTCTTTTATCATGATATATCTTCACAAATACCTATTCTGAAGTATTCAAAGTGTGACAGGTTTGCTGTGAAAAGGGCATAAAAGCTCTACTGGAAAAGTTTGCCAGAAATCGATGATGTATACTGTACAAAACATTTATGAAGAACAATTTAGCCTGATGGCCATATAGGGATCGTGCTTATTGTAACATGTACTGTCAGTTCATGAATCTTGAAGATGAAATACAAGCATGCCTGGATATTTTGATTTTGTGTGTGTGTGTGTACTGACATCATTTAGCACATTCATGATTTTAGGATAATAGATATTCTTCATACAACATGTTTTTTGTGTTTTTGGGGGGAGGGGTGCAGAGCTGTTGCATTTTGAAAAATGATCTTGATGTTTGAACCCTTTCTGACTAATCAAATGTCTGTGACCTCCCCCCCCCAAAAAAAAACCTTGTTTCCGATTAATTGAGTGAACAGAATTTTGATAAGTTTGTACCTTTTTAATTCTACATTATACGATGGTAATCCCTTAGGCTTAATCACTAATTTTGCAAACCATTGTGTTTGGTGTTCTTAAAAAAGAATGCTAGAAAAATACTAAAATTTAACACACCATATTTACATTTCTTTTTTTGACCATCTGACTTTCATCGTGAATCCTGTCACTCGCATATAGGGTTTTACTACTGAATTAAAGAGAAATGTTGACTGTAGAATTACATGTAGTCTCCATCACTTATAATAATAGAAAACTTAAATTATCAACCCTTTCGAGAGTTTGAAGTGCAAAATTATCAATTACGTGTACATGTATGCTTGAATTGTACCTCACACATGGCTGTTGTTTGGATGTCTTGTTAGTTCACCATGTAGCCATGAGTCATTCTCAATAACCCTGGATGAAAGTCACAGAGATTTAAAGCCTGAGTGTTCATGAAGCTTCTCCATTTCACCAAGATGGCAAGAGGATAAACATTGACTGCATCTTCATGAGCCTGAGTTTGCTATATTATTCTAGCCTGATCAGCCCTCTTTGGAATTAAAAAAACTTTAAAAAAAATTTGGAATTAATTTTTTGTTTTATCTTTGGAATAAAAAAAGTGGTTTAACAATACAGTCATTATGAATACAAAAGTTTTTTTTTTAAAGGAATGTGTGTGCATATGGATTAAAAAATACACCTGGAAAGAAAAATGTCAAATTTGTGCAGACACTTTCAAGATACATGTGCATGTACCTGGCTGAATACATGTATCATTTCAGTTCTCTGCTGAGGTCAGTGCAGACCTGCCAACCAGTACGTTTTTTGGCGTATTTAGTACGTTTTTGCAACCAAAATAAGGCAGTACGTTTTTTCTTTTAAAAATATGTTTTTGTAAATTTTTTTTTTTTTTACAAAATCGTAATTAATTGAGAGAAATCATCTCTATACACAAATATGGTTATTAGATCAATGTAATTTCAGGTAACTTGTTTCTTTTTTCAATCATTTTATTAAAACCGAGGTGAGATACATGTATACATGTACACATGTTTCAATGTTTTTTTTTTCACATGCAAGAGCAGTGCGCATTTTAGCTTGCATGCAGCTTGAGCGCTGCGATGAGCGAGTGCGCCACACTTTTTATTATGAAATACAGTTTTTTGGGGAAAAATTCATTTTTTTTTTGTCACAGAATACAGTTTTTCATTCCCAGATGTTGGCAGGTCTGACAGTGAATTATATTTAATTCAATTGTATGGAATGAAAGTAAGGTGGGTTTTCTGGTCACTTGAACATTTTTACTTTTTGGAGCACAAAGTAATGATTTTCATGTGCATTTTTCATGGCTTCGTTGTTATATCACAGACAAAGATACCAATACAGCTTGTATTTTTTAAAATTGCTTGAGATCAAGAAATGCCAAAGTAGGGAATTCTCATTTGAGTGGAATTTTGCCTAGGATGGCGGAGCATGCAAATTGTGGGCTCCACGATATAATGACTTTCGTTGTTTGTTTCCGCAATCCTGAGCCGGCCCTTATCTGCTCCATTTTTTATTACAATGATTCATATTTAAACATTCCCCTTTATTGTGTTTATTTGTTTTATACTGACATTATGTTGTTAAACATCTTGTAAAATACTAAAATGAATTTCTGGATTTTATGAAGTAAAATGGATTAAATTGAAACTGCATAATTTGTGAAATAACTCTTGCAAAATCATGAAGTGAGTTTCATGATCGTGAGTTCAGTTTATTGAAGGTTGGGGAGGGGGGCATGATGGATCATCACTCTTTGTAATCCCTGAACATTATGTTTGTTTAATTGTCACCAATGTAATCCTAGCTGACTTGGGATTGCATTCTTGAGATTAAGCCAACAACATAGCCTGCTAATTGCACAGCTCTATGACAAATAATCCCAAGATCTTCTTGGATTGGGATCATTTTCTTTCTCAGAAATAGTAAGATTTGAAAAGTCGGGCTAGTGGAGATGAACCTACATGTACATGTACTGCTAGCAGAGAAGACCTCTTTACAGGGGGCCGTTTCATATTAAAAGCTGTTCGTAAGTTAAGACTTAAGAGCGATTTTAAGAACAACTGGTGATCATTTCTTACGTGCTAAACCATTGCCAAGTCACTCTAAAATCACTGTTAACCTTAAAGAGCTTTATGAAATGCCCACCTGGATTTATTGAAAATTTTCAAAAGGAGTATATCTGGTACATCTTGAATGAGACTCATCGCCAATTTGTTTTCATTATGACTTGTATTTTCCTAATTATCAGGATGACATAAAATATGTGAATGTCCATTCATTGAAATTATAAAACTCTGTCTTGTTGTACAGTGTACAACATAAAACGCACATTTAGATGTCCAGTATGATCTATGCAGATAACAATTGTATGATATAAAATAAAAAATCAGCATGTACATGAGAAATACCTTAAGGGCATTTTCTCTCGTCCAAAATGTTGCTATGGTTATAAATGTATTAAAATAATGCTGTTAGCCTATACAGTAGGGTTAATCACATCATTTGAAAATTGATTTTGCAAGATTTGTAGTAGATTTTCTCAAGCAAGATGTACACGTACAGATGTATTCAAGTCTGAAGTATAGTACACTACATTCTGAGATGTACAGGTATAGTACAGTGTAGGCCTACATACATGTGTATGTATTTTGTGCAGGGCAAACATTATGCAAGGCTCGACATTAGCGGTGGCCCGGGGCCACCAAAAATTCATCTCGGGCAACCATTATTGAAAAAATGTTAAGTTTTGGTGGCCCGAATCGGGCAACCAATAATTTTCAAAGTAGCGCAATTTTTCTCCCGATTTTGCATGCATTTATCAACTTTCTACAGTTCAAATTGCAAGTCAATTCGTCATGCGCCTTTTTTGTTAATCTACACACAAATACACACACACAAAGATTGCACAGTCATGACAGTATGTAGGCCTACCGCTAGCATACAGTAACTATTATTCAGCCGGCCGTGCCGGCTGTCTGGCTGAGCTTTGCATGCGTGAAACCACTGCAGCTGGCTGTGCGCTAGCAGACTATTCAGACTCAGGGAGCTGCGATGCGAAATGTTACTGCTAAGAAATCTTCCCCAGAACTTTGAAAATCTACGTCAAAGTCACATTTTACACCAATGAAATGCCCTTCTACAGTCCATATTACTGAAACCTGATAATTTGGAAGCATTAAAAGGAGGAATTATGACCTCTCTTTTGACTCAAAAAGACCGATTTCCAAATGCATTAATACACATAGGTGAGTACATCACAGTCCCACATGTGCATTTGTATGTATGTTGATATTTGGTTTATTTTCGAAGCTCTCTTGAATAGACAGCTTCTTTCTTTTTTGTTTATAAATGACTTCTTAAACCACTCTTAAGGAAGTAAATACTTTGGGAAGGCATTTTATTGATATGAAATGTGAATTTTTTCCATCATTTTGTCAAATATAGGGAAGGAATTTTCTCACTGTTTTTTCCAGATAACTTGCCTTTTCTTATTTTTTTCTGTCATTTTTTTTACAGTGATAAAACCATTTATACCCCTTCCCACTGAATATGCCTGATTAAAGAACATGTTTCTACTGAATAATAATAATTTCCCCCATTTTTTCTGATAATTTTGTCTTATTCATTTTTGTTACATTTTCTTTTGTTTTTTCTCAATTTTTTTTCCTGTTCTTTGTTTTTACTTACTTCATTTTTTATTTGTCTTATTTCATTGTAATATTCATTTTTACAATTTTTTTTTTCAATATACTATTCTAAAAATTATTTTTGTTTATTTCCCCCTTTTATACATTGTTCTAATTCTGCAGCATATTTTCTGTGATTTTCTCCTGCTATAATATGCTGGAAAAGAGAAAATAAACTGGATTTGGGGCCTGCATAATCTAGGTTTTACGATCAAAAAGGAAGGAAAAATCATTGTTTTGTATTAAAATCTGAGTTTGCTTTATGCACTATTTATTTACTTTACCATTATGAGTGTGTGTCTATACGGAGATTAATAGTCCACACAACCTGGGAGCAATACAATTCTTTTATTCTCTTTCAATCATTTCATATTCACAATGATAGAACAATTTATATATTACCACAAAATAAGCAAAGTAAAATAACAGCAAGCACGATTTACATACAAGATGTACAAAGAATAGTGGTACGTGGTAGTGACTGCAGAATATTTCAGTTTGTTTTATTCATTTTTAATTAATGTTTTTCTTTATATTTTTCGGGCCACCAAACTTTACTAATGGGCCACCAAAAAAAATTATTTGAAGGTTTTGGTGGCCCGAACGGGCCACCACCAAAAAAGTTAATGTGGAGCCTTGCATTATGTATGGAATAATTGCTTTCCCCATTTGCTTGATATGCATACAAAATCCTTATGATTTATCCAGTTTAGATACGTGTAAATGTCAAAGTTTTCTATTAGAGAATAACTCTGCAACACTAAAGAGTCACTAGTTTACTTTTCTGAAAAACTGAAAACTCTTGGAACTCTTGAATGACACAGAATTTCACAGAAAACATTTTTATCATGCCCCCAAAATTTGAGTTATGATGATAGATAATCTAAATTTGAAAATCAAAGCAAAATATACTGATTCAATAGAAAGAAAAGGTTTTGCATAAATTGTGCAAAATCAACGTATTACATGTACATGTAGCCTGTGTTTGCCAAGCTGTAGCTTCAAAGAAACTTTATATTTTTAAGATTTAACTACTGTATCTACATTTTGATCTTATATTTACATGTCACCCAAGACATAGAAGGTGATCATTGAAGAATTTATCATTTAAAAAATTAAAAACTGATTTGTCTACTTTACATCAACTGATTTCATGTGTTTGTATTCCTTCGGTACTCAAAAAGATCTACTGTTTACACTGAAGCAAGTGTTTTTTCCACATATCTAATTAGGCATAGATTCTCCTCATATCCTGTGTTGAAAAGGCAGCCATGGGAGACAAGAATGTCTTAAAATAATGTGAAAACGATGTATTTCCTCAGAATCCGTGCATGCCTGCTCTCCATATCAAAGCAGACACTTTCAAAATTATTTTACATATTTCCACATCGACATGAGGATGACTTTTGACATGAAAAGAGCCACTGCCACATGTGGCTTTTTTCATGTCAAAGGTTATCTCCATGTCATTTTGGAAATTTACAATGTAAGATCATTCCTGTACATGTTTATGTATACTGTAATACTTAGGGAATATTGGATGGCCTTGAGTGGGATGCCAAGAAATATTCAAGAGCTGAAGAGCAATATTGGATGAGTCGAAGACGAATCTAATATTGTTCTCCAGCGAGGTTAGTAACAATATTTATATGCATCCCACGAAAATTGGTCAATCCAATATTATGATTATTATTTAGATACCCCCATAAAGCTAAACATAAAGTAATGAAGCCAAAAATAAATTGTTTTCAGTAACTCATTTATGGCAATCCTGTAAATCATGAGTATTGTCATTTAAAACAAAAGAAATCTCTGTTATAAAGTAAAATGCGCTAGTGTATACATGTAGTGCAAGCGCATTTTAATTCAATAAATTGATGCTCCTTTACCACACTTCTGGCAACGAATACGCAATGCAATTTCATTGTGACTTACAATAACCTCATGCGCACAATCATTTATGAACCAATTGTAACCTTGTAGCCTTTGTAGGCGGGGCGGAATTTGCATTTCGTCCAATATTTTCAATATTGGATGGTTTTCATAGGCACGCATGTTCAAAATCAGTTTTAATGTTTTGTCTCTTTGAAACAACCTCGAAAGACGTCAAAAATATCAGCGCCTCTAAAACCCTACATCTAAATAATATTGATTACATTTTTGTAACTGTAGTGCCTGCTTTTGTACCTTCAAATTTATACTGACTGAAATGCAGATAAACATTTGTATGTGTACATGTGTTCAAAACACTCTCTTTTAAATTATAAATTATGAAATTTGATGTGTGTAATAAATAGTAGTGTGCTCTACTTAAAGCCGAAAATTTTCTGGCATGTACAATTGAATGTATTATCTTTTTCAGGAAATACATGCATGATTAGCATTTTTGGTCATAACGTAAAAGCTCTCAATTAAGTTCTTACTGTCCTTAATACTCCTTGTACAGTAGTGTGAAAAAGTTTGCACATAAAATACTGTTTGTGTGTACCTGTTGCAGTCTGAATACAAATGTGGAGAAAATTGTGATACAAATCATGCGATGCCAGGGAAGTTGTTTTCTGCCTTTGTTACATGAATTGATGATAAGATGAGATTGAGAATCGGAATAGACTCCAACATGAAAATTTATCATATACAGTACATGCAGTCTAATACTGAAGATTGTTTCATATAATTTTCAGTTCTTTTCTCATTTTCCAATCCCTTGCTACTTTATACATGATAGCTTTCATGGTACTGAAAGGCAAAATTGTAAATCATGTATGGGGTAATAGAGTAAGTACTGAGGTCATGTCTTCAGCTAGATTGCATTGTCAGAATTGATAAAGACCATTTCATATTCCAGAAACCTCAGAGAAGATGCCAATTCTTTGGAGAACTCTTTTCCCTCTCCTCTGTCAATCCAGGGGCTCTACTCCAGACAAAATGTGGGGAAGAGAGCAACCTCAAGTTTTACAATTGATGGGGCACAGAGGATTTGAGTGTGTGTGATAAAATGTGGTGCAGGAATGGCTTGAATTCACAGCCTATACTCCAATGGATCCTCTTCAGTTTGGTAAATTGACAATTCGTCCAGTGCCAACTCGTCCACACCTTTATTTAATCTAATGCCATTCCATCCATCAACATTTCGTCTAACAACCATTTGGTCCAATCATCACTTCATCTAATCACCACTTCGTCTATTACCAGGTTGTCTATATCCAGTTGGTCTAATACGTTTTCTTTTAATTCATTTTTCACAATTAATACCAAAATTTAATTAGACCAAATGGTATATGGACTAAATGGCTATTGGACCAACTTGTTATTAGACGAAATGGCATTAGACTAAATGAAAGTACATGTATGTAGACCATGTGGATAATGGACGAACTGATGTTAAACCAAATGATAGTAGACGAGTTGGCAATTGGACGAATTGGCATTTTGTATCTATTGGAAATAAACCACATTGTTCATGGAGGCCTACTATTATGCATGTTTTGTGAAATTTATTTTTAAGTTTATCCTGTATGATTGGAATGTTAAACAAATCCCTCTGCAGTGATTTATGATTGATGAACTGTCTTGCTTGTTGGTGTTTGACAAACCAACTAGAGACTTGAAGCCTTCATACTGATGAGTGTCATGATTGCTGACTGCCATGTCAGTATTTATTTGTCCCATGGTGTGTTTGATTGTATACATACAGGAGTGGAGAGAGAGTAATTTGGTTAATTTGGATTGTACTGGTGGCAAGGCAGTTACATGTACAATGTACTAAACAAAGTGAATACATGTTTCATTTTGTAGAATCACATTATTGGATAAAAAGGGGGGATTTGAACATAGTCACTGAGGTCCTGCATGTATGTAAAGTTTATAGTAAAATGTACTTATGAAAGGGGCCTTCACCCTACAAGCTCTGTTTTTTAGTTGGTCTCCTTCTCTTTCGATTTCTTTTCATAGTGATCTAAATATTTTGTAATGTATATTGAACTATCATTGTAAAGGTGAAAAGATTGAAAGAGAAAACAATTGAATTGAATAGTACTTACAGAAATCTGCATATGTATTCTACACTAGACAACAGGGTCTGTAGATATAATATGGAAAATAACCAAAATAGTCATGTTTGTATGTCTTCATGTGTAATGTGCATATTGTATGAACACAATTATTCAGAAATCAGACGATAATGTACCGTACAAGAATCTAATAATATAGGCACTTTATTGAAGCAGGTGAATTGTGGTTCAGCATTAATTACGTAGCTTTATTGAATTCAGTGAGGCTGACACATGGCCTGGCTGGTATATCAACTGATTTGGGCCGTTATTGACTGTGATATAAGGTGATGGCCAAGGGAGGATCATTTGCCTTCAGGTATTGCATAGCATGAGTGGATGTGACCCAATACATGAAGGTGCTTTCAGACTCACTCAGTCACCCAAATTCCTGTAAATTTTAATATACATGTAAGAACTTGTTCCAGCCCAGGAATAACCAGTAACCCTTTTGGGGTTATAAAAAATGTAAGTTCTCAAAGACTTTAAGAGCATGTATGGACTGAGCAGCAGATGAGGCATGCACTTCAAAATTGTGAGCTCAGCTAGCATGCATGTGGAAGGGCTCCGGGGGGGGGGGGCACTTACATTGACGAGTGGATACCATGCGCGACCCCTAAAACATGTAAAATGGATGTCTTTTTCAAGATCGGGCATGTTACGTAGGTAACGTAATAAGGGTGTCAAAAACACTATTAAATAATGAAAAAAGGGTATCTATTTTTGCTAGGAAAGCTATGTGTTTAGGGTCAAATTTGTGAAGTATAAAAAATCAAAAGACTATGAATGTTTTATAAAGGATGTGCTTTTTGCCCCAAGAGTCAAAATTGCATGTTTAGAGTACGATTTGCGCCTGAATTGGGGAGGTCGGGCTGTAATAAACCCAATGATGTAATGTAGGTAAAGGTAAAACCGACAACCGTGACGTAACAATTGAAATATCGCTGTATTTGTTTTAATAGGAATACTTGCCAAGAGTATCATTTTGTTTCCAATACTTGTTAAGGGTAGGGTTTCACATGCCAATACTTGTTAAGGGGTGCATTTTTAGAATATGGAAAATACATGTTTAGGGTGCTTTTCGAGACCCCATGTTCGCGCATGGTATCCACTCGTCAATGGCAGAGCCCCCCCCCCCCCCCCCCCGAGGGCTCTACAGCACAGTCTGCACCTAGTCTGCTGGGCAAACCCTTCACTCGAAATAAGGGTCTGAATGTGCAGCCTACTCATGCATTGTGTACTGAAGGCTCTCTCGCTCATTGGAACAGCAAGTTTTGTATGTGCTAGTCTTTGCGTGTAGGCACACTTGTTGATCAAAGTTCCAATCAGGGTCTGTGCCTGCAGACTAGTCTGCACCTGCATCTACACTTAAAATGTAACACACTCACTGGGATGAGATGTATGGAATACAGCTTCTCATAATAAACTATGAGAATATTCCCTGCTACTAAATTGCTAATTACTAAAAAAAAATCAGGGATGTATATTAAGGAATTTGATCTCACACTGCAAAAATAAAGACCTACCTGGTATTTTAGATCAGGGTAGATTCCCAGAGCATAAATTACCAGGTAGCCGTTTCATAAAGCTGTTCGTAAGTTAAGAGCGACTTTAAGAACGACTGGTGAACCCTTTTTACGCGCTTAACCATCGCCAATTCAGTATACCATTTACCACAAGAAACGATCACCAGTCGTTCTTAAAGTCGCTCTTAACTTACGAACAGCTTTATGAAACACCCACCGGGTATTTTCAGTTATCAAGTGGTCTAAAACCACTTACTGTCAGTCTCGGTGTCTGGAGCATGACTCATCCAGGTTGCACTGATTTTGAGTTGTTCAGAACCTGAGGATGTTTACATGTAATACTTAGACAATGTACATGTACTTGACTTTGATGTGTGTGCTGCAGCCACTATTGTAGATTCATCAAGTAAATTAAAGAACAAGACTATGTTAGTGTTGGTACTGCCATTATTTCCTAAACTCAAAGAAAAGATAATGATTATTTGTTCATTTTGTTGGGATATGAACTATCCAGCTACATGTACAGCACATGATATTCCCAAAAGGTTTAAGAAAATGTCTGCTTCACTTACAACAACATATTCCTTGTTCAACATATTTGTGATATTGGTATTCAGGAGAAGACAAAGGTTGAGTTCAACCAGTATTAAAAAAGAGTAACCTGAGTATGTCAAAAGTGATTTTCATGTTTACTAGACTATCAAAACTGGAATTCTCATTACGTTCAGTTCACTCTATTATTCTTCGTTATCAGTATGTCCTTATAATATATTCAGGTTCACACTTGAAACAAAAAGGAGAAATGAGTCAGGTTTTGTTCTGACTAGACAAAACTAGTATGCACTTGTATTGAAGTCTAAACATGTATACTGTGCTTTTGAATAGAAATACACTGCGATACAAGTGTTTCAGTGTACATGTATAACAATATTTCACTCCAATTCACATTTGCTATAGACCAAAACATAATCCCATGCACAGGGCCAAGATGAAGATCTTTTTCATATTACATTTTTCAGTTTTTGTCTCACCTGCGAAGCAAAGTGAGACTAAAGGCGCCTCTTTTCCGACGGCGACGGCGGCGGCGGCGTCAACATCAAATCTTAACCTGAGGTTAAGTTTTTGAAATGACATCATAACTTAGAAAGTATATGGACCTAGTTCATGAAACTTGGCCATAAGGTTAATCAAGTATTACTAAACATCCTATTAGAGTTTCATGTCACATGACCAAGGTCAAAGGTCATTTAGGGTCAATGAACTTAGACCATGTTGGAGGAATCAACATCGAAATCTTAACCTGTGGTTAAGTTTTTGAAATGTCATCATAACTTAGAAAATATATGGACCTAGTTCATGAAACTTGGACATAAGGTTAATCAAGTATCACTGAACATCCTATTAGAGTTTCATGTCACATGACCAAGGTCAAAGGTCATTTAGGGTCAATGAACTTAGACCATGTTGGAGGAATCAACATCGAAATCTTAACCTGTGGTTAAGTTTTTGAAATGTCATCATAACTTAGAAAATATATGGACCTAGTTCATGAAACTTGGACATAAGGTTAATCAAGTATCACTGAACATCCTGCATGAGTTTCACGTCACATGACCAAGGTCAAAGGTCATTTAGGGTCAATGAACTTTGGCCGAATTGTGGATATCTGTTGAATTCCCATCATAACTTTGAAAGTTTATGGATCTGATTCATGAAACTTGGACATAATAGTAATCAAGCATCACTCAAAATTTTGTGCAAGTTTCAGGTCTCATGATTAAGGTCAAAGGTCATTTAGGGTCAATGAACTTTGGCCGAATCGGGGGTATCTGTTGAATTACCATCATAACTTTGAACGTTTATTGGTCTAGTTCATTAAACTTGGACATTAGAGTAATCAAGTATCACTGAACATCCTGTGCACGTTTCAGGTCACATGACCAAGGTCAAAGGTCAATGAACTTTGGCCGAATTGGGTGTATCTGTTGAATTACCATCATAACTTTGAAAGTTTATGGATCTGATTCATGAAACTTGTACATAAGAGTAATCATGTATCACTGAACATCCTGTTCGAGTTTCAGGTCACATGATCAAGGTCAAAGGTCATGTAAGGTCAATGAACTTTGGCCATGTTGGGGTTTTTTGTTGAATAACCATCATATCTCTGTAAGTTTATTGGTCTAGTTCATAAAAAGTGGACATAAGAGTAACCATGTATCACTGAACATCTTGTGCGAGTATAGAGTAGTATTCAAAGTCAGCACTGCTGCTACATTGAACCGCGTGATGCAGGTGAGACGGCCAGAGGCATTCCACTTGTATGATTTATTCATTTAGTTGTTATTATTATTAACTCAACATGATCAGCTTCATTTAATACATGTATACAGTGTACACCTTGTCTGAGTACTTGGTCTTTTATGCAGGAATCCTGGAAGAATCTTTCATCACTGTCATCATCACAATCATTCAGTCCATATCATATCATGCAGCATCTAGTGCTTCACAAGGGACATGGATATTGTTGTCCTGGCTTTTAATAGCCCATCAATCCTTTAATCGCACTCAAAGCATTTCAATTTGAATGAGCTCCTGCCAGGAACCCATTCATATCTCACTTGGGTTGAGAGCAGCACAATTTGGATAAATTTCTGGTTGAATGAAATTATGCCATCGCTGGGATTAGATGGGGAGAGGTGGCCAGTAGCTGCTGTGAAAAACGCAGTACCTTTTCATTGCATAGGAGGCCTTTCCTATTAGGTACATGTAGATACCATGCTTCTACAAGGACATCTCATTTTAATTTGGTGGTGTTTTTTGTTTTTATTTTTCTTTAAATATCAGCAAACTGAGGTGCGGAACTCTTCAGCCGCTGCTTATGAGGATTTCCGTCAGGATCGCGAGAGGGCTCAGCGTGAGCTACAGGAGAGGGAGCAACGCAGGAAACAACTAGAGGAGGAGCTGACTGGAGGAAGCAGTGCTCCGGCCACTGCTCCACCAGCCACGGCTCCGGGTGTACAGGGAGCTGTCCAAGGCAATGGAGTGACAAGCACCCCTATGACTGGGGCCTCAACCAGACAGGTAGGCATGGGGGAGGCAAATCAGTGTGATTGAAGAGGATTAATAGTGCAGTGGGTTCTTGATATGCAATGCCATGTAATGTCCTATCTGAGGGACATGTAAAGCATCTCATATGGCTCTCAAAATAAGTTATTCCTAAAAAGTTCATGCATACCAACACACGGTGTGACCCCACCCAATCTTGTAAACTTATGTTACGTAATTTACGTTATGCCTCAACCTTATTTGTCCAGAGTTGCTTGAATAAATTCATGTTAAGAAAATGTTGACCAAAATTGTCTCCTGCCGGAGAAAGTGTCACCCCTTTGTTGTTGCCTCATATCAACTGTAATCAAAATATGGATGAGCTTTATTGTCATACCATGTGTGTTATAGTGTTGCATATCAATAGTATCTTCCCTTTAATTGAACTTCTACAATTTTTAAGTATTCGTGAAAAAAAAGTAAATAAATTTTTGAGGTATGTTTGTCACTGTGTATGTTTATAATAATCAGTGTTTTCTCCTTTGTTGATCAAGTACATCTATACTTGTCTTAGTGATTACTTGTGCACGATTTGTGTAATAACCCGAAAGCACCTCATCATATTAATCCAGAGCACTTTAGTTTGAAAATCAGTCAGGAACATTATAACTCTTCAATGAAGACATGTATTTTCTTATGCCTACTACAGGTATATGTACATTAATATAGGGATGATAACACAAACAGATAAAAATCCCAATATAGAGAGCTTTGAATTTTTCTCAAATGGTTTCATCAAGCTGTTTGCCGTGTGATAACCCCAATTGTGGTGGATGTTTACTTGTAATTTGCATGGTATTTATTTTGAAAGCCATTTAGTTTTAGAATATTGATAATGTAGTTACCAATTGCATGGCACATTGTGGTGATAGTGTTAAATGTTTGATGTTTGTCTTTTCTCCATGTATTCTCCTTTTCCCACCTCCTTCCCTTCAAAACATTATTTTGGGGTCAATAAAACACCACCAGGTCACACCTCCTAATTTTACCCTGCGTCCCGCAACTGCCGTGAAATCAAGTACCCCTAAGGTCGCATACGGCATGGTAAACCATACCCCGGAGCCAGAGGCATCGCCCATTCTGAGCCGGCCCATGTCATCCCACCAACCCCAACCGCAACATCCAGTGCTACAGCAGCGTAACTCGATGCGGAACAGCCAAAGGAATGCTAGTACCAGTAGCGGGACACCTAGTCCTCAGACTCCCAATCGTCAGTTGGAGACATCCTTTGGAGAGGCATTAGGTCATGGTCGTGGAGTTTCCAATGCCACATACATTAACCAGGATCCTGTGTTTGATCCGCCACGAGTCAACCAATCGTCATTACCGCAGCAAGTGCCTCAGAGGCAACAGCAATACGAGACATCTAGGTCGGATCAGTATAGGTCTCAGCCACAGCGGATACCCCAACAGCAGAAACAACAAGATCAAAGGCACTTTGGGGCTGGGTCGCCACTGGGTGATACTTCGAATACAGTGCAAAGAATCAGGAACAGTTCTCCTGCTGCTGCTGGTCAGCGGCAGTCTCCAAGACAGCATCTCATTGATAACAATATGATCAATTCGGGAACTAAGGTACTCGTGCATGTATACATTGGTCATTCAAATCCCATCCATACATGTACATGTATGTATGAGTTGGATCGGTTTTGTAAGATATGAGTTCACTCCATCGGTAAACAGACCCTTCAGCATCATAAGAGCAAATGACCAAGAACAAGTTGCCTTTATTGAATGTGATGCATGCCCTTGTTCAATTGGCTTTTAAAGATGTCAAAGTAGACAGTGCATGTTTCTTTGTTTTTAGTTTTCTTTTTTGGTGGGTGGCTTTTTCTTCTTATCTATGAAATGTTATTGTTTTGGTTGCCGTGACACAAATTATCCAGGACTAGCACTCATGTACATGTATGGTGTGAGAACTCTAAACCTCATCTATGTTGTTCATTTAACCTTCATGTAATTGTTTGTACATGTACCTCCCAATATTGTTACACTCTATACATGTATGTTAGATTCTTTAAATTAATTTTGCTAGCATGAATACATGTAATCTTTTTCTATGAATTTATCTTCTTTTCAATCAGGGAAATATCACTTCAGGTTTTTGCCTGATTTCAGTCCTTTTAATACAGGACTGACATTTTATTGTTCTTGTACAGCACATAGGCTTTTGTATATTCTGGCTTCTTTTAAGACCTAGTGACTATTCCTTCTGTCCCTGACTTTAGTTCATTGCACAATTCCTACATGTGATACTCTAATGATCCAATTATTTTTTGCCAAACAGAATGAAAAATATAAACTACATACTATATACTATAAAAATTTGATTTATGTATATATTCTTTTTGTTAAATCAGGAGGGCATCAAGATTTGGAACCCTACATGCCATGCAGTCAGTAGTCTAGAAGATGTCCAAGCTATCCGGGCTGTGACCTTTGACCCAACAGGATCTTTCTATGCAGTGGGTTCCAATTCAAAGACACTCCGGATCTGTGTTTATCCAGATATAACAGCATCAAGGTATAGTGAAAATAATATTATTTTACTTTTTAACTGTGTCACAGTATCATTTCTGTAGGGGTAGTTACACCTTATTTAAAAACATTCATGCACATGTCATTAATATTACTTCTTTTTAGTACGCCACCAAGGAACCGTCACTCCATCATCATCTTTTCCAAGTACTACCTAGATACTGTTATCTTTAGAATATTTTTTTACCCATCTTTAAGATGTTTTGGTCTGGTGCATGTGTATCCTTAACCCTATATAGCCCGGGCTATTTTGAAATTGCATAGCCCGGGGGGGGGGGGGGGGCTATTAGGCCCCCCCTCAGATCTAGGCCGTTTATCGACCGATTGCGACCAAATTGGGTGTTGGTATCATTATGTATTTTAGAAGAATGCGTTGTCAAATTTGTGATATTTATTATCATTTTTTATTTATAATAATAATGGTGGCTACTTATATAGCGCACAGGTCCACCTTTCGGCGCTCATGGCGCTTCAAGGAAATAAACACAAAACACAACAATAGAAAACAAACAAGAATAGAATTTGAATTCTCCTGAATAAACACAATATTAAACTGTTAATGGGAGATTAAGTAAGTTTTCAACTGGGACTTGAATGTTACTTTTGATGGAATTTGGCATAATTAATTATGCAAATATTCAAATTTTTTCAAGGAATTCTCATTTTTTGTAGTTTTCCCCCCTTTTCGAGAAAATGCAATGGAATCAAGCATGTTAGTAGCCAGTCATGTAATCTAAAAGACAACTCACTCAACTGTATTGAAATTGTATAATTATTAGATTATAATAGTAATTATGCGCATATGCTAATTTTTCTCAAAATTCTGAATTTCACATATTGATTACCACATTTGGGCATAATTTTTTTTTCTAGTTGTGTACTGAAGAAAGGTGATATTTACTTTATATTTTGACATTATATCATCAAAAAGTGAAAATGCTTATGCAAATTAGAGATAAATGAATATTCATTAGCAGCCAGAAAGTTGAATGTTTCAAAGTAATTTATTAGATGTTGGATAATATTCGTGTCCTTCCGTGTTTCAAAATTCTTATGTATTTCTTTGTTTTTAATTTATTATGTATTTCTTTGTTTTGAAATCTCTATTTTTATTGTTTTTTTAAATCTAGAATAGTTGGTGATAGCCCAAAAGAAAGTTATGTGAGGAAAAACAGAAAAAACATTCATCTGACAACACTTCTTGTAAAACCCATACAGTACACACAAAAGTCAATGGAAATTGCCATTTTCGGTGACATTGGTCACGAATATGTGCTATATCTCCGCAAGTGTACCCCCGATTTTCGCAAACAGGGTCTCAAAATGTGCGGGAGATGTGAAAGAAAAAAGTCATGAAATTTCAGCGTATTATTTTTTGCATTTAGAAATTATCATGAAAAATGTTGATGGGGGGCCTTTTAGGCCCCCCCCCCCGGGCTATATAGGATTAAAAGAAAATTATTATTTTTTTTAAAATTGCTATCGTGGAATGAAAGGTTATCCAAAGCCAAACTCTGTCGCATCTTCACTTGCAAATAAACTGAATGACGCAATATATATTACTAGTACACTACATGTATCTCACAAAAAATCTGACAGTTGACTTTAATAAAATTGATATCTAAAGATACATGCATGACCTGCTAATTGTATTTTTCTTTACAAATAGTCCCAAGATTGTTTTGATTTGGATCATTCTGATTCAGATCAAGGTCTTGATCTACATGTATGTAATAGCATAGATCATTATACTATTAAGCATAATTCTTAGTCTTGGCTGGCACACTCTGTACAAGAAATGAACAATCATAGATGTTGATATCTATTTATGTTACACCCTCCAGAAGTAGCAGGATAATTGAAAAACTCATCTTTGTTTAATAATGTATCATAATTATTTTTAATGTTCACAGTGGTGGAGGTAGTGTACAGCAGCCTAAAGTCTTATTTAAAAGGATGCGACATCACAAAGGGTCTATCTATTGTGTTGCATGGAGTCATACGGGTAACTTAGTCGCTACTGGGTCAAATGATAAACTAGTCAAGCTGGTCCGCTTTGATCCTGACAAGTGCAATGCTAGTGGTAAGTTGGATTTGGTCATATCAAGGCTCATTTTTTCAAGGAGTTGTGATTCATTTAAAGTGCAAGTTTTAAGATTAATATCATCTGTGAGTGTTGAAGACAGTTGAGACCGTTGTCAAAGTTGTGATTTATTCAAATCACATGTATTAATGAATTATTCACTATTGAGTACTTAGAAACTGTTGATCATCCTCAGAGCTGTAAATTATTAAAATCCCAAGATTTGAAATTGATTAGAGTCCTATGATGCTAGAGTTGATATCAATCTTAAAAGTTAACATTCATATGCAGGTTTTAAGACTGATCTTAATTGAGTGCTAAGAAACAAGAATTACAATTAATTTCAAAAGTTGAAACTAATTCAAACTACAGATTTTGATAATCATTTCAACTGTGTGCTTATAAATCAGTCTTAAAGTTGCAAATCAGGTTTAAGATTTATTTATCTCAACCATGTGCTAAGAAACAGGAATTGAGATCTGTATCAGAAACTGAGAGAGAGAATTTGAATCGAGTCTCAAAAGTTATTACTCATTCAAGTCACAATTTTATGTTAATGTGCATGTACTGTATATATTTTGGGGTTTGTGATTTAAAGTAAATAAATTGAACTTGATATTGAACATCATCTCATCACTAGGACCAGATGTTGATCTGTCGTTCCATGATGGAACAGTTCGGGACCTGGTCTTCCAGAAGGACAGTCCTAGTGGGACTACCCTGATCAGTGCAGGGGCTGGTGATTGTAGTATCTACCTGACTGACTGTCAACAAGGACAACCTGTACATGCAATGGCTGGACATACAGGTTAGTGTGAAAATGCTTTCCTATTGTATTAACAAAATATTTGTGTCGATTCCTTGCTAAGATGGGCATTCATTTTTTTCCATAATTGGCAATTTTGGTGTTCAAATTAATGTTAAGAATCAAATACTGTTTCTTTCAAGTACACACATGGCATGCTTTTGAATGAGTTTTAATATTTTAGAATTATTTCTGTGTCAGGTAGCCATTTTAAATCCTTGTTCAGCAGATCTGATCTTCTATGGGTTGTCTAGCCTAAGGGTGTTAAGCCAACCCTTATAGATGATTAAATACCTATGTAGTTTATCACAAATGAGATAAAACCTTTCTTGTTCCATTAGTAATTTGAAAAAAAACCTTAGATCCACTGTTGGTAATAGGGGTATTGCCTTTAACATTGATTTCATCTGTTGATTAATCAACTCCAGGTATACGCAAGAAATATCACTTTCCAATCTGATTTGTCTTTGCCACTTTTACAGGTCATGTACTCTCACTATACACATGGTCGGGTCATATGCTGGCATCAGGGTCTCAAGATAACACTGTGAGGCTGTGGGATGTGAGGACACCTCGATGCATCCAGATTATAGGCTCACCAGGGTCTGATAGTGGTGAAGGTACTTAGTGGTTTAAACCAAGGAGTTGATTTGGGTGTTGGTGTTTGTGTTTGCATTGAGACTTTGTGATGATGTGACATCTCGATGGATTTAGATCTTAGGCTCACTTGGATCAGGTAGTGGTGAAAAATACTCTATATAGACAATGTACATGAACCACATTTATAAATGGGCATTTCAAGTAAGCTGTTAACATTGATGTTGAGACTATGTGATGTTAGGACAGATCAACAAGATAGTGGTAAAGGTGCTTTATATACACACCCTACATATATGTAGAGCATTGTGGCCAAGTGGATTAGTCTTCTGACTTTGAAAAAGAGGGTCTAGGTTTGAATCCCGGCCATGGTGTAATTTCCCTTCGCAAGAAATTTGTTTACATTGTACCTGGCAGGAATGTATTCCTTGAAATGTTTCCATGCTGCAAAAGGCCGCAGGGCTGAAGCCAGGGTCATAATATCCAGGTCATTTGGAAGTGCATAGGTATGATATTTCTTAATGTGATATGCGCTATTCAAGAACTGTGTTATTGGACGGTTTAAACTCAAGAACTAGTTTCAAAATGAAATACAGGTGTTGAATCCCCCATGAAAATATAAAGCTTGAGACTTTCTATTTTATCTTCTGACTTGGTCTTTTGCTTACAGGTAGTGGGGCTGCTGCAGTAGCCGTTGATCCCTCCGGTCGACTCCTTGCATCAGGGCATGAAGACTCATCCTGCATGTTGTACGATATACATGGAGGACGCCCTCTACAGACGTTCAAGTCCCATAGTTCTGACATCAGATCCCTCCGATTCTCGCCACGCAACTTCTACTTGATGAGTGGGTCGTATGACTGTACTATCAAACTCGCGAATCTACAAGGTAGCATTTCTTCCTCTGTGTCACTGTATCTTTCATTATATGGGCGATTTCATAAAAAAAGCCTTTCAGTATGTCCAACCCCCGTTTATCAACTAAAACTTCATTTAAGCTATGATGATTAGAGAGCTTTGCAACTTGTGAACAAAAAAACAGAGGCAAATCAGTTCAGAAAGGTATATGGAAATGACCATGTTGGAATTTTAAATGCATTATTCTTATAAGAAATACCATTTAATTAGATGATTTTATGAGAATACAATTATACAAAATATTTTGAATCTGACCTAGCATGAGAATGGATCACCAGTTGTGCCTAAAGTCAGGTACATGTATAATTTAATACAGACGACTTGATGAATTATCCACCATTAGTATCTCTACTTTATATCAATGTGATATTTCATTCAATTTACTTCTTCCTTTTTAATTTTTTTATAAATTACTACATCATATTTTTAAAATTCATTTATTCTGTATTCTGACTGTAGGAGACATCACACAAGCCATTCCTTCAACAACCATCGCAGAACATCGAGATAAAGTCATCCAGTGTCGCTGGCATCCTAGCGATCTTAGCTTCCTGACGTCTAGTGCTGATAGGACAGTCACGCTATGGTCTATGGACAATCCCTAACACCATTGGTTTCATTTACATTATATTATTGACTATGTGAAGTAGCCTGTGGGATTAGTGTGTCTTTCTGTTGGCACCGTGACATAAATCGGGGCCATGTCTTTCAGCATGAATCGTGCAAGCGTCTTTTCATCTAACACATTTTCATTATTGACAAGATAATTGATGATTCGGAGGGAGCACTTTCAAAGCACTCTGACAAGTGTCTTTTCATTGTAATCCTCACATTTTATTAGAGACAAAAAACAAAGGGCAATTTGAGGAAGGCATCTTTTCAGCACTAATCCTCATACTGCTATATAGACAAAACATTGAGCAATCTCGGAAAAACTGCTCTAAAAGACGCTGAGTGGGATTCCTGTTGAAATACATGGCACAGAGTTTGGCCAAGGTGCCCTAGGAAGAGTGCAATTGTTTGAGTTTTGTTGTGCTTGTTGATTATTGTGATTTCAAACTGTGTGACTCACCCAAAGATATCGCATTCTTACATTGGATATGAACGTCTATCAGGAGTGTATTTCTCCCTATATATTGTAGTAGTTTTTATGATGTAAAGGTTTATTCAGGCATGATGCGACTAAGTTTCGTAACATAATATTGGATTTTCATTTTAAAAAGGTCAACATTTTTGCTTGCCTGTAACTTCTTCAAAATTTTTGCTCCAGATGGCAAGTTGTTCCCCTCAAAGATATCTCCTCATTATGCTGCTGATATATTCTCAAGATCTGAAAAAGTAAGAGATGTTTCCAAGCTTGTTATGCCTTGTCTGAACATATTTACAGCTGATTGGTATATACAGTGGTTGGTCCAGCTGGGGCACAAGGGACACAAGCCCCTCTATATCGACAGTCACCCATTGCACATGCCTATTAATTTATCTAAGTGACAGAAAATTGAGGGTCCCCCCCCTTTATTTTCTAATTTGCTCTTCGTGCTCCTGCTGCATCAAAATCCACTGATATACAGTATATGATCAACTTTTCTGGCTTGATTGAGATTCTTTGTGGCTCATGTGTAATATATATATCAGGGTTCTATTAGTCTTCAAGAGTGTTGATTTCACTGCCTTTATTCTTTGTATAAGCATTCTTATATTACCATTGTTACTCATGAATAACAACACCTTTATAGTGCTTCATCATTATGAACTGAAATTGTAAACAGTTTTAATTTGCCCACCATTGAATGATGGAAGCTTTCTGTACCACATACCCCCGAAATATTAAACTAAGCATTAACATTTGTTTGAATTTATTTTATTGTGTATCATATTGGGCTTTTTCTAATCCAAATCACCTTCTCTCAAAATGTGTATCAATAATTATTATTCTTCAAAGCAAAATAGAATGTATTATGATTTGCATTTTTTCAAGTAATCACAGCACAAGTGTACCATTTTCACCATTTAATTCAACATTTATATGAAAACATATAGCATTCTATTAAAAATACACACAGTGTTTTCTACTGGAAGAAAAGTCATTAAGTATCAATGTAATCATTTATGAATAATGTATACTCAGTAACTGACTTTTTTATGTAGCATACATACAGATATCTATCATTATTTTTAGCAGTAGAGTACACTTTATCCTCAAGCATGTTAAGGATAGTAACCACCAAATTTATCCACATACTAATAACTGTGTATTTGTCTGTAAATATATATTTTGTTCGGACTAAAAGCAAATATAACCTTGACTTGAAGCCAGCAACCTTGCCATGTTTGTTTGTACGAAGCTGCCCAATTTTCTCAAGTCAATGAATTGTACTGGTTGACCAGGGCGCCCCATCTTACAAAGATTTGCGATTGATCTGATCATGGACCTTTAGTAGTTCGATGATCTGGTCAACCTCAGCTATGGAAAGCCAGCAACGACTATGGAAAGCCAGTAACGCTACCATCTAAAATGCATGTTCATTCAAAAAAATTGTAGATGTTTATTTATACGTTCATCGTTTTCTTGACAATTTGGCATGTTTGCCTTTGTTTTCAAAGGGTATTGTGCAAATTTCCTGTAGAAAAAATTAGGACACCGATGGATTTCCATAGAGTTATGATTGATTGGATCAATCGTAACTCTTTATAAGATGGAGCCGAGGGTGGTGTCTCATTAAGCTGTTTGTAAAGTAAGTTATGAATGACATAACGGACAACTTGGTACCCTTCCTTGAGTCTTGTTAATCATTTTGATACCCATCAGTCAAGAGTTGAAATTATATAGATGTTCATGAAATGATAATGAATTTCTGTGATAGATATCTTTGATCACACACCATGTATTTTCCCGGCTACCTCTCCTATATTGTCATTTTCTTTGTTCTTTATCGTTTTCCACTTTGATTATGTGTTGGTTTCAGCGCCCATGCCATTTCACCTCAAAACCTCATATCTCACCCCAGAATGGTATACTACCACTTGTTCTGGACCCACTTTGTCCACTTCCTGTTTGATCTCATCCACATGGTCTAAATTGTAGGTCTCCGTGAAACATGTAGTAAATATGAATAGATCAACTGCTTATGAACCAAATTTCATTTTGACTAAGTGTGAAAAAATAATTTCTTGTTGGCATCATCATCAACCAGGATATTTCATGAAATATGAATAGATCAACTGCTTATGAACCAAATTTCATTTTGACTAAGTGTGAAAAAATAATTTCTTGTTGGCATCATCATCAACCAGGATATTTCATGAAATATGAATAGATCAACTGCTTATGAACCAAATTTCATTTTGACTAAGTGTGAAAAAATAATTTCTTGTTGGTATCATCATCAACCAGGATATTTCATATATTGAGGAATATATTTATGGAAGTTGTGCATTGCTATTTATGAACACAATTATGGCAAGAAGTCTTGTTGTGAATGTACAATTGTGTATGAGCCGCTTTTCTTGTCATGATACATGTATTTTTTTTATAACTAAAGTCATTACTGTACTTAGGACATAAACAGTATATATTTTGTCTTAAAAAAAATCAGAGCCAACTATTTACATGTGTACATAGTCTCCTCTTGAAATATACATATAGTTATTTGACAAATATAAAAATAGTGAAATTGTAGCTTCTCTCTCCATTGTCACATTTAAAAGGATAAGTAGTGTTTGTGAAGGATTTGTGACTGTCTCCTTTCTTCACTTGGCACCCAATATTGCATTATATAATACATTTACAAGTATAGTAGACAGTTGATTGTCTGTATTGGTTGTTAAGTAGGTAAGCAATGTAATAGTGCCAAAGATTACACCAATTAAAGCACATTGTGCTGGAAGCTTTTGGACAATGCAGAAGCATGTCTCACTGGTTACATTGCTTATAACTACATAATGAAAACAGCTTTTTCTGTCTTGATCGTACACTCATTAATTTTTTAATTCATATATCACTAAGCCTTGGATGTGAAGTATTTTAGAAGTTGAAAGAAAGATGTAGATTCTGTGTAAGAGTATCTCTTTACATTCAGTGGAACAGTTGAACACTTACCCATAGTCAGCACTTCCATGTTTAGTATTGTTAATTATATGGGTGTGCTATAGTGTATACTTGTTCAAACAATGACAGTGATACAATTGTTCCATGTATTTTGTAGAGCAGAATTCTTAGTCATGATGGTGTCGTATCACACTGACCCTTATGTGTAGCCATCTATCAAGAATATTTGAAAAAATAACAGTGTCACTATAAACGAGGATAGAATTCCGTAGGAATCAACGTTGATAAATTATTGCATGAACGCTCCTCTTTAGACATGTTCCCACACCCCTTCTCTTTTTATCTCGTGATTCATTCATGTTTTTCCAGATTCAAAGTTTGTGTGAACACACTTGTTTTAAATCGAACACCTGTACCTGTATTGTGTAGAACCACCACTTAGGGGTGTTGCAAATTTCTATTGCAATTTTGCAATTGATTTGATAGATCAATTTTAGCTGTTGCAAGTCATTTTACACTCCTTGTTGCAACAACAAAAAAAATCAGCAATCATTTGCAATTTTGCGATCAGTTGCAGGACATGTGATTGATTTGGGGTTCTGAAATAGGATTTGCAATTAACTGTAATGCCCAGTTAGACTTTATGTATAGGAGATGGATTATATCTTGGTATTATCTGTAATATATAGATGTTATCTGTATCATACATGAAACGCTATATTTAGCATTTGTAAATACAAAATAGACATGTGTATGTGTATTATTGTCTATAGCAAACATCAAATTGTTATGCATATCACAGAGTTAAATGCACTTAACACTGCAATCTAGATCAAAACAAATATGCTTGTTTTGTTTTATTTTTTGTTGTAGATCTAAATACATGTATATATTGTGGACAATTTATTTTCAGGGGCCAAACCATGCTTTCTATGAATTCATTTCTCTATTTGCTTTGCTTTGTTATCCAGTGCATCTGCTTTATTTTTTTTTCTTTTGAACTGACATATTTTGGTCTTGACGACACTGCCTTTTCATTTTAAATGCTTGTTTTTCAGGTTTTTAGAAATTTCAATTTTGTTGTGAATCATTTATTTATTTATACAAATATTGATTTGATTAAAATAAAGGCATTAAATGCTTGCAGAATGCTGAAACATCTGGTGTTATGCATAATGTTTTGAAAGTCTTGTTGTGTGGCGGCTGTGATAAATTGAAAATGAAAATTACGCACAAATGTCACAGTAGGTGGTTTCAGACCGCCTCAAAATTCTTCAGTTCCAGGTATTCTCTGATCGGGAAATTTACCCCGATCAGAAAATACCAGGTATTTTGGTAATGTGAAAGCTAACTACGCGTAATTTCCCCGAAATAAAATACCCGCTAAATAGTAGGTAATTGGCGAAATTACGAGAACTTTCGCGGGGATTTTTCCAAGGTCGCAGGTATTTTGGCAATGTGAAAGCAAATTACGGGAACTTTAGCCCAGCGTGTCGTTAGGTGCGGGGGCCTTGGGTGGCTGCTGGGCTAGTGATTTTGAATCTCGCACCTTGCCTGCTTAGACCATTCTGGGCATGCTTGTAACTTCAGGAACTTATCCCGAAGGATATGTTCCAGGGTGGTGTGAATGCAGGAATAATTAACGGTATTTTTTAGCCTAAAAAAAGTTCTCGTAATTTAACGGGGATTCTTATGATCGAGGCAGTTTGAAACCACCTAGTCACTCCAGCAAAGCTTTTAATACATTACTTCTAGTGACACATCATCAGTCAATTTGGAGTTTGGTTTCATGGTTTGACTATAACCCAGGGGCGGATCCAGGGTTTTCCAAAGGGGGCGGGGCACATTTTCTCTGAGGACAATTTGACAAGAAAAAAAAGGTCCTCACTTGTGAAAAAAACCCAACATATTCCCATTACATATATATACTGTAACTTTAAAAAAGGGGGGGGCACACTTTTGTAAAACGGCATATTTGTATCAAAAATATTGACTATGGCTCTCAAAGGGGGGGGGATACGGCCAGATGTGCCCCCCCCCCCACTTGATCCGCCACTGCTGTAGCATAATGGGCTCCAATTCACAAAAGTGGTTTTGAAAACCGTTGGGTGAACCCATGGTCTATGTAGATTTCCTGTAT
Source organism: Lytechinus variegatus (assembly GCF_018143015.1). Lineage (NCBI taxonomy): Eukaryota > Metazoa > Echinodermata > Echinoidea > Temnopleuroida > Toxopneustidae > Lytechinus > Lytechinus variegatus. The sequence goes on along the minus strand of NC_054754.1, from coordinate 29,915,520 downwards.
AAATTACACATAGTGTACCATGTACATTAAAAAATATGAATAAAATACTAATGCGCGCTTTTGTCACAGTGCGCCAAATTGATGCCTGATGCCATTGTTAAGTACACTATTTTATTTATGAGTCTACTGTTTTAAATTAATGAGTCCACTGTTAAAAAAAAGTAACCCGTGAATAAAAATAGTGGACTTAACCATGGCAAAAGGCGTCAACGGCTTTGTCCCACTGCACTTACGGGTGCAGAGAGGAATCTTTAACCATTGGAAAACATGTATCCCTTGTGTACTCTTTGCATACGTATTTCATACGCTTTATATCAATCGAGCATCCGTCCACTGTGATTTCATTGTTCGCCCATTTTGTCCATTGTCTGGAGCGGATGAAAACGGATGGAGCCACCCCAAAATTTTGCTTGTTTGCTGTATCCATTATGAATACTTTTTGTGTCTGCCAGTGGGACCAGGTCTGAAATACAATTTGACAAAAGCGTACATTAGCATCTAGTAATTTCCAATCCTTTGAATAGAAATACTACATCCTGGGTTCTTATGGGTACTTGATTTCTGAAATTTGCTTTATTTTCACTTTGCAGGCCTGGAAAGTCCTAAAATTCTCCTAAAGGAGTGCTGGCAAGACCTAGAATTTTAAAATTTGCTCCCCCAAAATGTACCTCTGATTTAATGATAAATTTTAACCAAATGGTACAATAATTTTGTACATTTTCCTTGCTTTAAAAATCCATTTGAGTCCTGAAATTCTTCAATTATAGTCCTGGAAAAACCCTTAATTAAAGTGTAATAACCCTGGTGTCATTATTTCATATCAAGTGCTATTAACTAATTTCCATACAAGCATTTGAACATAATATTCATGTCATTAAATCATTAACCCTAAGAGCAGGAAACACAAACAGAAATACCCAAAGCTGCACTGTTTCTTGTTATATCAAAATATTTTAATATACAAGTACATGTTATCCAACATACAAACACATTCAAATATGGCTCATACTGGAAGGGGAACAAAAAGTGACTAAGAAAAAGGAGAGAATAGTATATTACCACGTAGTATAATCACACTTATCTATGCCAATTTGGTTGAATTCCATTTTTTCTACAGCCCATTGTCTGCTAACCATCTGGAGCCCATAATTTAGGTAGTGCAGTAACAAACAAACGCAGCTCTGCCGCTGGAAAAGCAGCACTTATTGTCTCACTCTGCTATGCAGGCAAGACAAAAATGATATTAGACAATGGTATTGGGGTTTCCAGAACAAGTGGGCTTTGACCAACTGGTTATTTGGACCGACTGGTATTATATAAACTGACTACCAACGGAATTTCACACTGTTGTTATCTAAAGTAGGAAATTAATTTGATGAGGTATGGTGTCGCTGCTTATATTGGTATCTCTCTATCTTTTGGTAGATAAAATGACTGAGGCCATTGTCTATCCTATGACTCAGGTGCAATGTGAAAGTCTTAATTGTTGCTACATGTAATCTGTGAGTTCTATAATTTTTTATATCAATGCACACACAATTCATATTTCATGGCTGTATACCAGTGCAAGTTGTATTGAAACAAAGGCATTGATCCACAAAACAGTCCTAAGTAAGGTTTCATCAATATCCCACTGAAAAGACTAAATCTCATGTGATGTTGATGATCTTTGTTTGCAAAAGTTAACAGGGTTATTGCTCATATCATCTAAACAAAAATAACAGGTCCACTTGATAACCAAATCTTATGTAATTTCAGATCTTTTCCCAGAAGCTCGATAACATACATGTACATGTGCAGCTAGCACTTTCCTCCTACATGATAAGCTTTATAGTTTGTTAATTCATTGTCAGAATATGATATTCTACATTATGATGGTACAGGAATTACTGAACAAATAATTGCTATGATGATCAACAGTACCAAAGAACATCCATCACTAACAGAATACTTGTATAAAGAAACCCTGAATATCATAATAAATACAAAACTTGAATAAAATGCCATTTTGTAAGTCCCAAACTCCCGTCTTCTGCCCCCTCAGCTCTTTTATTACCATCTCTATCAAAATGGTGTTATAAAGTTCAATACTATAGAAAACTGCACATGAAGCTGAAAATGATGCAGTACTACTACATTTTAACTATGGTTCAAATCAGATGTTTCACTACATGTAAGAATAGCCATATCAGAAAAGTCACAGGAGGCATTGAAATAAAATATTTGCGATCAATTACATTTTTCTGATACAAATTTCTGATCATTATATCAACTACGGTATGACTAGAGCAAATTGAGGTTTTCTACTAGTTGCAAGAAAGCATTTCATGAATAAAGTGCTAATTTGCAATTAATTGCCAGACCTAAATGTATGATTGATTTTTGACCAAAAATTGACTTGCATTTGAATGCAAGTTCCTTGCAACAATGTGTCCTTATGCCTGCCTCCTTTGATCACAACTTATCTCCCATTACGGTATATACATGTAGGCCGCTGATCATGTCTGAGGCTAAAGAGAGTACAAATATTATTTTCTTATAAAAAAGAACTGAAAAAAATGCATAGTTCGGGGCACTAACACCTGTATATTTGAATTAATCAGTGGCGACTTTTAAACACAAGTGGAATGCCTCTGGCCGTCTCACCTGCATCACGCGGTTCAATATAGCAGCAGTGCTGACTTTGAATACTACTCTAACTCGCACAAGGTGTTCAGTGATACATGGTTACTCTTATGTCCACTTTTTATGAACTAGACCAATAAACTTGCAGAGATATGATGGTTATTCAACAAAAAACCCCAACATGGCCAAAGTTCATTGACCTTACATGACCTTTGACCTTGATCATGTGACCTGAAACTCGAACAGGATGTTCAGTGATACTTGATTACTCTTATGTACAAGTTTCATGAATCAGATCCATAAACTTTCAAAGTTATGATGGGAATTCAACAGATATCCCCAATTTGGCCAAAGTTCATTGACCCTAAATGACCTTTGACCTTGGTCATGTGACGTGAAACTCATGCAGGATGTTCAGTGATACTTGATTAACCTTATGTCCAAGTTTCATGAACTAGGTCCATATATTTTCTAAGTTATGATGACATTTCAAAAACTTAACCTCAGGTTAAGATTTCGATGTTGATTCCTCCAACATGGTCTAAGTTCATTGACCCTAAATGACCTTTGACCTTGGTCATGTGACATGAAACTCTAATAGGATGTTCAGTAATACTTGATTAACCATATGGCCAAGTTTTATTAACTAGGTCCGAATACTTTCTAAGTTATGACGTCATTTCAAAAACTTAACTTCAGGTTAAGATTTGATGTTGACGCCGCCACCGTCGGAAAAGTGGCGCCTATAGTCTCACTTTGCTTCGCAGGTGAGACAAAAACAGTACGCTCATGAAACACTGGATTATAATCAGTAATGTGCTTGCTTCGAAATCTGGTGTTTCAAAAACAGGAATACAGACTAAAGTGGAAACATGAAGAGTGTGTGGTGTGAATACAACACTCTGGTGTAAAGTGTATGCTGTTGTGAATGACACCACAAACACTGATACAACCATAATTATTAACAATCACTTTTCTCAACAGGGTGTTTGGTGTGAAATCACAACTATTTACGGCTTTTACCTAGTTCAATTTCAATTCAATATTTGATGAAAAAATACTTGCTCAATCTAATGATATGTTTTGTAAGTATATGGAATCAAATCAAATATTCAGAGCCACATTTGACACAAGTACACCTTGTACACTGTACACCAGAGGGATAGCAGTGTCAATTATATCACTCCGAGTGCAAACCAATATGCTAACACCGAACTTTAAACCACTCAATGCCGGGAAGACATGCAACTACATGGCAATACTATTACTGTGACTTTCTAACTCCTCAAAAGGTTAATATTCATGTTGGTCTTTTTATCTCCCAATAAACAAAATTGCATCACAAAAATTTATGACAGTATTAGAGCCAGAGAAATGTACAAAAAATATTTACAAATTCAACTGTTGCAAAACATAGTTAGAAATAACTATCTTTTAAATAAACATTGTATAATGCGTTTAAACCTACAAGACTATATTCAAAATAGCCTTTTTTTAGACAGAAGCAAAAAATTTGAATACAATTTCTTAATAAATAGCTCACCCACACAATATTGGTGGATATGAATGATATAAAATGCCTATATAGAGTCCTGTACTGGAATTTAAAAAAATTCATGAAAACAAAATTTTATAGAAATAAACTGTACTGTACAAAAGCGATACATATATAAATCCAATCGTTGAATAATAGTGATTTTTCAATTTCTGCTCTCCTTGATAAGGGTGGAGGCTTTCTTAAAGTTTAAAAAGTAATTAGCACTTTCATTGTCACCGAGCAGAGATGTGCTCAATAAATACAAATCAGGCATTTTTAAGTCCATTAAAGGTAATACACAAGTTTACCAGCCAAAGGTTGATTAATCTTAAATTGATCATACAATCAGTATTAGTTGATATAGCCTACCCTGACATAGATATAAATGATCATTGTTGCAAAGTCCTTGGGTTGAAAAAATTTCAAAATTTCCTCCACTACTTCTTTCCCCTAAAAATGTTATACGTTGAGTGTTTTGTTGTACTGGCCAAAAAAGTATAAGGATAGTAAATACAAAAAATTGTGTAAATTTGAAATCATTACACAATCAATGTTTTACCATTAAAATCATATTAAAGTAAACACTGTGTATTACCTTTTATAATAATATACGAAGGGCCTCTAGGTAGAAATCATTTCAGAAATAATTTCAGAACAACTCAATAAGAAATCAAAGGCACAGGTTTTGAGCATTAAATCCCAACACACACTTTAAGAGAACACATAATTTCAGATGAATATACTTATGCCTCTCATCCGTGTACATCTCCTCAAATTGGCAACTCAAAATCACCACAAATGTGTGAGATAACGAGACTTGTCCTAATTAATATCCTACAAAATACAAATTTCAATCAAGTTGTGTAATTCCCTCTGAGAGGTCACCAAGAGAGATGTAACTGAAAATAATCTCAGGGGAAATAAAACTAACCATAAAGTGGTCATGAATACATAATTTTCTTTGTTCTTGGTAAAACAGAACATAATACCAATCCTTACCATAACAAGTGATAAAGTACTGATAAATGTGGATGGAAATATTCAAAGTCCTTTTCAATTCACAACATCTAATACACTATTCATTTACCTTTATTACTGGCTAGCATTCTGCGTGTAACGATAACACTCTAAAAGATCAAAATAGGTTAGGTGAACCAAATGTAGTGATCAGTGAGTGTTTCATTAAACATCTGTCACTGACAAGCTCCTTCTATTTTGATTGGCTAAGGACAGTTACTATGGTAACCATCAGATATAACAGGACTTGTCGTCATATAAAATGTCAGACAATTTCTTTCATAAATGCCCTCCTGCATTTTAGAGTATTAAATAAATAGTAGCCTCCACACGAATATTGCTTCTTTTGTTTGAATACCCAACTCAAGATCAACTAAAGGGAATACCCATTTTTTCATGATATAATGTTGACAATGACAAAAATACTGCCAAATATGAAAAAAAAACTTGGGGTGACCATTTTAGGGGTTTGGGGAGGGCATTTTTTTTATGGGGGAGGGGCAGAGAGGATTTTCAACACCAAATTGAAAAGTGGCTTCATCAGGCATCAAAACAATACTTGTTAAAAACAAATAAAGCACAATTCATATCAACTTAGCCACTTCCATGTATTGAATATTCTGACAATTGGGGGTACTGGCATCGTGGCTGTTACAGACCCTGAATCATTTTATGGTCCTTTATATATTTGAGGGGTATTGCAAAAAACTCATAACATCAGACATAAGTCTTGGAAAGAAATTATACATGTACACCAGCAAATGATTACTAATCAAAAGCAAAACTTGCAGAGTTAACAGTATTTCCAATCAAGTAGATCCTAATAATTCCAACTTTCAAGTCACAAAAACTCAACTGGTGGTGCAACAAGTCATAGTGACAATCTGATTCTGAGCAGTATTAAAGGGCACAGGTCCAAAATGAGGATCTTATTCTCTAGGACGAAAAGGACTAGCACCCCTACTCTTAGAAGACCAAGATCTTGTTGACTCCTGGTTATTCTGTAGGTGACATTAGATTATTACGATTCCAATACGTGCTTTTTTCTTGGCATACATGACTGATACCATTGGTTAATTACTCTTCATTACATGGAAGCCTATTCAATGACATCTTATCAACATTTCTATCACCTCAAAATATATCTTTCCATTCCAAATATTCATTCCAATATATATATATTTTTTTCTATCAAATACAATTGACATATTCCAAGCACCGTATTGACATATAGTAGCTGTAGCACCACAGGTTACAAGCATAGAGGATAACGGTCACTGAGCGAAACGTGATTCGTTTAATTTTGCGTGGGAATCACTTCTCACAAAATCGAATCTAATGGGGGAAGGGTATGAGAGAGATTGAAGAGTAAGAAGGTAACATGTAAACCCCTAATCTGTTTGGTTAAAGATCATTACTACAGGTCTCAGTTCTGGTGTATACCCCTCCTAATGTTCCAGAATCTGGTGTGTGAAAAGCAATTACTGCACAAAACGGATCCTGTGTATGCCCCACCTAATGATCCACAATCTGGTGTGTGAAAAGTGATTACAAGTCAAGGAATGTCATCACTTTACATGTCTATCATAATTGAGAGGCCAATTTAATTGCCTAACATTGATTCCTGCTTGGAAGTCTTGACTCTCAAGATAATAAGGTTGAGAAAACACACTCATAGTCCCATGTGGTTACTCTGGAGTTGGCTTACATACAGTATGCTCAGTCCCATGCAGTAACTCTGGGGTCTACTTTCAGATGATACATGTAGTCCCATGCAGTCAATTTGGTGTGAACTATCCAGCTGAATGCACAGTCCCATCCAGTCGCTCTGAACTTTGCAGGTAGCACCCATAGTCCCAAGCAGTGATTCTGATGCCATTTCTTTGAATGGATGTTACACTGTAATATGGTGATGAGGATCTTTTCAATATCTCTCTGTCACTCTTGTCTGAATCCGAACATTTCTGTAACACTTGGAGCTAAAATGTACGCATTATAAACAGAGGTGCTTCCTGGGTCTCTGTGCACAGATTATCTTATGAGGTATATGATCAAATTCAAAACATCTCATAGGATTCCTACCAGAGCACATTTCTACCAATAGGTAAATTCCATTCCTTTGAGGTGCAGTCCCACATATTCATTTTGGTGTGTTTACATCACGGATGAGTGATTTTTGACAGGGTACCTGGACGAAAAAGAAACAACTTCATTCTTTGTATTGTAGTCCCATCCAATCACTTTTCTGTCACCACAAATGAGTACTCCTCAATTCACAAGCAAAAGTAATATCCCTTATCATTGTAGTCCCACACAGATACTTTGCTGTCAGTTACGGTGGATTACCCTACTAGCACCAGTCTGCAATGTAATTGAAATCCTTAAAATGCTCTTGTTCCTCATCAGTGAGAGCACGAGGATCCTTGGCTGGCGTAAGGACAGGATGCTCCGATGTGAATTCCTCATCAAAGTTACTCACATCTTCGGGATTCGCCTGGAAATGGAAAATTATAAGAGACAGAAATAATCATAGGATGATGGAATGGAGGCTGCTTTTATAAAATATGTGCATCAATCTAACGATTTGCATTGAACTACGCCTACTGAGCTTCCTGTATGCAAGCAAATGGGAGGCTGAAAGTACACCATTCATACTGTTGCATAGCTTTGGAGGTGGTATCATAATACTATTATATTCATTGTGCCTAGAAAATAAATGCATACACATGTCGGACCTTAAAGCGCACTGCTGCCGCAGATATGATGCATATTTGAAGGATTTTGCATTTTTTTGTGCAATGGTACATTTAACATTCGGTATAAAAAGAAAGAGATTTTTTTTTGTTATTTTGACTTCAAATGGCCACTTTTAGTTACGTTTATCCTTTTGACTACATTGCTAGTTATGATTTCAAACAGTCACTTTTAGTTTGGTTAATCCTTTTGACTACATTGCTAGTTATAGAGAATCAAATTACTTACTATTCTTGGTACAAATGGCGGTGTCACTCTCCTCATAAGTAGATCATCCCAATTGATATTCTGTGGCAGAGAGAAGAAAAGAAACTATCATCAATCAAGTGGTATTAAAAAAAATCAAAGTCTTTATTGTACATTGAACATTATATCACAGAATGACTTTTCACAAAACATATATGTCAATACACGAAGAAGAAATAACTTTGTATTCAGTGCAGGTGTGAATGCAGTTGGAAAACACTGTCCATTAGTAAGGGCCTAGATATTATTCAGTGTATAGGAGAGTCACAACCTATGCATGTTAAAACCAGTACACTGTTCATCAAAGAGTAGGGTGTTCACCCATAGAATTGCACCTACCAGTCCCTGGCAAAGCTCAACGGTATGATAATAATCCCCCCCCCCCTTCCCACACCAAGAGGGAGTATTGTTTATAACGGGCCGCATCTCCCAGTGACTGGTGGAAAACAACTGAGGATCCCCCCTGGTAATGCAAGAGGCATCGTTCTCGTGTTTAACACCAATAGGTGGTCTTAACTAAGAACAGAAAAAGAAAAGGAACTCACCCTGAAAAACCCTTGCATCTTGATATCTTCAGCATCTCTTTGACTTGAACCAAGTCTTCTCAAAGGGTTTCTCCTTAGTAACTACACAAACAACAAAATAACATGGCACATCAAAGTCAAATTCACAATAGCAGAACTCGGTGAACAATAGAGAGAGACAATATTTAAGACAGTCATTAGGTGAGCGATTTATGAATATTTGTTGCGCTTTGTATCAACAGGAAATAGCACTACATAAATACAGCTATCATTATCAATTACTAGTAAATGATGATAAAGAAGTTATGGAATTGATGACTTACCCTTCTCATAATGGCTACTGCTTCTGTAGATAGGAATCTAGGATAGCGAACCTCATCGTTGACAATACTATCAAATACTTCCTCTTCATCATCACCAGGGAAAGGAGACTAGATAATGAATACAATCACACAAAAATATCATTTTATCCTCTACCCCTAATTGGTACAAACATATTTTTTATAGGTCACCCTGTTCCTTCTCAACGAAAGATATATAAACTTTGAAAAGTATTTCATTACTTGATTTCAAGAACTGAATTAATCAAATCAAGAAGTAGGATTTGCCATAAGTCAGTCAGTATACACTGGCTATTACGTAAAGATGTGACATCCCCTTATCATTTGAGTCATAATTTCTCACAAGCTGGTGTTAACCATCTCTACTTAACCAAATCTGATTACCAAATTTCTAAGCCAGGAGCCGCAGCATTTCCATGACAATTACTCTGTTATATATTCCACACACTAATCAAGGACTGATTCCACCCCTGGATTTACCTTACCAGAAACCTAACTGTAAACCCAACATAAAACCATATTGTAACCATGTATCACCGCCCAAGCAGACCCTAGAACTCACCTCTCCTACCAACATCTCAAAGATAAGTACACCAAGCCCCCACCAGTCCACTGCCCTGGTGTAGTGGGGTTCTGTAAGAACCTCGGGAGCCAGGAACTCGGGTGTCCCACAGAAGGTACTGGTCCTGTCCCCGTATCCCATGCCTTCTTTGCACAGACCAAAGTCGGCAATTTTCAGGAAGCCATCTTGGTCGAGGAGCAGGTTATCAAGTTTCAGATCCCTGTCGGCAAAGAAAAAGATGTTATAATCAAGACTACCAATCGAGTACAGCGTCTTGGGTATCTAAACAAGCAACAGACTTTATATGCATCATGGATGAAGAAAATCAACACGATACTTTGACACATCACCATTGTATATTCAGCTAATCTTTTGATACAAATCAGTAGACAAATTCTTTCCTAAAACTAAGTGATGACTCATTCATTTGTACCCCAAATCATGTCCTGTTCTACACCAAACTTAATAACTTAAAATACATACCAAGATATACATACACACATTATTCTCAATTTCAAACAATACTGATTTCAAATGCATCTTCAATATCTTGAAAATTTCCAGATTTTTTTTCAGAAACACATGCAACTAAATGTAGAACAGAATATCACAGGTTAAAGAATATTAAAGGAAGTTCTCACCTGTATACAATCTTGTTTTCATGGAGATACTGAAGACCTAGTACCACACACGCTGAATAAAATCTGTAAGGAAAGGAGGTAAGTTTGTCATGTAAGGTCACACTGGATAACTATTCTTGTCAGTTTTGTGTTGATATAAATTAATAGAGGGGTAGTTTCTGGGCTCTTACAATATTTTTTATTCAGAATACTATTTTCTAATTGTTGCCTCTTTGCTTCCTTCATTCCCCTCCTACCCCTGCCTAAATAGGACCTAAGACAGGCTTTATAAAGATACAACAAATCATAATACATTCATAATACATTTCAAAAACATATTTCTTCTCTTTCCTAAAATTTAATTATCTCATTATCATCATCATCACATCATCATCATCATCGTTGTCATCGTCTTCATCATCGTCATTGTCTTCATCGTTATCATCGTCATCATCTTCGTCATCATCACCATCGTCATCATTATCATCATCATAAATCACTCTGAAAACAGATGTATCATACAACTCCATCAACTGCAAAGTTCTATACCTCAAACACAAACACTTACACAGTACGAGGCTCTGTGAAGACATCGTTGTGTATATGCATCATAAGATCGCCTCCCATGGCATACTCCATGACAAAGCACACATGATGTTCAGTCTGGAAACATGCAAACAGGTTGACTAGGAAGGGATGTCTGATGGAGTTGGCTGCTTCGAAGATCCTCTTCTCGCACATCAAGCTACAAACAAAGGAAGATGAAGCAAAAGATTATTATTTCATTATAAAATTCCTATGATAGCAAATCTTGTTGAAACATCACCTTTAACTGGAAGAGTCAATCAAAAAGCAGAATTTTCACATATGTTATGGTAGTTGACATTCCAGAAAGATTACCTATCACAGGAACTTTGCATGAAATGGGGCCCAACATTACATATGAACCTGTTGACTACTGAATTCTACATTTGCCACAGGTTTTGTATGGGAATCACACGGTTCATGTAGGCAAAGGATAAAGTCAAACTCTCACGCAGACCTCTGCTGAAGCAGTTATTTCAATACACGTCTCCATTCAAGTGCATTTCTAGTAATTTACATTTGTCTCTGTTTTCTGGTCCCTATAAAAAGGTCTCATGCTCTAATATTATCATGGCTTGAGCAGTTCATGATGTTAAGTTAGAATGGACAGGAAAGGGGTGGTTCCATTGTAACCTGCAGAGTCTGTAAAACAGGGTGGACAAAGTGGTGCCTAGGAAATAGACCTGGCAATGTATGATTGGAATAAATATGAATTTGAAATATGGGATTCGATCAAGTGACATTTTAGAGCATTCTTGCTAGGGGATTATAATAGAAATTGTGGTATGGTAGAAATAAGTACCTTTCAACTTCTTCTCTTGCAACCACATCCCGCTTCTTCAAGGCTTTGATGGCAAAGAATTCTCCTGTTGTCTTGTACTCTGTAAGAAGCACCTTTCCAAAGTGACCACGACCTAACACGCTTATTAACCTGAAGTTCTCTAACGTCATAAGAGTTCTGGACATAAAGAAAAAAGAGTAGGTTAGCCCATTAATACAGAAATTATAAGATGTTTATTTCAAATTAATTCTCTATCACAGCATTACAGTTCCATTGTTCATTCATTTTAGTACAAAATACTACTACAAGATTATCTGACGAGAACACCAAAACCATCATAACATATTCTCAGGCACTTTAACACTGTTTTGGAGGAGATTTAATCAATTTTCCTCCTGAAAATAAATATCGCCAACCTGTCTTATAAATAAAAATAAAGCACAGGTTTTTGTTTGTGGTGTTAGTGTTAATACAGGCACTTCGGCCCTTCTCAATCTCGCACAAAGGCTCTTCACGTTAGCACCTCATTCTTTCCTGAACTCTGACCTGTGCATTATTTGTATCATAACAAGACATTCTTACCCATCATCCATGGCGGAAATGTCCTGAGTTCTATGCCCCTGTGTCTCGGGTGACTGTGGTGGTGTGGATCTGGCTGCTGGAGGGGGTAACGATGATCCTACCTTAGGTGAACCTGATGGACTATTATTAAGGAAGTCAAACGATGACAGAGCATCCTATAGGTTGAGGGAGAGGGAAGAATAAGAGCAGACAATATCCATGAGTAATGGCAAAATGACAATATAGTATTTCCATTATAAAAAGATAGTTTATTCTGTGTCATTCTCTCTGTAAATGTATCTATTCTTCCTTCTCCATATAATTATTAACTCTTCCTGTTTCCATACAAACTGTTCAATCTTTTTCTGCCTTCATTCCCATTTTCTCTTTCTTTTTCTCTCTGACAATCTGTCTCTCTCTCTCTCTTCCTGCTTAACCACAATTCAGTCTTTGTTCCTCTGTCTATAATACAAAAAGTTACATCAAAGGAGAGCTATTTCAGCTTCCTCTTCTTTTCTTTTCTTTTTTTTTATAGATGACTGAATTCCTTATCATTTCTTTCTCACTTCCCTCTCTCCCATCACTCTCTTTCTAACATGCTTCCTTTCAAAATCTTGGTCAATTTCTGCAATCATACTTGCTCTGCTCTCCTTACCTGTATTTCATGTCCACCCATCCTATCCTGCGACGGTGAGGGCGCCCCGCCCTCTTGTGAGTTGGTTCCTGCCGATCCTGATGAGTCCCCCTCCCCAAAGCTTAACCTTTGGATAGGGGGGCGGGGTCTGATGGCTGTCGGGGGTGAGGTCCCAGAAGGGGTGAGACCAGGCGGGATGGCCCGTTTCATCAAGCGACCCCATGTGGCTACGTTGATGTTCATCTGGCCTGCCCTTAGGAAGTTCTTACCTGGATTATTCAAGGGGATAGTAAAAAATAATAATAACCATGTCTTTTTAATAGAATGTTCTCTAAAAACCCTTCACATTCTTACATGAAATTTTCTAGAAGAGAGGAACAGTTGAAAATAACCACTGCTTTATGTTTACTCAAAACCCTTCTTATTCTTACCTGAATTACTCAAGTAGAGAGAGTTAGTTGAAAATAACCAATGCTTTAGAATGTTCTACCAAAACCCTTCTCCTTCCATAGCAAAATCAGAGTTTCTTAGTGAGATATTTCAGTAATTTGCCTGCAATTAAACTTTGTAAAGAAAAAAACAACTTTGTACTTTATGCTACAAGAAGCATAAATATACTAATAATCGACTTCTAAAGGTTTCCATGAAGAATATGATCATATCAGAAGAATAGTGTAATGGTTTCATGGTACACCATGTATCTTTCTTGGGCAAGCGTTGGTCCTCAAAAGGACCAAACAATCTCATTGGGTGGTCCTTTTCAGGAGCAACACTTGCCCAACAAAGATACATGGTGTAACTTGAACCTACTACACTATACTAATGATCAATTTCCTATATGCAATTAATTGCAAGACTTAGGATCAGGGTTGGCGGATTTAAATCACGTTGATTTAAATCGTGATTTAAATCGCGATTTAAATCACCATGATTTTTTTTTTAAAATCATTGATTTAAATCACTTCCATTGAAAAATGTACAAATCATGGACAAAGTATTTGTTCAATGCAGTTTTAATTCTGCAAGTCAACTGAAAAACTTTGAATTAACTTTATATCAATAAAAGATCAACAAAGTCTTCATATCTACTTAAAACAAATTAAAATCAGGTAATTCCTTAAAAACTACAGATGTATGTTGTCAATAGGTACTCATTTTTTGTAAATTATGTCGAGTTTTTCTTCTGAAATTTTACATTCTTTGTCAGTTATTATTAGTCAATTTCTTTCTTAACGTAAAGTTTTCACATAATCCAAAGACTTTTCAGAGAGCAGTTTGTAAAAAAAAATATATAATACATAAAAGTCAATGAGAAAAGGTTTGTTGGCAGTTTTCCAGTTTTGATCCTTCGCCTACACATAACTACTTCTGTCATGTAAAATAAAAAAAATGATACCTGCATGTAATCAACATATTTACATGTAACATGCCTCTTATTTCGTATTGTTACATTTATCATAAATTTGATGTTTTGAATAACATAATTATAAAAATCACATTAACATAATGTAGTACAGTCATAATTTGACTGTTGAGAAAAGCTTTCTCTTATAAACCTTTTAAGTCACTGCAGCCCATTTTATGTTCAGTGCTACAAATAATGGAAGTTTTGTATCTGCATGTAATAATGGAAAGAGCTCTATAACAACAATTTGCAAAACTCAGAATAAACATTTAACACTGCATTTTAATGTTAAGATGCAGGTACTTCAGTTACAATCATTGGCAGTTGTAAGCTGTGTCTCATTTAAAATAAAATACTTCTTTTTGTAATACATATGTTTTAATTTAAGCAGTTTTGCAGTTTTTATCCTTTAAGTTAAAAGTAAGTAGATTTTTTTTCATACTTCATGGATCAAACAGATTTTTTTGTAGAGAATATGGGAATAAAAATTGTAGATTAATGTAAAAAATCACAGTAACAGAATGTAGTATAGTCACCCTTTGACAGTTTGACTACCGGTAAGCTATCTCCTATATTATTCTCCAAAACTGAGAGTTTTGCATCTATATCTGTAGCAAGAGAAGAGCTTTTTATCAAAAAGATCCTAAACATATACAGTTGTAGTCTCTCTTTGACTATTGTAAAGCTGTGACTAATTGAAAAAAAAATCATTGATTTGAATTATTTCTCTTACAATAAACATGAATACTAGTAATTGGCAAAGGGTTTGTTGGCAGTTTTGATAAGGGATTTTTTCTCTTGGATTTTTTAAATATTTGAATGAAAAATCCCAGAGGGGAATTTTCTCTACTCACTGGGAATTCCCTATGGAATATTCCTTCATAGGCCTATGTATGATAGAATTAAGTTCAGATACATGATTCCTCAAATTTATTTTTAATTGTCCATTTTTACTGGATTTTAATTACAAAATATGTGGTTAAGAACAATATTAGGGGTGAAATGTATAACATCAATATTGATGTCATTGTAAGAGTAAGGGGGGAGGGATAATTACCCTTTTTTTCGAAGGAACTTTAAAAAAATCAAAAAAATCTGATTTAAATAAAAAAAATCTGATTTAAATCAAATAAATCTGATTTTTATTTTAAAAAAAAAATTAAAAAAATCGCCAACCCTGCTTAGGATTGATTTTGGAACTGGCCTGCAATTGATTGCAAGATACTTGCCACACCCCATTATTTACCTTTATGCTTAGGAAAGATCTTCCTTTGCCTTCTGAGTTTGGTTCTCCTCTCTATCACAGGTGTGGTGAATGTGATCTAAACAGAGATGAAAGAAAATCATAACATATTATAAACTACTGAAATCCTTGAATCTGATTGGCTCAGAACAAATTAGGTCAGTGAATATTGGTGACGTTTGACTTCATGAAATACCTCCCATCATATGTGGGAGGGAAGGGATGCGAAACATGGCCATTTACAGAGCTGCCAACCTTTGAAAGTAAAAAGTAGTAATCCAGAAGCTCAAAAGTCATTTATTCTGACATAAAAATCATAATTTCATATGAAGAACATAATCCTCCAACATATTTTCATGTAAAGAACAGAGTCCTAATAAAGCGATGAATCCTCTTTCTTTTAAGGCTAAGATTCAGAATCATCTCTGGTTCTCTCTCTCTTGCGTAAATCCATGATAAATCCAAGAGGAAAAAAAGATCGCGTCAGTATTTAATGAAATAATGATAACTTTCCAAGTGATGTAAACAAAGATTCAAGACCATGTGAATAAAAATGAGCATCATTGGCCACGTTCAGATGAGTTCACACCTGTACAAAACTATACCAACCTTTAAGTGTTTACTTTAGGGCAATTCCATAAAATATGTATGTCCGACCCCCTATATGAGGGACCTTCATGAAATTTTTTTCTTTTTATTTTCTGTTCCCTGACAGTCTGTAATGTTCTCAAATTGACCATGACTTGGTCAGTTTATGAAGTGAAGTAAGACTTGAGAAAAATGGGGGTCAGACATACAAAAAGGTTGATCATTTTATGGAATTGCCCTTTATTGGATTCTGTTCTAACTCAATTTTAGATTTCCAAAAGCTGGCATTTATGTTTAACTTACTTCTGTGAATAATAACCCATCAGGTTCTAGATTGAGACACATGCCATGCCTCTGGTTATCCAGGAAGTCTTCGAGCCTAAGAAACTTGACCGCACACAGTGACCGGTAGTCTTTCCACCTAACATTGATTTCTAATTCACGGGCCTGCAAGAGAAGGTAAATTCCAATATATAGAACATGCTACACACAGTTCATCATGCTAAAGTCAGAAATTTATTAAATTTGCAGTTCTATGATACCAACAGTATCACCATATACAAGTTACAAACAAAGAGAATTAATGATAATAATAACAACATGCTTATATAGTGCATATCACTGCCAAATGCGTCCCTATGTGCTTTTTAAAGAAGACAGAAAAATCATATGAGAGAAATATGCTGGCAATCATGACACAAACTCATTTTGAAGTGATACATGAGAAATGGTTTCTGTGTTGCTTGATATACACATATCATAGAATTGAAATCACAACACAGAATGCTGAAAGAGGGAAAATTATTCTTTAGCATAAGAAATTACGTTACAAGACCCTTTAGCATTATTAATAGAAGAACAAGTGGAACGCCTCTGGCAGTCTCACCTGCATTACGCGATTTAATATAGCAGCAGTGCTAACTCTGAAAACTACTATAAAATAATCATTCACAAAAACACCATTCATATACTGACATAACATCACATTCATTGACCATAAATGACATTTGAGTGGTGACTTAAGACTTGTCAACTACACCAATGTCCAATTTTCATTCACTCTATCCATAAACTTTCAAAGTAAGGATGGTAATTCAACAAATACCCCAAGATGACCTAACTTCATTGACCTTAAATGACCTTTGACCATGGTCATGTGACCTGAAACTCGTACAGGAAGAGCAGTGATACTTGATTACTCTTATGTCCAAGTTTCATGAACTAGATCCATAAATTTTAAAAGTTATGATAGTAATTCATCAAATATCCCTAACTTGACCAAAGTTCATTGACCCTAAATGACCTTTGACCTTGGTCATGTGACCTGAAACTCAACCAGGATGTTCAGTAATACTTGATTAACCTAATTTCCAAGTTTCATGAACTAGATCCATATACTTCCTAAGTTATGATGTCATTTCAAAAACTTAACCTTAGGTTAAGATTTGATGTTGACGCCGCCGCCATCGGTAAAGCGGTGCCTATAGTCCTGCTATGCAGGCGAGACAAAAACAGATTTTCTAGTCACACAACCTAGAAATTAAATCAAGTAACAGCCAAATAAGTTTTCCTCTACATTCTGCATGAACACAAGGTTTTGTATTTCTATTTCAGGTATAAATCATCTATTTCAGTCATTCACTAAACATAAATCTTTTTTTTTTATGATATTAAAAAAAATATATACATGGCTTCCTGGGTGTGTGAAGTCAATTAAGGCTGAAGATGTTGATTTTTAATTAGAATTAATGTCTACATGTAAAACATAAACAAGGCTCACTATTTTTATTCTAGGCAAAGTTTCTATTTTAGTCAACAGTTAATAACAAGGGAAGGGCATGGCCAAGCTATAGGGGAGATTGTGGTAAATAAGGCTGCCTGTTAAGTTTTTAGCTCACTTCTTTAAGAATGGTAAGGTCAAATCGATTACTGTTTGTGTGGTATTTGAGAAAGTTCCTTAGCACAGATTCAAACATATTAAACCTTGAATGTTATATCAGTTAAAACTTTAAAATGCAGAGTAGACATCACCACACTTGACTTTTTAAACATGTAATGTATCTGTCCACTACCAATAAAACATATAGATATACAATAATACAACTATGGCAGTAGAATACACAATCCAAGAATCTTTTTTTTTCATATTGGATAGGATTAATAAATCAATCCTAAAATGGGGTTGTTCAGGTGAATAACTCAACGTTAATATGATCGTGAATTGTAAATGTTTAGTGATTGTAGCAAACCGACTAATCTATTTTTACTTTGAATAAAGCAACATAAAAAAGGTTTACATCAGATGGCCTCATTTTATCCCATTTTGGTGGGGCAAATAAGGCCACCCGACAAAAATATCTATCGCTCATTAATATGCAAATTTAGTTCTAACATTCTAATGGATAATCTTGGTCTTCTCTAGATCTAGTAATAAACATCTAGTTATGTTTCTACTGCTTTACATTAAAAAGATATAATTGGAATTATAAAAAAGTGGCCTTATTAACCCCCTCTCCCCTACATGTATTTTAAGAAGTTGACTATTGCTAGGGCACTTCATGTATTTGGAATCATTATGATCCAATGCAATGTATGCTGTAACAATCTTGTTCACATACAGTTGCATGACTTAAAAAAATGATAGCCTCTGTACCAAAATAATTTTTTTTACTATAAAAGTTGTGTGGATTCACTTAAATGGTGAAAGATGTCAATTAATTTGATGCTGTTTACGATCTACAATCATATGATATATGATGATAATTGATTAAAGAGAAAATAGCCTTGCTTTCTGTTTTCTTTTACTTTGTTCTCCGGGTACAAACTTTCATTGAAGTCACTGTATCTGCCAGTTGGTTTGTACCATGTGAAATTCAAAGTAATATTAATAGATTCCTGAGCATATGCATGTGAATCAAATTGATTGATCATTATAAGACAGCACAAGATTTGTGTTTCTATTTCAAAAAAAGAACTTCTATTTCAATCATCAACTAAATGGGAAGGACAAAAGATCTACAATTATTATTTGTACGATGCTATATTTAAAATAAAATTCTTTTAAAGACTTCACTGAATGATGCGAGGCAGAAAATCATGCGGATGCGTGGGCCAAAGGGAAGAATATCAAAGTACGGTAGTGAAAAGCTCATCTCTATCAGCCAAAGTTTTAAAACTATCCCATTATTTCCGATTCGCCAAATCATCCAGATCTGAGCAATCATTAGTAATGAAAAGACAATTAGTGGACCATTTAATGGGAACCGTCTCAAGACTATTTCTTTTTTTTTAAATATTCTTTAGATGGATTTTCTTGGATTTTTATTACTGTTTAAGTAACTCCTGTACGAGCTCAGCAACACAGCTTTCCACCGCATAATGGCAAGCTGTTATTGTCAATTACATATGAAATATTTTATGCCTGACCTTATAAATAAAAAAAGAATTCTCTTGGGCCTTTTTTTAAATTTAAGTGTAAATAATCAATGACTGAGCAAGGATTTGAACAACTATTTAAGTCCAATATTCCACTGCTTTCTGTCATATTCATATCTGACACTGATTAAAGGTCAAGTCCACCTCAGAAAAATTTTGATTTGAATCAATAAAGAAAAATCAGACAAGTACAATGCTGAAGATTTCATCAAAATCGGATGTATAATAAGGAAGTTATGACATTTCAAAGTTTCGCTTATTTTTAACAAAATAGTTATATGAATGAGCCAGTTACATCCAAATGAGAGAGTTGATGATGTCACTCACTCACTATTTCTTTTGTTTTTTTTGTTTGAATTATACAATATTTCAATTTTTACGAATTTGACGATTGGGACCTCCTTGTCTGAAGCACAAAATGTTAAAATAATGGAATTCCACGTGTTCAGGGAAGAATGAAACTTCATTTAACATGGCAATGACGAGAAAATAGAAATATTTCATATTTCAAACAATAAAATACAAAAGAAATAGTGAGTGAATGACATCATTGACTCTCTCATTTGGATGTAGCTGGTTCGTTCATATAACTGTTTTTGTGAAATGAAGCGAAACTTTGAAATGTCATAACTTTCTTTATTTTACATCCGATTTTGATGAAATTTTCAGTGTTATGCTTGTTGAATTTTTCTCTTTTTATTCAAATCAAGTTTTTGTTGGGGTGGACTTGTCCTTTAAGTTTAGATGTAAAATGTTTCATATGTAATCGGCCATACCAGCTTGGCAGTATGTGATGGAAAGATGTGTTGCTGAGTTTCTAAAGGAGGTACTTAAAGATTAATTCCTTAGAGAGGTAATTGTGTAAGGATCTAGAGAGATTAAGTCAGGTTAATGAAAACCCACCTACTATGGGTTTATTTATTGATCTGTAACCTTCAAAAAGATAGAAGGCAGAGAATATATATAGCCTCTCCTCATCATTGGTTAAATGTCATCTCTACATCATGAAAATCCATATCCATAAAACTAGGTCATATCATTTGAACTTTTGGGGAAGTGAGATAAATTTAAGCAACAAGATTTGGGATAAAATCTTAAGATTTTATGATGCAAATAGATGTCTAGAATAAAATTATTCTAATTTGTTCAAGTTAAGTGTTTTTGAAACATGAAATCAGGATGAATTTAATATTACATGTATATCAAGTTTGATTTGAGATCCATTGCAAATTACATGAAAGAAAAAAAAATTATTCTGATTTGTTCTACTGTTTTTAACACAATGAAAATGAAACAGTGATGTTGAGTGGTCACTTCCATTTGAATGATTGATTGCAATCCTATGTTCTATAGAGAACAGGACACTCTCAATACTACAGTGACTTGCAATAGATTTCATTTTCAATTCCAAAAGTTTCTTCAATCACTCTCTTGGACTCATGATGGTTTGTGAAACATGCCCCAAATGACTTACTTTATCTAGATTGAAGAGGAACTTCTGATCCCAGCATTGATTACTAATAGGTTTGAACGGCGTCTGGCCAACTTGGACACCATCTAACTTCATAACAGCACTGATTTCATCTGAAAAAGTAGAATACATTATAAATCCATCGTTATGACAAAATATGGTGTGGTTTCGTAGCATGAATCTTATTGAGTGTCTTCGGCAGTGATTTCCCATCATTCCCCATAGTTTTGAATAACATGAATTATATTTTAAGTTTTGTACTGGATTAATAAATCAATGTTTCCATTTTTTATCCTCAAACAAGATTTATTATATTCAATGAATTCCATCTAGTCTTAAGAATCAAGGCCTGGCAACATAAAAACATTCTTTCAACATTCACAATTGGTATCTTTTAAACGTATGCCATAGACATACAGTTACACTTAACTGTGTAATTAATTGTAATATCTTTCATGTAGGGCCTGATGTGTAAATGAGAGAAGGAATTGAATTATCTCCCTACCTTCTGATAATGTGTGTTAAATAAACATTCATCTATAAACAATGGTCATCTTGGTCAGTAAACACACAAAGAAGTCCAAGTGAAGTAGCCAGGAAACACACCCTTAAATTGAAAATTACTATCAAACAAACCCTTGTACAAACATTGCGACGTAGCAAAGCACAAAACACAGCATGGCGCTTATAAATTGCCTTTACCCCAAAATCAATTAAAGTGTAAGACCAATTTGCCCTTCAAGTTTGTCATAAGGTGAGAATTGATTCTTCAACATGTTATCTTACAAATAACTTTAAAAGTGCTCTTCATTATATGTGAAACCAATGACATTTATTAGAAAAACTATTAGTTCCTCTTAGATCTTTCCCCAAGCCCAACTTCTAACTTGGTTTCAAAGTTCACATTTGGTCACAAGTAAGCACAAGTACATATCTGGTACACAAGGTTCAATGAGCAATTAACAGATTCCTACCAACCATACATAGGTCAGAAATCCTTTTGGATGCTGTAGGTGATACCTTATGCAGAAACAATCTTCATTCACATAAAACAATCTGTCATAAATTTTGTTTTGTTGCTAAGAAATTTAAATTGTAAGATTTAAACCATCCTAACAAACATTTTTGATATGATGCTTTTTTTTTGCTTGATGATTGCATTGCAGATGGTTCCTGCAAAAGAATGGGCTAGTTTGCACTAAAAACAATGCCATCCTTTCTCACAAATAATACTTGATAATTTTTTGTTTGTTCATGAAAGATAATGAACTATTCATGCCATGGATAGGTACTTCAAGTTCACACTCAAATTAAGGAAAGATCATTAACTTTGTTAACGAACTTATTTAATAATTCTTCCTCTGTGCCTGATGATTGCGAAGTGTCCTACTAGGGAGGTATGGGACAGTTCACACATAATACCAAACGATAGCACAACATCAGTCATGATGGCAAACTAATCATGCTGACAGGATGGGTCAGTTCATACATAAAAAAAAAAAAATGCTACCCTTTCTCTAGATGACGCAGCTTTTGCTCCTGCGACAATTGCTCTTGGCTCACATCCATTTGTGAAAGGATGTAGGGTTAAGGGTTAGGATTGCAAAAGGGTTTATGTTAGGTCTAGAAGTAGGTTCAGGGTAGGGTATACTCTAAAGTTCAGGGCTGTAGTTGGTCAGTCGATGAGTATATGGAATAAATAGCAGCGCAATCGTTGGCAGAGCAAATGCCATTGATCCTCCCTCTATACTTACTTGATATTTCATCTTTTGCGCTTGATGATCGCGAGCTGTTCCTGCCATGAAATGATGTCTTCCCCCTATTAAGGATGCCACCTTTGCTTTCAGTTGGACTGTTCAACAGTGTGATGCTGTTCCTGGCCTTACAAGGAATCAACTCCTGAAGATCCTGACATCCCATTATCCTCACCTCAAGGACTCCGGTCAAGGCAGCAGGTTTAGGAAGAGGGTTGTCAGACTGGAGTTTGAAGGAAAGGTTTGTACATTTGACTAAACATCTCATAATAAGTAGTTTGCAAGTAGGCAAAAAGGCCACCATTTAATGAAACCTATCAGCATCGACACTCAGAGACCAGTGCTCACATGCCTATCAAAACCAAATATTTCACTGAAATAGTTGGAGCATCAATTTAGTCAGTGCTGACAACTTTCATTAAATGCCATTAAAGGACCAACAGCTATTGAGTCCTCCCCAGGAACCTAAAAAAAAGGATTCATGCCTTGTGGGGTTGCAGTACTTTTTATAAGGTGATATTACAAGACCATTGCCCCATCAACTCGACTTTTACGCCTCAAGTAATCTGTATCTGGACAACTCCTATTAAAAAAAAATCAGAAAAAGTCAGTACCCTAAAAAGAGCCATCAGTTTGTATGACTTGAAATTTCCTTTGATTCTTAATACTCTGGATTGATCTGGAGACAGCTCAATCCCTCCAAACAATCAACGTTCAGTGTGGTTCATAGAATTTTGGACAATTTCTGCATCTCGCACACAATCACTATGGAAAATATATGGGGGATTGTTCAGACCTACCTTCATTTTGCCTGACTTGAGTTCTTCTTTGATTTGTGATACTCTAGACTGATCTGGAGGTAATTCCTGTATTCTCTTCTCCAAACCTTCTCTGAGGATATCCAGCTTGTGACTGGCTTCTACCAAACCTTTCTGTGCCTGCAGAACGAGGGAAAGAAAACCAGAAAGATTTGTGATGGGAAAAAATTCATTAACATGATGTTGGAGAGAGAAGTATACTTAAAGTTCAATTTAAAAACAAAGAAGGAATGCATCCAATTATCATTGAGGTTTTGAGGCTCATTCAATACATCATCAGACTGTTAATCTCATGGTCGGAATTTAAATTGTGACACAGTATTAATGTCTGTTTGCTAGTAGAAAAATATCTACGAGTCCCACTCTCCACCCAGGAGGTGAACCAACTATACAAATTGGCTTATTTTGAATACATTATCCAGAGATGATTTAACCAAAGTGAGTCTCTAACTGTGAATTAGCTGGATAATTTGACATACAATATGATATTTTGCAAATAAAAAGAGCCTATTTGATTCAAGACTGGAATCTCTTATGATGAATCCCACAAATAACTGTAAAAATACGAATAGTGATTAGTTTCAAACCTTCGTGTTACAGAGCGCAGGATAATTTACAAGATAGAAAATAACAGGAAGTATTGAAACCTATGGCTGATCAGACATATAACCTTGTATAACCACCTTCAGGAAAGGGGTGAGGTAAGAAGGGTAGAGGGGTCGGGGAGGGGTTAGCACTAGTGTCCACATATATGGTGGATCCACTTTCATGTACCATATGACAACAAAATGTACCAATTACAATGTATCATATTCTCGCACACACCACATATACTGATACTGTACAGCAATTACCGTATGTGCATGCGGATGAACATGACCAAGTTTACTTCAGCACTGTGCATTCCAGCTGCTCTGACCTAACCTAACCTTTGAACTCTCGATACAGTAGGAGTGCACTTTTCCTCCATGCTCATGTATCACTCTTGAGATTGCAGTTCATCCTGATGATGTTTCACGTTATAAATCAACAATGTTTGATATGTTTATCAGACTGAGAGGACTGGCTGGTATGAAAGGCATTGAATAAAATTTACAGAAGATACAGTGAATGTATATAAGAAAATTTGTTTGTGTTTTCAGGAGTTCTACTACAATTGATTAAAAAGTCAGGAAATCAACAAGAATAACCCTTTTCATACATGAAAAACAGTGTTTTCTATGGCTGAAAATACGTTGAATAATTCTGAATTCAGACATAAGTCTGAAAAGCGACACCCTGTGTGTTTTGCTGTTTTTACTGTGGATTGTAGACTGGTGATAACATTTGATCGACTTTTAGTATAGGATAACAAAGCAATAATTTTTTATATAGGTCGAGTGGATAAAAAGATTCTGGGTTAGAATTCAACTTGAGCACTTGCATACAGCACTTGCATACTTTGGCAAGGCATCAATCCATACTCTGCCACTCTCCACCCAGATGAAAGCCCTACTGAATCTCGCTGCAATGCTCCCCATGGAGTGGAGAATGTGCATAAATAACATGCAGGCAAGCTCAAATTCAACGGCAACAGTGCTTCGACACTATATAGGCCTACATGTATAGAAGCTGAATATTATAATTTTTCTCTGTTCACAGTGAATATTATGACATTCAATTAGGCCTCATTTTTTCCGTTATTTTTTTCATGACAAACATTATTGACAGCACAAATCATGCAATTAAAAACAGGGAAAAGAGCAGTAAAAATTGACATACTGAAGCTTTCAGACATGAACTCATCGGAGTAAAACCGCATAAATTTGGTGTTTTAAAAAAATGTACAGTTCCCCAAACAATAGTGATACATTCAAGTAGTACACTTTGTGTGATTGAATGAAGAATGTAATGATTTGTAATCAATTGTTAAAGATCAGCCCTTAGAATCAATTGCTAAGATCTGTGTAACAGGATCCAGATGTGAAAATAACATAGCTCCAGATGGAAGGGGAATCAGACATTTCATTATGCAATCAGTGAACTGTAAACAGCCATATCAAACTTGGCTTTCACTGCGGGCAAAAACAACATTAAAGGTAACATTCACATTGTAAAAGATTGGCATGTCTCACTTGCAGCTCTTAAGTTATTCTCACTGTTTTGTTTTCAATGGGACTAATGCCAATTCGTACCATTACCAACTCATCTACTACCATGTGTTTCACATCTGTTCGCCCACTATCAACAGGGTCTAATTGCCATTTCATCTTATAACCAGTAGGTCCAATAGCCAAATTTCATTCCATATAACATTTGGTCTAACTGGCGAAATGATGAAAATAAAATGGACATTAGACCAACTGGTTATGAGGTCATAGATGAACTTGTGATTAGACAAAGTGATGATTGGACCAAATGGATATTAGACCAAATGGCTGTTACACAAAGTGTTGATGAACAGAATGGCATTAGACTAAATGACAAATTGGCAATTTACCTCCTCACTGTAGACATTGGGTGAAGAAATTGATCTACACCTGCATTGTTGTCTACTTTCTGTCCAATGGTCTCACTTCACATGGTCTTATCCTTACCTTACTCATTTTCTACAGTAGCATTTTGTCTCAGACTGTAGATACAGTTTAAATTAGGGTGCGTTTATTCGACACTTTTTTACCCTAGAATCATGATTAGAATCATGATTCAAATCACGATTCTGCAGAATCACGATTGCGTTTAGTCGAAATTGAATATAATCATGATTAGAATCACAAACATGAAACACGAAAAAAGGGGCGTTTGGAAAGACGTTTCTGTAGAATCGCGAACGAAAAAGGTTGTATGAACGATATCGTGATTTGAATCATGATTCTATGACGTCATTGTGTCGTGCTTCTTCCGGGTTCGACTCAAAGGCGCGCGCTGTGTTTCGTGCAGGTTAATTTTCGTGTAGCAGTATTGCCAGCATTTAGGAATTATCATTCTGTGTATTGTACCCCCGGGTTTGTACTGTAGCGTCATTTGTATATTTCATTGTTTTCATCCATCATTTCTTCAAGTTCCAAAGGCACAAATTGGACTGACGATGAACTCAGGGCTCTGCTTGTGCTTTGGGCTCAGCCTGAAGCACAAGCATCCCTTACCGGGATTCACAGAAATAAGACGATCCCTTTCAGCGGCGCTTGCGAGGGAGGGATTTCAACGGAGATGTGGCACCACCTGTCGAGACAAAATTAACAGAATTCGTGCCCAGTACAGGACCATCATAGACAAGAAAAATCGATCGGGAGGTGGGAGGGAGGATGATGACCCCTTCTGGTTCCCGATCAAAAACAATACGAGGTACAATTCACGGAATTCTGGAAGTAAAAGATTTATTTTTCGGAAGCCGAGTAAGCGTTGCACTTGCACAAACGATCGCGCGTTAGCTCCGGCGGCAGCAAAAATCTAGCAGCCGACGTGAAGTTAGAAACACGTGCGAAAATGTTGACCTATACTTCCTGGGTCAAACTGCGCACTGTGATGCGCACTGGATCGGCCCGAATTCAGGGAGAAACAGCGTTAGAAAGATGGTCGTATAAACGCTGATTCTGTCGGATCGTGATTCATGCTGCTGTTTTGAATCATGATTCAAATGGTGATTCAAATCATGATTCTGGGTCGAGGTCGCATAAACGCAGCCTTAGACCATCTGGGTCCCGTAACACAATGGTTAGCGATTAATCGTACCCTCGATTTTCATGATTGATTGTATATTGTTGTCAATGCAATCGATCGTAGAAACATGTTCTACGATCAATGCTGCTAAGCTTGTGTTATGGACTACATGACTATAGTATTAGATATGGTATTAGACCAAGTGTAATGTAGACCAAATAGCAATTACACCAAACTTGATAGCAGACCAAATGGGTTTAGACCATGTGGAATTAGGCTATGTGAGAAGTAGACCAATTGCATGTAAACGAAGTGAAGAATAGACAGGATGAAATGGAGGCGAGGAAGGATGGAGGAGGATTACGGAAGGAGGGAGGAGCTTCATAACAGATTTGATCAACTCACCTCGGCTAAGCCTTTTTTGTCTGAGGTCTTTGCATTATTATACATTTTGATGACATTCTTGAAGCCTTCCACCAGAGCTAGCTCCACCTTGTAATGATGTCTGACCTCTTCAACGCGGAACTCTATTGGGGTCAGCTGAAGCTCTACGGCCGACGTCCGCCGGAAACCTAGCAGAAAAACAAAATAAAAAACTTTTTTATATAGCTTTAATAACCTTCCTGAATTTCTTCCAACATACATCCTTTTCTTCACTGATGGCATTATCTCAGCTTTACATTGTACACAGGCAAATTGCTTAAATTCATATATTAGAGAATACCAGCTGGTTTTACACAGCATGGATTGTAATATAAAACCACGCGGCAACCAGCTAAAAAAAACCTTGAAATAAAAAAGAAATGAACATGATCTTCACGTGAAGTCACAGTTTGAAACTTGGCCCAGGCAGTCAGAAATTACATTTTAAATGTCAAAGTCAATAGCAGCAGCATAAGGGGTTACATAAGGCCATAAATGTAACATATAATTCATTTTGACTCTCCCCTCAACCTTCCCCCAGAAGCAACAGAGCTAAATATATGTATTTCACAGAAGAATATGGACAAGAAAAAATTTAATTTGTTTTTCACATGTTTTTTTTTTAATTCTTGTATTATCCTTACCTACATATTTCAAGGCCTGCAGGTGTACATAGGGTAGTAAGGCACTACTACTGCACAACATACTCAACAATATTCTTCACACCATAACGATGTACAAAATAGATTTTTTTTTTAATTTAATTTTTTTTTTGGGGGGGGGCACTCCCTGTCATCAGAAGATGCACACAGTGCTCATCCACAGACTTACAAAATGGACCTAAACGAGTATCATTCTTCCATTACAGTGTCCGGCTCAGAGGGGCTCAGGGTACCCGAAACCATTCTTTTTTTATTTCCCCTACCATGAATAAAGCTGAAATATTCTATTTCTATTTTAAGGTGGTATATTCAGGCCTACCCTAGGCATGTGTTCAGCATTGAAAAGTATAACCCTTTCTTCTGATGTGGCACTTGTGATACCATTTTCACTCTATGTGCCTGGCCATAGAAAACAAAACTTATTTGTGCTTTTCTGGAAGAGTATTGTTTTTAACTTGTAATGGCAGCCCCTCCCCCCTCAGTATGTTTCTGTTTCGATGAAAGCAAAAGTAATATCCTCCCACACCTATAATAGATAAACAAAACTCACAATAAGCTAATTACACAGTCAATTAAACATTGAATTAAACAAATAGAAATATACAAATGCAGGGGTCACATGTATCATGTACAGTTACTATTTTAAGATTATGAGCATTCAAAACAAAAGTTATTTCTCATACAGTCACAATGCATGCAGTTCAATAAAACTGATTATAGCATCTCCATAGACATATCATCATCATATTCACCATCATTATTTATTATCACAACATCATCACCATCACTGTCATCTTTATTTACTCAGGACAACGTTTTTGGTAATGAAACTGGTCTTGCTCTACTTACTAGCACTACATTCATTTTCATTACGCATTTCATCACCAACACCATCACTATCATCACCACCACCACCGCAAACACCACTATCATCACAATCACCACCACCACCGTCACAATCACCACCAGTGCCACCACCACCATCACTATCACCACCACCTGACCACCACCACCACCACTATCACCATCACCATTACTAGTTTACCACCACCACCATAGTTAACCTTCATCATCATCATCATCACCATCATCATCATCATCAGTTTCATCACCTTCATCATCATCAATTACTCAGGATAGCATTTACAGGAAATGGAATTGCCCTGCATTACCCTTTTCCAATCTACATTGTAAATGCTGAGAGCCTAGCATGAGTAGCAAGAAGGCACAGGAGATCCCACTCAGCTGGGGATTGAACCCAGACCTGTTCATGTGGTGGACACTCAGCTCAGCCATTATGTGCAGTGCAAATAAGGGAGGGTCAGGAAAAGACTTGCCCTTGATTTATAAATCAAACAAGTGGAATGCCTCTGGCCATCTCACCTGCATCACGCGGTTCAATATAGCAGCAGTGCTGACTTTGCATACTACTCTAACTCGCACAAGATGTTCAGTGATACATGGTTACTCTTATGTCCTCTTTTTATGAACTAGACCAATAAACTTACAGAGATATGATGGTTATTCAACAAAAAACCCCAACATGGCCAAAGTTCATTGACCTTACATGACCTTTGACCTTGATCATGTGACCTGAAACTGGAACAGGATGTTCAGTGATACTTGATTACTCTTATGTACAAGTTTCATGAATCAGATCCATTTATAAACTTTCAAAGTTATGATGGTAATTCAACAGATACACCCAATTCGGCTAAAGTTCATTGACCTTTGACCTTGGACATGTGACCTGAAACACGCACAGGATGTTCAGTGATACTTGGTTACTCTAATGTCCAAGTTTAACGAACTAGACCAATAAACTTTCAAAGTTATGATGGTAATTCAACAGATACCCCCGATTCGGCCAAAGTTCATTGACCCTAAATGACCTTTGACCTTAATCATGAGACCTGAAACTTGCACAAAATGTTCAGTGATGCTTGATTACTATTATGTCCAAGTTTCATGAATCAGATCCATAAACTTTCAAAGTTATGATGGGAATTCAACAGATATCCCCAATTCGGCCAAAGTTCATTGACCCTAAATGACCTTTGACCTTGATCATGTGACCTGAAACTTGCACAAAATGTTCAGTGATGCTTGATTACTATTATGTCCAAGTTTCATGAATCAGATCCATAAACTTTCAAAGTTATGATGGGAATTCAACAGATATCCCCAATTCGTCCAAAGTTCATTGACCCTAAATGACCTTTGACCTTGGTCATGTGACGTGAAACTCATGCAGGATGTTCATTGATACTTGATTAACCTTATGTCCAAGTTTCATGAACTAGGTCCATATATTTTCTAAGTTATGATGACATTTCAAAAACTTAACCTCAGGTTAAGATTTCGATGTTGATTCCTCCAACATGGTCTAAGTTCATTGACCCTAAATGACCTTTGACCTTGGTCATGTGACATGAAACTCTAATAGGATGTTCAGTAATACTTGATAAACCTTATGGCCAAGTTTTATTAACTAGGTCCATATACTTTCTAAGTTATGATGTCATTTCAAAAACTTAACCTCAGGTTAAGATTTGATGTTGACGCCGCCGCCGCCGTCGGAAAAGCGGCGCCTATAGTCTCACTTTGCTTCGCAGGTGAGACAAAAACCTTGATAGAACTCAAGATCCTGATGCAACAATATGATGATTTATTAATCCTGATGCGACACTCTACCGCTCAGCTATTATGTGCAGTGCGAATAAGGGAGGAAAAGACTTGCCCTTGATTTACCCATGGACTTATTCGTAATAGGTCCATGATTTATCAAACAAAATACCTTGATAGAACTCGAGATCCTGATGCAACAATAAGCAATTTTCAGTAAAAATCAGGGCAAATTGAGTTTCATCAAGCTACATGTACACCATGGTGAAATCAACAGTTAAAAAAATCCCAAAACATATACATGTGGAAAATAAAAATACAGTCTAATCCATAGGATGAAATACCTTAGATATTCTGATACCCTACATTGATGATTTATTAATCAATAATCAAACTTTTAATAGCATTGTATGCAATGATGAATTCCCATTTTCACAAGAAATGTGCACTCTCTTCATGTTCCAGTATTAAATATGTTCCATTGTATCTAATTGTTTCACTTTAAACCATCTTCTTTGTTACCTGTGTCTTTATGTATGATTTATATCAGGAGGTGATTACATTTAAAGATTTGAACAATAATCCCTCTTAAGCTAAAATAAATCTAGAAATTATTCCTCACTGTGACTAGACAGGCTCCTCAAACTTGGGTTTAATTACAGCTTTGTCTAGCACCTTCCAGGGACAGTGGTTTGACAAGATGTTATGCATAATATATGCTCTCCTTCATCCCATCTCAAAATACTGGGTCATAAACTTCAATCAACTTGTATTAATTCTCACTTCCTATAATCCCGAGGACATAAAACTAAATACATGCATGTGCCCTGTGGGTTTGTCGATTGTTACACGCTAACTATTTCATCATTTGAATAAATCAAAATCTTCATATAAACCATTCAGCCTTTACTGGAACGTTTTTATCTCCTTAATCTCCTTTTAATGATATCAATTCATATGAGTCATCATTAGCTTTCTCTAGAAAACATTGTGCTGGTGACAGAATAATGACCATAAAACACAATTCATGGGCGGGTCATGTCAATGATAATCCAAATAATCTGACCAATGGATTAAATCTGATCTATCATATAAATCTTACCAAATGATGGTATCATGATTATCTGATTTTCATCTGTGCATAATGATCAGTTAAGTAAAGTAGTAAACCCTACCTGTCATGAAATTTGTCCACTAACCAGTTTTTAACCCTTTTCATACATATATCTGACAAGTAGTTTTGCCCCTCAAGTATTTGAGAGAGACATGATGAAATCCATCCAAACATAGTAAGTCCATGATCCAAGAAAGTCTGAAAAATAGACTACATATACTTGTAGAATATGCAGCTGAATGAATAATGATAGCCTATGGACATGGGCTGAATATAGCTGTACAAGGTTAAAGTAATATTTTGATAAGGAATATTATACATCCATCCTGCTATCACGCTCATAGTGGAGATCAATAGGAGCTTCATTAGTAGGCCAATGGGGGGGGGGGGGGTGGCAGAGGAAAGAAGATGGGGCAGATCATTTTAATTCATTCCTTGAATGTACTTTACATGTACTTTTTACCAAGTTTTTTGTGGGCTTCATTTACACATTTTGGCCCCTAAACATTAAGTTGTCGCCAGAATATGACCCTTAAAGTACACAACCGAAGAATCAAACGTATTTTATAATGACCTTTTGTGGTCATCATTGCAAAGGGGAAGTATTACTAATCAGATATATAACTTCACTTTTTAAAATTGTCGGTCTGGGGGGCTGAGAAGGGTGTCTAATAATTTCATTTCTTGCATTTCCACGACATCTATAAGACTTTTTAGTGACATATTTGTGTATAAAAAGACAATACCTTTCCATCCATATATAATTTGTCTATAATCATCACTTTCGTGAATTTTCTTCGTGTGTATACTTTAAAAAAAGTATTTGGAAAAAAAAACCTAGATTCGTTTGACCCCGCGATTGACCATTGACCAGTCTTTCAAAACCAACTTTCTAAAACTGAAAAAAACACCCCTTTAAATGTGTTTCTTGGTCACGCATGTGTATATCAGACTGGCCCCCTGGGTGATAGCGCCAATTCGAACACTGCATAATACATGTACATCAATTCTCTATGTCCATCACATCTACATACATGTAAGATGCTGCTCAGAAACAAGATGGCCAAGCCAAAGGGGCCCTGTTTTCACATTTCCCCCTAATTTCCTCTTTTCTTTCTCTCACTTTCTCTTCTAATCCTTCCACCATTCTTTGTCAATTTCCCTGATTACCTATCCACAGATCCACCAAAGTGATTGCAGTATATACCCTCAGCTTAAAGATTCATTCCCAAGCTGGCGCTGGAAAATCAATCGCCCGCTTCTTAATTTGCGGTAACATCTACTGCAAGGGATGTCTTCATTCAGATTTAATTGAAGTGAATGGACGTACAAATGAGGGAAAATTGCTCTTAACCCAACATGGCCGATGCATGATTTGAACAGATGGCGAGCCATTATGGAAGTTCAAAAACATGTTGTTGTGATGCACAGTACAGTTGATCCAAGTTCAGTTTTATAGAGAAAGTGTATAATTTACAAAAGCATTGATTTGAGTCTCGAGTAGCAGAAATGGAGCATCATATTCATATAATGCTCCACTCACTCATAGTCCAGAATATGAATGTCCAAGACAAGTGATCATGAATGATGAATAAATAATCTAGTATCTCTTCTGGTTCATCTCTAATTATGAAACTATGTATTAAAGACTTTTAAAAAAAAAATAAATAAAAAAATCTCTCCTTGTTACAAAATATGATGTACACATATTTATTTGGAGTAGAAAACAATGACAAATACAAGCAGGGAGAATTTACATCAGTCCCACAAAAAAAAAACAATGTACATGTTCTTTACTTACCTACAACACAGATGTACATCTTGGTGGATTGCAACGCTACTAGTCCTAATGCAACAGAGCACTTGACTAGGATGAAACAAGTATTGCAGATAACTGATGAAGGCGAGTTTGATGCAGTAACTCAACACCCAGCATCAGTTACAAGCACAATGTAGTCCTATCTCAGAGGACTGACTGAAGACTGGCTGGGTTGATGTTGTAGCACTCAGAAACTAGAGACCCCGCCAAAACTTCCAATTTACTGGAGAATTTCTATTATCCATTCATCACATATATTGACATTCAGGAGAGTGACACACTGCCTGGGTGTTATGAGAACCCGCCTTTGTTTCGCACCTCGTAATAATGAAGGGATTCCCTCTAGGATTGACTACCAGCGCAGTGTTGGTGTGGCACTGATGATGCAGGATGATTCATCTGTTTCCTTGGAATACTGGTGATGGGGGACCTACTACATCAGTTTATTCTACATATGGGGGCACCAGTTTGTGCAGTGTGGGAGGGAAGGAGGCACACATGTCTTTTATCAAGGGTTGTGGTGACTAATGTCAACAGAGTTCAGGTTAGTTTGCAGATGGCTGACACACACATGTATAACTAGGAATCGCTACCCTTTGTTTAGAGAGGTTGATAAACTCTTGGCCTGTGAAAGTAAACTTGAGATCAAAGATGTATAGGAAGGGTCTACTTGTACAATCTCTCCTGAAAACTACATAAAGGTAATACCCTAAAAGGCAGAGGTGCACTGGAGTAATGAAAGAGAGGTGGAGAGGCACAGCGTTCCTCAAGGGAAAAGAACTACACTCCAAACTGTCCATTCAAGTGATTCAATGCTTCAAAAAAAAAGGTACATACAAAACAGCATGTAATATTTAGCCTACTGATACCTCAAATTCTCACAATTCAAATGTAGGCCTACATATAGATGTAGGAAAATCAATTTTTATGCAA
Source organism: Lytechinus variegatus (assembly GCF_018143015.1). Classification (NCBI taxonomy): domain Eukaryota; kingdom Metazoa; phylum Echinodermata; class Echinoidea; order Temnopleuroida; family Toxopneustidae; genus Lytechinus; species Lytechinus variegatus. The sequence goes on along the minus strand of NC_054754.1, from coordinate 29,880,804 downwards.
ATTTCAAGAGTAAGAGAAGAAGTTGTAGCAAATATAGGCACTAAATTTACAGTCATGTGGATTGCAAATTGCTATGTTCACTAATCACTAGTGCATATTACATGTACATGTACCATCACTATCTAATATATAAAAAAAGGCTGATCCATGTCAAATAAACATGTAGGCCCTATTACATGTAATTGTTGGAACTCATCATCTGTGATAAAAAAAAAGTCTGCGATACCAATAACATTCCGTTGCACATTCAGGCAGGAAACAACAGTAAGCACACTGTTGATTTCCAAACTTGCGCAGATATTCTGAACACCAGCCAAATGGCTGAATAACATCCTCAGCTGAGTACTATGAAACTCAAAATCAACAGATGACAGATACACTTCTCATAGATACAGTTTCCTTGTAAATATGATGTCCTGCAACCACAAACCATCATAATCCAATGATTCAACAACAAAATGATCGCAAACTTTTTCTTCTTCCAAGAAATATCAGTGGATGTATCACCATGTGGCCATAACCACTATCTTCCTAACTTTGGGTCGGTGAGCTACAAGTTTCCAGTTGTCCCAGCAACTCAAACCACATTCCTTCAAACAGAAATTGACATTGTTCAGCAATGTTAGCACGTGTGACACATACAAACATGTGGTTCCTAATACTTGTAGAGAATGTGTCCACTAGTCAAGACGTTGTAAACCTCCATAAGCTGCCAGTGTTGACTTGCAAACTGAAAGTCAATAGTCAGTGACCAACAAAATGTGGTTTGCTCACTGAAAAACACATCAGAAATATGATTGCTTGGGGGGATAAAAAGTCCAAAATGCCAATCAACAAAGGCTGCCTTTATTTGAAAGCGAAATTGGGGCTCATATGAAAATACCCCAGTCAGTATTATACAGTAGTCTCGTCAACAGAGTTTCTGAAATCCTTTTTATATAGTATATCATGGGGAATTGTGTATATCAAACAAGGGGATATGACTTATAGTTTAATCAGAAGTAAAGAACAAGCATAAAAGAACCATTGATAAAGACAGGTGTATATTACAGATGAGCAGATTTCTGGATGTAAACAACTACATGTACACAGTAGTACCGTTTGTGTACTTTGGATTATTGCCTTTTGCATTGTGAAAAAGAGACCTTCAGATGAACTGTGGTTTGTCAGTTTGAAATGCTTCAATGTCAGACATACACTCTACAAACATGTTATCTTGGACGTGGAGTATGCAATATATGCTGGGGGCCATTTCATAAAGCTGTTCGTAAGTTAAGAATGACTTTAAGAACGACTGGTGAACCTTTCTTACAAGCTAAACCATTGCCAATGGTGTATATCGTTTACCAAATGAAAGGATCACCAGTCGTTCTTAACTTACGAACAGCTTTATGAAACACCCACCAGGTCCTATTTTCATACAATAATAGGGCCTAATATCATATTAGATTTAAATAGAATGTTTTTCAGATGATACAAAAAACAAGCTAACATCTGTGATTATAAAGGAGTTTTCTTTTCAGTAATCTGAGCAGAATAACATGATCATGTACTGGAAACTATGTCACTAAAAGAAATACTTGTAATATTACTTGTAGCCTTCATGTACGTGCTTCCATTCAATTACAAAAGGGAGTTGGGAAATGGAGATCTGATACAGGCCTACATGTGTAATACATGGGAAGATAATTTTTTCATAGAAAAGAACTGTATTGGGTATGGATTCAATAGACTATTCACTCAGACTTACTGATCACTTGACCTTATTCAAGGTGAAAGGTCATTTTATCCCACCAAACCATGGTCCCTACCACAAACCAGACATGCACCAGTCATACTCACTACATTCACATTGTTCTTGAGGCAAGGGGATTCCCAAGTCTGGAACTTTTATCAACAAGTGTGTCTCCATGCAAAGACTAGCACATACAAAAGCGAATGGGCCTCCAGTATAGGCATGAGAAGGCTGCAAATTCAAACCCTTAACTCAAGTGAAGGGTTTGCTGCACAGCAGTCTCGGGATTCCCAGTGCCTCAGAGAACTCTCCTCAAATCTTATAGTCTGAGCACTCATAAAAAAATTCTCCATCATTAATTTTGAGGAGAACTCAAGTGATATCTTGGGTGTGAATTGCCTAAGCACACCTGTATGTAGCAAATATGCAAACACATGGAACAAAGCAAAAAAAGTACTATGCTTTGCAAAACCCTTCATTTGGTTCCAACTGGGTCTGCTGCTCCTGAAAACAAAAAAAGTCAATTTTTTAGGGTCATTCTTGTCCAAACTTGGAGGGGGATATCGAAAAAAAACAATTTTTTGAAAACACTATATGCTGAAAAGATATTAAGAGGAATATTATTAAAAAATAAAAAGCTTTGAACACCCTCTAAACTCCATATCACTCATATACATGTACATGTTATACTACCCCCTCACACACACTGTCTCCTTTGATGGACACAAAAAATGTCCCATCAAGATAAATAATTATACAGAACAATAAAGAGCTATCACTGAAGGTGATTAATACCCCCTCCCTATGCCATTACCATGGCAACAATTTCCAACGCATGGAGAAAAGATGTCCTGCCCATTTTTACCCCAAAGACCTATGTGTGAGAAAAAGATCATGAAATTGGTTGAAAACTAATCAAGTAGTTTGAACCAAAAGATTGTTACCTAATTTGGGGCATATAATATGTTGTTACCATGGCAACATGATTTATGACGCACAAAAAATGTGTCTCACACATCTTTACCTTCAAACCAATGTGTATGCCAAATTTCATGAGAATTGGTTTAATATTGATGAAACTGCATGCAAGTTTTTTTTACCCAATTATAGTGTCATTACCATGGCAACATGATTCCTGACACATACAAAAAAAATATTTCTTGCACATCTTTACATTAATATCATTGTATGTGCTGAATTCATGAGAATTGCTTTAAAACATTTGGGAGGAGTTTGAACTGCACGATTTTTACCTTATTTTGCCAAAATATACCTTTACCATGGCAACACAATTTCCAACACACACAAAAATGTGTCTTGAACGTCTTCACCCAGACACACACATGAGTTCCAAGTTTCATGAGAATTGGTTCAGTTTAAGATTGACTAAAAAAAAGGTTGGAAATTATTAATGGCTGATGGAAATTATCAATGATCACTCCTCACTACAGATTGGTCACTATTTTTTTTCTTCGTCATTTTAACTTCAGATTGAACCAGAGTTTAGAGACTATTTGTAAAAATTGCATGTAAGTTGATGTGGTTGATAATCTAAAACTAAATCCATTATCCTCCAATGAATTATGAAGTTTGAAAGAATTGCCCCTTTTTCACTCGACCTGCAAAAAATGCACAATTCAATTAATAATCTAGGCCATGGATGAAATGAGCAATGAACATGAACATGTAATTTAGAATGACGTCATATCAGACCATCAACCTGAAAAAAGCTATCCTATCTGAAAATCTGACTACATGTATATTTTCATCCCATGCACACTGATGAACAAAGAAAGGCCTGGGTCATCAGGAAAAAATATTTATTGTTTTAAAATCATAAAGGCACATCAAAACTGGAACGCTGATTTCGCAAGTATATTCACTGTATGTCTACTGTATATTATATGAGTGAATACCATCGCACATGTTCAGTACGGACCGATTACTTGAGAACAACTGGAGTTTTATGTACAGTGTATTATGCACTAATGTCCTCTGGGCAGCCAAGCAACAAAGTGAATTGGACCGAGAACTACATGCACATGTACACGTATGAGTAAATAAAATCAAAGGAGAAGAAAGGAATTCAATAGTTAATAGTTTGCAGAAACCACACAACTATCTTCTTCCATGGAGATTGTTAGCAATCATGAGGTGGTTTCAAACCGCCTCGATCACAAGAATTCCCGTTAAATTACGAGAACTTTATTAGGCTAAAAATACTCATTAATTCGTTCCTGCATTCACACCGCCCTGAACCATACCCTTCGGGATAAGTTCCTGAAGTTATGAGCATGCACAGTATGGTCTGATAAACAGGCAAGGCGCGAGATTCAAAATCACTAGCCAAGCAGCCACCCACAGCTCCCGCGCCCAACGACACGCTGGGCTAAAAGTTCCCGTAATTTGCTTTCACATCGCCAAAATACCTGCGACCTTGGAAAAATCCCCGCGAAAGTTCTCGTAATTTCGCCAAGTACCTACTATTTAGCAGGTATTTTCTTTCGGGGAAATTACGCGTAGTTTGCTTTCACATTACCAAAATACCTGGTATTTTCTGATCGGGGTAAATTTCCCGATCAGAGAATACCTGGAACTGACGAACTTCGAGGCGGTCTGAAACCACCTATGGAGGCTGTTCTTACTACATTCCTAATACTTGTTTAGTGGAAACTAGTTTAACGCATAGTGAGAATAGTCGAAGCGGTGTTGGAAGCGATCTTCCAAACCGGTTTTGAAAACCACCTCGCGATGTAGTTTTCAAAATCGCTTTGCCTCATTGAACTGGTTTTAGCGTGAGGACACAAACTTTCTTCGGGAAGCGATCTTCGCACATTTTGAGCGCGCTACTCCACATGACAGGTGTATAATGCCTATGCTGGGGTGACAAGTTTTGCGCAAAATTTGAAAATTTGCGCAAAACTTGTCACCCCACTGAGAGCATTTTCAAAGCAACAAGAGCGCTTTGCGTGAAGTGATTTTGAAAACCACTTTCGTGTGATCAAGTGGGAACGCTAGCAAAGCGATCTTCCAAACTGGTTTCCTAAATCAGTTTCCAGTAAACTAGTTTTGGAAAGCGTAATGAGAACGGCCTCAGAGAGAAGCTCCAGGATGATGTCACTCCAGTCACTATTCTATTTTGGTCACAGGTAAACAAGGGGGGAGATTTGGGTCATTGGGTGTGTCCAATTACCAGGTATTGTCCTGCTTATCCACACACACACCTAACCATGCCAAATGTAGAATTTGAAATTCAATTTCAATAAACAAGCTTCTTTTAATACATAGAGCACATTGTTAAGCTTTCACACGCAAAACCAATTATACTGCAGAGGAGAATGACATTGGTGATAATACAGTCAAATTCAGGAATGTATGCTTTAAATGTTGGAATTTTTAATAATACTTGGCAGGATATTACAAAAGGGGAAAATTTCTATAAACACTCAAGAGGACTACAGTAGTATCTCAATCCCCAAAGGACCCTGTAAATAACAAAATTGTTTAAAATACAGGAATCTTTTACCCCAATTTTCAGAACATCCACCTCCCATAAAACATTATTTAGAAAAGAGGGCATGTCTTTTAATAACAAATTACATGTACTTTTCAAAACTGCGTCATCCGTTTTCTGTATGTGATCTATACATGAACATTTGTATGCCATGACTAATCGAACAATAGATTTAAACGACTTGGCAAAGATTGAAACAAATCACCTATTTACCAACGAAATGATTATTATCAGGAGTAATGATACATTTTTCAAAGACAGAAGATGACATAAACGCCTCTGGAATGGAGAGGTCAAGTCTGAGGTCAAAAGATCAAATTAAAGGGGAGGAAGTAGACATAGTGGAGGCATCAGGCCAGTCAGTGGTAAACAATGTCACTGCCAAGTCTTTATAGGTATCCTGAACACTCTGAATATACTATGTAGAGGACTGTACCCAAGAGAAAATGAAGAACCATATCAGTGTCAACTTCTTTGTCGTATATGTATACACAAAATGTTTCTAAAAATAAAATTTCACAAGGTAAAAATCTGAAGTTATGAGATAAATTGCAGTGTGAAATTCACTCACAATATGTGGATCATTTTCATTCATTCACAAAATGAATGACATTCAATGAATGCAAAACTATCTTGTATGAAATTTGAAGATCCCAATATAATAAAACCAGACAAAGTTTTAAGCAATAGCATGGCAATTATAAAGAAAGCCCAGAAATAGAGCGATCTCTGAAACTGTAAAACACATCCAATAGTAAAGACATTGTATGTATCTTCATTTCATGTCATCTACATTACACCAGTTATGCCTACGCTTTGGCACAGTTAATTAAAACGGGATCAGTGACAGCTATTTTTTTAAGGGATTTACAAAAAAAAATTAAATGGCTGTAATACGGGCTTCTATTAATTCAAGGCCATCAAAGGTCAAGACTGTAGATGCCCTGTACGGTACCTGAGTGGCCAAAAGTCCTCAATATGCAATCAATATTGGTTTAAATTTTGAAATTCAAAATGTGTTTGATTGGGCCTAGGAAGAAGATATCTATCATTTCCTTGGTCAAAGGAATAATCATATAATTAGAATCAATTACTATTTGGAATGCAGTTTGTGAAGTTAGGAATTTAGTGTGCCTTTTTTATCTTCCTATTGGCGCTGTAATCAAGAAGTACATGTATGCCTTATGGAAAGTGGCCTGGTACACTGTATGTACTTCAACAAAATAAAGAAATTTGGCTGTATCTATGAGGTACAGGTACCTTTAAAGTGTACAGCATGCCAAGCACTGTGAAGTAGTTCAGCAAGCACAAGTTATACTGCCTTTCTGTCTACACCAGTAGACAGTCCAGTTTGTTTTTGCATTCTGTAAACACACTAGCTGGTATAAATTCCTAACTCAACAAACTGCATTCCAAAAAGTAATTGATTCTAATTATATGATTATTCCTTTGACCAAGGAAATGATAGATATCTTCTTCCTAGGCCCCATTCTAAAAAGAGATGCAATCAAACACATTTTGAATTTCAAAATTTAAACCAATATTGATTGCGTATTGAGGACTTGAGTTTATTTTATTTTTATGAACTAAAATAAGTCTTCAAAAACAGGGAGAATCGTGGGGCGGTGGGATTGATATATCGATAGAATAACAAAATTTGTGTATTTAGGACTTGAGTTTATTTTATTTTTTTTATTGCAACTGTTTCTGTAAAGGGGTCTTTTCATAGATAAATTGTGATATAGTATATACACACATGTTGTTCATAACCATTACCATCATCATTAACATCATCACCACCATCATCATCATCACCATCATTATCGTTTTCAACGCCATCATCATCATCACCATCATCATCATCATCATCACCATCAGCAGCAGCAGCATCACCATCACTGTCATCGTCATCATCATCATCACCATTATCATCTTATATTGCAAACTCACCCATATCTGAGACCTCCCCTGCTTCTTTCTCCTCAGTGGGTATCTGTTGCGATTGCTGCGCCTGCTGCGTCTTCAAAATCTGCATGCGGATGAACTCTATCTTCGTCTTGCTGTCCTGAAGCATCTGCTGCGCCTCCGCTAGAAGCTTGCGATCCTTAGTTGGACCGGAGGAGTACATGTGGATCATATTCTCAGCTCCTTGCTTCACCTTCATCTCAATGGCTAGCTGCTTCTCCAGGGCACCGATGCGGCTGTTGGGGTTGGGCTTGGGTGGGGGCGCATCATTCTGGTCCGGTGAGAGAGGGTCGCTTTCACCACCTATTGATCAAAGGAAGGATCATGTATGTATGATTTATTATTATCACTTTCAGTTGCATAATATTAATTATCAGACTTTCAGGAAGGAAATCAGTCTGGGGACTCGGGGAAGTCACCCCTCCAAATGCTCCCAAATGCTCCTTAAAGGTCAAGTCCACCTCAGAAAAATGTTGATTTGAATCAATAGAGAAAAATCAGACAAGCACAATGCTGAAAATTTCATCAAAATCAGATGTAAAATAAGAAAGTTATGACATTTCAAAGTTTCGCTTATTTTCAACAAAATAGTTATATGAACGAGCCAGTTACATCCAAATGAGAGACTCGATGATGTCACTCACTCACTATTTCTTTTGTTTTTTATTGTTTGAATTATACAATATTTAAATTTTTACGAATTTGACAATTAGGACCTCCTTGCCTGAAGCACATAATGTTAAAATAATGGAATGAATGAAACTTCATTTTACATGACAATGAAGAGAAAATCAAAACTTCCGTTGGGTCTTTATTCCAGCAATAATAATACATTGTCCCACGTGTGCCTATCTGTGTTGGTGATCTTCAGTGTGAACATTTTTCAGCGTAGATTTCAAGACTTCATAAAGTTTAGTTTATGTAACTGTACCAGATCTAGATCCTCGATGATATACTGACAATTAAGCCTGATTTTACAGACTTTCTCATGAAATCAGTGTTTACTGCAACTACTGGTTTTTCTCTTTAAGCCCAAGTTACTAGCATACTGTAGTTCTGAAAATTTCATCAAAATGGGATGAACAATGTAACAGGAAATTTATGACATTTTAAAGTCTGGCTAAATGTCACAAATCAACACATGCACAACTACATGAGGCAATGATGTCACTCACACACTATTTCTTCTTTTGTTGTTTTTCGAATTATCCAATATTTCAATTGTTACAGATTTGAAAATAAGGATCCTCAATATAATAAAAATACCTACATGCAAAAACATCTTGTTTTTCAGAGAAATGTCAAATGGCAATGGCAGTATAATGTAAGCCTTTATCAAACTTCACAATAGACACCAAATGTTTATTAACACTCAAAAGATATTTGTACCAGTACAAGTCAATGGTAAATTGCCAATTCGTCTATTGCCAACTCGTCCACACATCACATGGTCTGACTCCATTTTTAATAGTCTAATGCCATTCCATCCATCAACACTTTGTTTAAAAACCATTTGGTCCAATAAACATTTGATCCAATAGTTACCAATTCATCTACATGTATTGGCAATTTACCATCGTCTTTTAACCAGTTGCTCCAATACTATTTTCTTTTTATCCATTTCGCCCATTTAACACTAAGTCAAATTAGATCAAATAGTATATGGTATAAATGGCTATTGGACCAACTGGTTATAAGATGAAATAGTGAGTGAACGAAATGGCAATTAGACCATGCGGATAGCAGACGAACTGATGGTAGACCAATTGAGAGTCTACAAATTGTCATTAGACCCGACTGGAAACAAACCGTGCCCTATAATATGCCAGTGAACATTTCTAGAGGATAGCACCGTTACAAAGTGAAATTCATGGCAAAGCAAAATGAGATGCATTTTTTTAGGGGGTGGGGTGAGTCAGTAGGGGACTACCAGTTTCCCTTTGGCACATACACAGTCAATAGACACAGACCCTGACTTAAATCTACAAGTGGGTCTTCGCACAAGACTAGCAAAAATACAACTTGCTGTTGAGAGGGGCTTTCTGTTCATACTATGTAAGTCATGGGTTGCGACTCTATACTACATATTCAGACCACTTTTTACCTCGGGGGAAGGGTTTGCACAGCAGACTAGAACATACCACAACACAATCTATACTGAGTGCCCCCTCCTCCATCCCCGATGACAATTATATAGGAGAGTAGCAACCTGGTTCAGCCCGAAACCGTGTCTCTAGCAAACCAATGGGCACTCAGTGGCAACAAAATAATGTCAGATGACCTGGCTGATTTGAAAGGAAAGGTATGAAAAGAAGGGGACAGCCCATTGTCATTGTGGTGGGATTAGGGAAGGGTGTAGCAGAATAGATTCATTCACACTGAATGAACCACTGTGCTAACAATACTGGATTAGTCTATGACTTCACAGACTCCATTGGAGACTATTATGGAAGAATCCTCAGAGATGAGGCTGGTTCTTGCATGTATTAGCATTTGGAGCAGCTTGGGGTAGAGTCTAAGGGGTTATAACAGACATTACAATCAACATCATGTCTTTAAGTTTAACTTAAGAAAATTTGATTGACAAGAGTCTGTGCATATAGACTAAAGATTTGACTGCTCAGACAAGAAGTTTGTATAGGCATACAATTACATGATGAAGGGATATTTTACTCTGACTACTGCAAGTTGTCAATTCATGAAACGTGGAAATGTGAAGAGAAATCAAATGAAAGTGATGTTTGATGAAATTTCTTTTCTCTGGGTATACATGTAGTTACATGTAGGCCTGCATGTTAGGTACAAAGAACACAAGGAATACCAGTAGTTGAGTTGAACAATTAGAAAAAAGGGACAATTTTATCTACAGTGTACATGTATGCATGCATGTGGACGATGCAATATACGTTTCATTTGTGTGGTTTTTACTGAAAGACAAAGACCTACATGTAAACCTGAACTAAAGGGAAACATACCATGTATCAGAAACAAAATATGGTAGGTTCCAAACTTGTCCTAGTCCAATGAACATGAATGAATGAAAATCATTTTTGTGGTTTTACTTCTATAAAGAAAATTATATTCTAAAGCTGAACTTAATTGGTTTGTAAGTTAAATATTCAGTTTTGAGCTCCAATAGCAGGCAAAGGTTCAAATTCACAGTACAATGAATATCAACAACCAGCTTAAAGGGCAAAAAGTTGATTTGAATAAACAGAGAAACAAGAATATAACACTGAAAATTTCATCAAATCAGTTATTTTTTCACATATATTTTCAGCATGAACAGCACCAGTGACAAAACTGAATTAAGAGAAATGATTTCAATCACTCAAAGCTAAAATAATTTCTCTTCCAAATCATATTTTATGTGTAAGCTTTAATACACTATAAGATTCTGGATAAAGAGAAACTGCATACATGTACACTGTCTTCAAAAGGAAACATTTGTACCTATATCACAATGTCATTTCTTGTTTAATAATCATTAAAATGCCAACACTGCTTGTAGACTACATGTATTATTGTATTCATAAATGTAATTATAAGTTGGGAATACACCCAAGTTCAAATATTAGATTACAAACTTTATTCTATTAAAATAAATTTACCTTTATTATCAGATATTTTCAAATAGCATCTCCTGCATACATATCTATGATTCTTGTTATTAAAACAAGCAGGCATTTCTTTCAGATTTTATTTTTAAATATATTCCTTCCTCCCTTTAAAATATTACAAGCTTGGTTTAAAGGCTAAACGTCTGAGTGCTATGAGCTGTATGATGCTGTTTCACAGATCGCAGTAGGTGAAAAATTGTGCACCCTGGAATTCCGTGCCCCGGGGCAGGCCAAGAAAAATTAATGGTTAAAGCTCAGCACGAGTGCACATTATTGAAACGAAGCTTGCATGATTGGAACATGGAATGGTTCAGTCCCACTAATAGACTTTCATGGCACTTTTGGAATGGTAAACAAGGACAGAGTAAAGTTTGTGTTCCAGCCCCTGGCTCCAATTATAACTGTAAATTTGATTATTCAATACATGGACATGAAGTACTGTACATGTACACATGTATGCAGGCAGAGTACTTGGCAAAAGTTTGTATTTATGTATGAACCGTAGTATGGCATGGTAACCTAAAGTCTGCACAGAGCTCCTCATCTGAGCCTCATACTTTATACCAGTATCCGTGCTACAAGGAAGACAGCAACATACCATAAACTTCACATCTGCAGTAAACTTTTTATAGTTTGATAAAGCGTTCATCAAGAATTCGTGTGTGAAATGAATGCGTGCAAAGACATCGGGCACCAGAGTTTGTTTTTGTCAATAAAAAATAAAAGACAATTTTTCTTCATACAAGATTCATTTTGCTCAAATTTACAAGGAATATCAACTGAAACTTTGGTGGAATTTTAAAGAAATTCATGTCTAATCTGAAGTTCAAGTTTAGGTATACAGATATGGGTTCCCTTTACGTAATATGGCTCCTAATTTGAGATCATAACCCCTAAAACTAACAAAAATACAGCTCAATATGTATAAAAGAATAAATACACATGTAGTACAAAAAAGGAGAACAATTATACTAAAATTGGTTATGCCATGGAAAATTTCAAATTAGGAATCTTCAATTATCATGCACTGTTTCCAGGCAATTTTTTTTTCATAAATCCTTTTGGGGGCTATTTTTCACAAATTACTTCCTAAATCTGCAACACAGGATTAGCTTTATCATTGCAATGAGTGTGATGTTCCAGGGCTCTTTTGTACATTTCGGCCTGGGTGAAGTCACCCCGGGCCTTTCCTTGACTGATTCACTTTACTTTACATGTCCATTAATGTTGCTTTCATATTAAACAAAGACAGATTAATAGAGGGAATAATGACTGTTAATGTTATGTTGCCATTTTGAGTGAATTACAACTTATTTTAGCTTTAGATGGATTAAATCAAGACAATAGGAAAACCTTGGATAGTCTACCACACATGGAGGATACCCGTCAAAGCATATTTCTTAATAATACAAAACAGAAGGAGGCCTATTTGTTTTCATTCTCCGCACTGCAATTCAAATGTCCCGATTCTCAATCAGAAAGAATGACCATCATGTTTCTCATCACGGTTGATGAAGCGTCTCCTGTTATACAAATCAATAAAATCAATCGGACACCAAGATACAGCTCAGAGTATCAAGAATGATATGGAACACCGATCATCTAATCACTGCAGACTGATATATATTCGAGTGGATCACCAATACAGTACACGTATGTACATGTACATGTAAACTTGCATACAAGTAAAAATCTTGTATTACTGTACATGTATTGTTTTGAGGGAGGAAAACAGCAATTTTCAAATTTTCTACAATGTGTACAAGATATTGATAAGGTTTTGGTAGACATTTTAAAACCATCAGTATTTTCATAACAAAAAAGGAAAAGTCGGCAACTCCAGGAATTCAAGTTGGTTTTTATGAAAGCATTTAGTGATAGAAAAATTAAAAAGGTTTGGTGAAAGTCCATCAAACAAAAACAGATTTTAATGGAATAAAAGAAGTTTACATTTTGTGATGTCACAATGAAAATACCTAGGCCTACCTGATGACATGTAGGTTGTCAAGAACTCAAGATGTCTATAGGTATTCTCTGATCGGGAAATTTACCCCAATCAGAAATTACCAGGTATTTTGGTAATGTGAAAGCAAACTACGCGTAATTTCCCCATAAGAAAATACCCGCTAAATAGTAGGTACTTGGCAAAATTACGAGAACTTTCACAGGGATTTTTCCAAGGTCGCAGGTATTTTGGCAATGTGAAAGCAATTTACGGGAACTTTTAGCCCAGCAGGGTGTTGGGTGCGCGGGTGCCGTGGGTGGCTGCTGGGCTAGTGATTTTGAATCTCGCGCCTTGCCTGCTTATCAGACCATACTGCGCATGCTCGTAACTTCAGGAACTTATCCCACAGGTTATGTTTCGAGGCAGTGTGAATGCAGGAATAATTAATGGGTATCTTTTAGCCTAAAAAAGTTCTCGTAATCTAACGGGGATTCTTATGATCGAGGCGGTTTGAAACCACCTTATGTCAGCAACTCATCATACACTGACCAAAACTAAATGTCCAGGAGTGACAGCCCATTTTATATCGACACTGACATGGAAAACTAAAGGGTGTGTCCAATGTCATTTTCCAAATTTAAACGGCAACATGTATCATGATTGAAAACGTGCTTACAAAACGCAAATATAAGGAGAAATAAAGGGTGTGTTCAATGTCCTCCATTCCCGGTCATAAAAGTAAACGTCTTTCAAATTATTATTCAGAGGAAAATTCAAATGTCGAAAAAGATGCGTTTGTAAATGGGATCAGCTCAGATTTTAAGACCTTCAGCATCGCGAATGCAACATTGAACACAATTTACTTTTTAAACATACTTTCAATTTGCTCTCACAGTGAAAGCCTAAACAAGCAGGAGCCAGAATTGACCTTTCTTGTGATGTAGGTCAATCTGCGGTCAAACTAAAGCTGCGCTAACGAAAGCGGGAAATTGAAATAAGATCGACAAATAATCAGCTTTATATTTTCAACACTCAATACTGCACTGCCGATACTGATTGTGTTCTTCGTTTTGTAATAGAATTTTCAATCATGATTCATGTTGCTATTTAAATTTGAAAATCAACAATGTACACACCCCGAAATCTCATTGATAGAGGAGTACACCAAACAAGTATTGGACATTATAAGCTCAATATAAATTATATTGAACTTAAATTGTCCAATACTTGTAATGCAGCACTCATACACGTGTAAAACACTGAAATCCTCTCTCTACACCACGTTTCTCTCTGTGTACATTACACGCATACAGATTTTTCTCGTCTGAACAGGCTCATAGAGATAAAACACATCCTTCAGATGCCATCTTCACTGATTGAAACATGTGAGGCGTTGTATTGGAATAACTGGGTTAGAGACCCTGGAGTTACAAATTATTCAGGCCTGTGATGGAATGAAAAACATCTCCATTCTTTTTTTTCTTTTACGCCTACCGATTTGAAATAAGATTAAGGTTTAAAGACTCCCACTGTATAGCTACCATACCCACAAAAAAATGAATACTGTACTACATGTAGTAGTACTAAGCCAATGACGATTATTCCAAGTTGAACAATTAGTAAAAATATAAACTTTCTCGGTCTAAAACTGTGAATATGCTTCATAAATTATATTGGAAAAAAAGACTAACTTGTAAACAGAACAGTCCTACATGTACATGTGTACAATATTTTGTAAACAATTTTTGGAACATGGAAATCCAAAAGAAAATGGAATGGCCTGGTACATGTACATTGTGATGGAAAAATAAAACCAATCTAACAAATTGAAACAGCATTTGTGTCATCTGAACTTTTTTTTTTAACTCGGTGGCCCCTTTTTATAAGCTCTGCTTTCTCCGGGTCCGGGGTCACCAAACCATCATGTTATTGTTATACATGTATTTAGTATTTGTATGATTATCTATATTTGTATGTATTTTATATGTAATTGTTTGTACCTGATGATGGTTTAGTAAATACATTGAATTGAAAAAGACAGAGATAGGCCTTCATGTAGGGGAGACCGGGTTCGTTGGAACATGGGGTAAGTTGAAACATTGTAATTTTCTTTAACGGCTGTAAAGTAAATTATTGCAATACTGCCCTCAATTTATTGTTATTGATAATACAACAGTTGTATTATTAATAACAATACCGTTAAATTAAGGGCAGTAGTGTAAAAAAAAAATTTACAGGTGTTAAAGAAAATTACAATGTTTCAACTTACCCCATGTTCCAACTAACCCCGGTCTCCCCTATGTAATGTAAATGCACAATCAGCCTACATGTACCCTGTACATGCAGTTCATGTAAAAGGGGGAAGTTCACCCTGACCAGCCTCATGTAAATTTAGTTGTAAAAATAGCAGAAAAAATAAATGTATCTAACACAAAATATTGTTAAAATGTTAAGAAAAATCTGTCAAAGATTAAGAAAATTATTATTATTCTATTAAAGATTTTGATTTTTGATGTCATACAGGCCTCTACAACAAATTTTTTTCTCACTTGCCCTGTTGGGCAAGTGATGAAAAAATTTGCTTGCCCGATAGAAAAAACTGCTTGCCCAATTTTTTAAATAATTTTTTCATTATGACGGCACTACTCTTATTTTTATTAAGGTATACAAAATAACAAAGAATCATGTCCAGTATAAAAGAACACACATTGAAAAGGATATTTTCAGCAACATAGGCCTGAGTCTTTACGTTTATTTTGGAGAAAAAAAAATCGATTTAAGGTTTTAAAACCCTTCAACAAAAGTTGCTAAAATTTCATATTTTGCATCTTTAAATCCATGAAATGGCTACCTGCGTAACATATTTCCTTAGAATTGCTTCCATTTACCGTAGTTGGAAACTATAAAGACAGCCAGTGAAAAATGTTCAGCTCTTTATTGACTCGAAAAAAATTATTTTATCATCAAAAGTGGAGTGGCTAAAATTTCACATTTTGCATCTTTAAATCCATGAAATGGTCATTTATTTTCCATATTTCCTTCAAAAAGAAAAAAATTAGTTGGAAACCATCAAGTCTTTTCTTCATCATTTTATGATGTTCTACTCGGTCAATAATTTTATCTACATGTTTTCACATGCTACTTTTTTTTTCTATTTTGAGGAATACCTGTTCACTTATTAATGAATTATTAGTAACATTGTTTAATATTGTATGATTTTTAAGTAATTTTTTTCACTATGCTTAGAATCTTGGGTGTGTGTGTGTGTGTGTGCGGGTGTTTGTGTGGGTGTGACTGTGAGTTGAACTTTGATATAAATGAAATCAATATGTAATTTCTACTTCGCCTATTCCAGTACAACAACCTGTACTCGGCCATGTAATAAAGGCCCACATACCCTAACTTTTCCTGAAGTTCTTTGAAAACGCAGACTTCTACGAAAATTGCATTTCTCTATGGGAGAGTCTAAATTTGGTGAGAATGTATTCATTAATAACTTAAATATACATGACAATGAAGAAATCATCAAACTTTATTGGAATTTTTGAATAATATACCCGAAATGTAAACTCTGTCTGAAACAGAAAATCACCATCATTGAGGCCTTTACTGAGCGAATTGTCCCCCAGAGCTCTGGCAGAGAGACAGAGCTCAGACTGGCTAGCTAGTATGCGCACGTGTGTGAGCCTCCCGCCGGCCTTGTAAAATAGATGGAGCTTTGTTTGATGATTTATTGTCTGATATTTACCTCATCCCCTCAAAAAGGGAAACAAATGAATTTTAAGTTATAATTAACAAATACGGCAAGTTATTTTGGATGTTAATAGGCCGTTTTGAAAAGCAAAGCCGAATGACATGACAACTCACCAATGCGAGGTTACTAGACTCTGTGATTTATTTCCTGTGTAATTCTAATTATTTTATCACAGAATTGTGATATTGGAAGGGGGAAAATGTGCATTAGAAATTGCACATGGTGGTAGTCATAATGGACCCCTATACTACATTCAACTGTTTCCCGGCCATTGCGTTGATTTTTTTCATACCTGGTACCATGTATGGAAATACGTGGTACAGAAAAAATAACGCAATTTCGGAATTTGAAACTGCGCTACTCGCTATTTTTTAAGGCTTATTCATGATTTTGAGTGTGGATTTTGGATGATTTATGGAAAAACGAGGTACGGTACAGAAAAAAAAGACGCAACAACCACTTGCCCGATCGGGCAATTGAAATTGACTTTGAGAGGTGCTTGCCCGCACGTCATTTTCACTTGCCCCGGGCAAGCGGGTTTGTCGCGCCCTGCCATACACAAGTATAGCAGGTGCCCCATATGCATGGGTGTCGCTTTGTGCGGTGGATCTATTGTTCGAGGGGGGGGGGTGATCTATATAATTGTATCATCCCTCCCAATTGAATAGTGTAACGTCACGCCACGGATTGACACCAATGCCCATATGTTATGAAATATAAAATGCATAAATATCAATAATTTTCAAATTTCTTTCATGAGAGGGTGTAAAAATGATTTGTTTATATTGATACACTACTGAAGGTATGACAATAAAAAGTTAGAAAAATTGACATTTTATTGATATTTCTTACCATATGATAGATGTATGCGGGGAAAGCTGCTCGCATATGACGTCACAACTCACAAATCAAAAAATCAAAATTCTACTGGTTAACCTAACTTTTTAAATTCGTTGATTGATTTTCCTTGTGATGAGGAAAATCCTTATAATAAATAAGGAAAATAAGGATTTTCCTTATTAAACCTTCATCAATATTTTTGTCATTATTTCTTATGCCTGCTATTTTTAAGATTGACTTTTTGTCCGGGTGAAATTCCCCTTTAAACAGTCAACTGTCACTTGGAACGAGGAAGCACATTAAAAAATATAAATCTGCCAATTAATATCACACAAGCAAGACGATATGTACATGTAGTATGTACTTTGTACATTAAACCAATGACAATTCTATATCTTCCCCTCAAATATTTGGGACTTTTCTGCAACAGCCAAACTGTATTTATTGCCCCTTCGTATTGACACAAGTCTATTTACATTTTAGTTCAAGACCGCTTCACATCATGGATACAATTGTGATGGAATTCAATTCTTAAATACAATTCATACGTGTGTACTGAACAATCATACCTTAAAAATAGATCAGAATTGCTGCATTAAACAATATCTGTGGTACATTCATGCTAAAACAGAAGTAAAGAACAAGACAAATTCTACATTGTACATGTATATTAAAGGATAGCGTCTCACTCATAAAATTTCCAATAGTTTTAGAAAATTCCTTTCTTTTTGGAATTGATATTACACAGCATATGGAGGAGCTGCATGTACTATATATGACATCACAAATTCATTTTTTTTTCAACAAATTGGTGTTTTTATTCTTTTAAGAATATTCTCATCTTAATAATTTTCTGCTTAAATAAAAAAACAAGTTACTAACTTTCAATAATCATAATGCACACTACGTTGAAATGTATATGTATAATAATCAGTTCACCACCAAATAAAGGTATCTCCTACAATGTACATGTACATGTAGTCTGCGGGTACAGATCTTCAGTTTTCATAATTTGCAGAGTGCATAATACAGAGTCTGAAGTAGTGAGACTATATTCACTCTGTACTGTGGCTGGCTCTACCACACAGACAGAGCCTTGGTGTCTAGTCTTTACTCTAGACCTGTCAAATATGAGTCTGTGCTTGTACACTAGGTATCTACTGCACTTAGGGCCTCCTGTGACACAGATGACCCCATCAATATGAAATCCCCAACCTACATTGTAAATAATTTACCTTTTTGTGCATGATTTCACAATCCGAACAAATTATTTGTTTTTCATTCAGTCATCAGAATGCAAATATACGATTGAAAATTGAATGAAATTCCTGTACCAAGTGCTGCAAAGGGTGTAGGCCTGCACTGAGTCAGAGAGTATTAAAAGACAATGTAAACAATACATAATTCACAAACAGCTCTGTATGTACTGTACATGTAATGTAATGTAATGTACATGAATCTGTCCTTGCTTGTGTGAACGACTATAATTGTAAATGTTGATGCATTAGCAGTGCAATAAATTGAACCACATGATACATGTACAGAACAGTAATCCAAATACCAAAACTGTATGGTAAAAATACTTGGGACGGCTAGGCCTTTAAAAATGTACATGTACATGTAGCTGTATTTATATATGTAGGCCTACATGTACAGTATAGTAGTGCATTCATGTAAATGTATACATTCAATGATAAAGGTGAAAAGGACATTCCTGCACATACATGTACATTTTAACACCTGTACTGTAGGGAAGTGTGAAGTACATGTATCACAAGAAGGGGTGGTTCCAACACTTCCAGGAGAGGGGCAAGGTACATGTACCTATATTTTTAATGACATGAATATTGATTCAATTTTTTTCTCTCCAAATCGAAAAGCAGTGTTATTTTAAATCAATTTTTCATTTAATCTGAAGTGCTTTGCAATTTCCATTAATTTCTGTCCTGGAAGCCCAATGGATTGAATATCAAAACAAAATCTTAATTTTCTACTTTTTTAATTTGGGATTTATTACATCATATCACTACAATTTCACTTCAACATCAATTCTGCCTACATGTATAGTGTACACTACACCCACGGGGATCCTGGACTTGGTTTTTAAACTGAAAGAAATCAACACATTCCTGTCAACACAAGTCATGGAGTTGATGATTAATAACATATTTTAGGGCGGTTGACTGATTTTGTTTTATATGTTTTCTTCTGTGCCTTGGGGAAGTAAGGTCTAAGGTGATTATGCTTTGCAAATTGCAATTAAAACAAATCACTTGTATGGATATCAGCAAAACACCAATGGAAAATCACTTTATACGAATTGTCTAGATCAAATACACTTTTATTGTACCAGAAAAATGATTGTGCAATATGTAGAAAAAAATATATATAAAACTCTGTAAAAAACTAAAATAAAAATATAAAAATAACAACGCATCTAAAAATTAATTTGGTGTAATTTGATTTGATTCAAGTACCGTATTTATTTCTACATGTACATAAAAGGTATAAAAGAACTTCATATCCGCTCTAATGAGTGCTTTTTAGAAGTTTAATGGTGTACATGATTCCTTTGGACAAAAAAAACTGAAAAACCAGCTTCATTCAAATTGTATACGGTACATGGGACTAGCAGGGGACATCCAATAGATCATCAGCTAGAGCCTTCTTAAGCTCATTATTATCTGGAGGATAATCACTTAAGCCACACATTGTCTAATCAATGGGTTAAAAATAGACACTGATTATAGTATATTGTGATATGAAGGAACAGGTTCTCTTCTTGCATGTAAAACCCTTTACTCAATGCATTTATAACTGTAGACTAGAAATACATGTACAGGCCTCCTGGCCTCTAGGCTGCTAAATGCAACCTCCATGGTTCAAAACACAAACATGAATCACGATTACAGAAACAGCGTTTAGATGACCTTCACTCCAATTCTGTTTCTCCTCGGTTTTGGACCGATCCAGAGCGTATCACAGTGCGCAGTTTGACAGAGAGGGAATAGGTCAACCTTTTTGCATTCGTCTCTCGAAAAATCAATCTTTTGCTTCCAGAATTCAGTCTATTATACCTCATTTTGTTAACTTCAATTCATCTTGCTGATTTATCGAAAATGGTGTTCGGAAGTGAATTTCAGTGTAGATCCAATTTAATATTGACAGTGTTAACTCAACAACAACCGAGATCATTATCTGTCCAGTATTAAATACCCTTTTTACACAGGATTTTCTTAACCCCGGGCTATCGCTAACCCCGTACTATTTTTTTTTCCTTTTCACACATGCCAAATTGTTATTGCTAACCCCGGATAAGGAATGCTTGCTTTTCACACACGAAACTCGCTAACCCCGGACTAGTGGTTTTTGTCGATCATTCGTAGTACAAGTACTTCACTCGTACACTTTTTACACACGCTAAAATTTCCTTAACCCCGTACTATAGGTGGGGCTAAATTGCCATTTAGCCCCACCTATAGTACGGGGTTAAGCTTAGCCCACTTTCGTTTTACACTAGCGATCTTAACCCCGTACTATCGCTCTTAGCACCGCAATTGCTGGGATAACTCTGCTTTTTTGCAGGGCCAAATAATCCCGTACTAAAGGTGGGGTTAGCCCACTTTGCAAAAATGCTGTGTAAAAAGAAAGTGGGCTAAGCTTAACCCCATACTATAGGTGGGGCTAAATGGCAATTTAGCCCCACCTATAGTACGGGGTTAAGGAAATTTTAGCCTGTGTAAAAAGGGTAAAAAACTAAAAGTTCATTTGTTAGCACTTGGAAGTTGAAGACATTCATGACCCCAAAAAAATTGAAAAGCAGTGGACGATGTGATGACCAACACAGAACTTGAACATGACAAAAAATGAATGCATAACATATACATGTACATACACTGAGCATAGTGCATGCCTTGAGTTTGGCAAGAGTCAAACCGAAAGTAATGTAGCCCGACACAGTGACATCGTAGAATTATGTTTCAAATCATGACGGTGTTAATATACAACCTTTTTTATTCGCGATTCTACAGAAACGTCTATCCAAATGCCCCTTTTTCCCTGTTTTAGGTTTGTGATTTGAAAGACATTTATTTTCACTACGACTGATAAAATGCAATCGTGATTCTGCAGAATCATCATTTGAATTATGATTCTAATCATGATTCAAAGGCAAAAAAGTGGCAAATAAAACGCACCCCTAATATAGTATAGAAACCAACCCTACATGTACATCCATCTCCCTGAAAATGTACATGGATACATGTACTTCACATTGTACATGGGCAAAACTTAAAAGCTTATATCCAGTGCACATGGGAAGTTCTAAAGCCCAGCGTACAATATGTGATCCAAAACAAAGCAATTTTATAATAAATCGCATTTTGCATTAAATAAGAAATTTCCAAGGAGAAACATCATACATGTACTTCATATAAAGTTTGCGCATAAATTTAGGAATAATAAAATCATAATTTTGCTTTGCGGCAAGCCCTGATGTCAGACATCATTTCAAAAAAAAAATTCAATTTGAAATTGAATTTGCTTTCAGTCCTACATGTACAGGGAGGCTAGAACTAGACTGATTTTTTTTTTGTTTTTATAAAGAATGAGATCACATTACAATATTCACATGATTTCAGTCGTCCTGCCACTATTCTTTATTTCGGATTGCTAAGATTTAATTCGTTGGAAATTTGGAATGTTCAATCAAATTTTTTTATTAATGGGATCGCAATGAATCGATTACATGTAGTGATAGGCTTAAGGAGGCTGATTTGTGATATTTTGCTTTCCTTTTAAAATTTTAAGCCATTGAGGACACTACATGTATTTCATGTTTGTTGTATTTTTATTCATATTTGTTATTAAAACCAACATGATATTGAGAGGGATTCCCCTTTAAAAAAAATAGAAAGTAGGCTAATTACTTTAACAATCACATCCAGAATGCACCTCAAAATTAAATAGTCTATTGACTATTAATATTACAGAAGGCCATATCCTATACAGAGTAGGCCTACATACATGTACATGGAACAATTAATATCTCAAAAATATGCACAAACAAACATTGTTGTTGTTTTTTTGATAATGGAGAATAATATTGCGGGGTTGAGCAAAGATTTTGCTATGGATCAGTGAAACTCAAGTTTGTACCTTTGTGGCGTAAACGTTGCAAACAGATTTTTTTTTGTATGTGCATGTAGGCCTAGTTATTTTTGTAGTTGTACTGTACAGTTGTGTTACTTGTGTGCACACTACACAGCTGCACAAAGAAAAAATTATAGCTTTTTGAATTTAAAACATAACTTTATCATATAAAGGGGGTAATGTGTACATGTACATGTACAAGGTATACAAGCAAGAGAGTAAAATCAACATTTTTGAAAACATAAATACATGTACATGTACAATGTAGTATTGGTATAGAAAAGTTTTAAACATTGATCATTTGCATGCAAGGCACTGAGGGCAGGCATTCCCCGCTAGTGCTCGATGAATGTCAACCTGTTAAAAGCATGTGGGTATGCCTACATTTACATACAAGTGTACGTACCATACATGCTTTGTACAGCTTCACATGTAGGCCAACATGAACAAAAAATTGATGTTTACACGTGAGACAATATCAGGATAATGTGCATGTACCTGCAATCATTTCATTTACAATGTATAAGGTCATATTGGGGTAATAAACATTTTTTTTTCATAATATCCATAATGTAAAGCATTTCTTCCAAGAGGTACATATGATGAAACTAGTCATGATCAAGCTTGTCTTCAATGTCAGTTTCGAAATTTAAATGGCAACATGAATCATGACTGAAAATGTGATTACAAAAAGCAGATTCATATAACGAGAAACAAAGGGTTTGTTCAATGTCCTCAATTCCTGGTCGTAAAATGAAACGTCTTTCAAATCACAATTAAAAGGGAAATTCAAACGTTGAAAAAGATGCGTTTGTAAATGGGATCAGCTCAGATTTCATTACCTTCAGAATCGCGAATGCAACATTGAACACAATTGAGTTTTGAAACGGCTTTCAATTTGCTCTCGCAGTAGAAGCCTACACAAGCAGGTGCCAGATTTGACCTTTTCTTGTGATGGGTCAAACTGCACACTTCCATGTACATGTACATAAAGCTGCACTAACGAAAGCTGGAAATTTAAAGACGATCAACAAATAATCAGCTTTATATTTTTGACACAGAACAGTGCACTGCTGATCGTGTTTGTGTTCAGTGTTTTGTAATTGAGTTTTCAATCATGATTCATGTTGATGTTTACATTTGAAAATCGATGTAGCGTTGTTGGTCAGGAGTGCTAGACATGAAGAGAGAGCACTCTCTGCAGTCAAATACAAACTTCTGAACTAAAGTGAAGTAGATGGATGACCAAATATCCCTTGATTTAAGACTTCTGTCAGAGTGGAGTTGAGACAGTCTCTCTCAATCTACATGTATGGGTAAAAAATTATGTTTGGGGGCATACAATGTTCAAAGGGGAGAGTTGTTTCTGTGACATCACAAATCTTGATCGCATTGCCAATTTGAGGATCTACAATAATGATTTTGATATTCAAAAGCTAAAAGCTTGTTCTTTGACTTTTCAATTTTCATACAAGCTAACTTGATCCCAGGGTTTCTCCTTCAAAAATATTTTAGCGCTCCAGCTCCTCTTCACCCCAAATTTGCTGGTAGGCCTACACAACACTACAGTTCATGTAGGCACGCAGCTCACAGCTACATGCAGATTTGATTTAGGAATGGAACGCAAGTCGCAACAAGGACATTGCATAATACATTCAAATAAAGGCAATATGCCAAACCCACCAATGAGAGCATCCGATCAAATCATGAACTACTTTAAAATAGGCCTTTTCTGTACCAAGATTATACCTAGAATGCAACATAAATATCCTACATACAAGTACTTGTATGATAGTCTGCTGGGCAAACCCTTCACTCGAAACAAGGGTCTGAATGTGCAGCCTACTCATGCCTTGTGTACTGAAGTCTCTCTCGCCTGTATTGGAACAGCAAGTTTTGTACATGTATGTGCTAGTCTTCGCGTGGAGGCACACTTGTTGATCAAAGTTCCAATGAGGGTCTGTGCCTGCAGACTACTTGTATGACATCAAATTCATCTGCTACATGTACACATACAGTACAATACTCCTAATTGTGTTATGCTCCAAAACTGTTTCCCAATCAATGAAATTAACAACCTAATTATTTTTCAAAAAGTTACACCAAATTTTTATTGTTTTACCAAATAGAATGATGTACAGAGGCACAGAAACCTATCAAGGACTTCATACAGTAAGATTATGGTCCCATTTTCCCCCAAAAAGATTAAAACATTAAAATCAGAGGGGAAAAACAATGGGGGCTTGGGGCGGTTTTTCCCTCTCCCCCACGGAATGGTCACATGGGCCTGGAAAATTAAAAGAGCCCCCGTCACTACCCCCCCCTCCCCCCAAAAAAAATCCATTCACTAAAACATTGAAGCTTATCCAACATTTCAAATTTTGAACAATCAGTGGTGAAAAGTGTAGCCCCAGAAAATTAACCTAAAAAAAATTTGCCTGGTGAGGCCTACAAGGTTAAAGAGAAATTCCTGTAGTTGCAGAAAACACTGATTTCATGAGAAAGTCTGTAAAACAAGGCTTAATTGTCAGTATATCATCGAGGATCTAGATCTGGTACAGTTACATAAACCGAACTTTGTGAAATCTTGAAATCTACGCTGAAAAATGTTCAGATCCCCAAGATCCCCAACACAGAAAAGCGCACATGGGACAGTGTATAATTATTGTTTGAATGTCGGGCCCGACGCTCTACCGGATTCCTGTGCTTTTTTGCTGATTTCTCAGCAATTACACAATTTCTACCAGAATCCTTTGCCACATACGTTTTATTTATACAAACAGACACTTTGGTGGTCATTTCATTGGATTCTGTACGAACTCATTTTGGTTGTGATTGGTGTCCCAGGACTTGCCTAAAAATTGACATTGGTACAACCTTGGCAAGCACAAATTTTGGCAGTCTAAAAGACTTGTGTGAAGTTGATCAGAATAAATGTAGCCAAAATCTTGATCTTAATGTGAAAGCGGTACCAGATTTTAAGTTATCTAAGGGCTGCAACAAAGACTACATGCATTTCAGCATCCTCAATCGTGACCTCTTGCCATTCAGTGACCCCTAATCACTCCAGGCAAATACTTGCACTGCAAGCCACTAAACATCTCCTCCTAGAAACGCCTTCATCATTTGGGAGACAAGCTTTCAGTCTATCTTCATACATGTACAGTTTAAACGTGTACATAGACTTTCACAATGCATGATATATTTGGTTTAGTTTTATTCGCATTAATTAATATGAAACTAGATCATGAAACTACAACTACATGTATGTAAAAAGGAGCCCTGGAAAATCCCCATTTATGTTAAAGCTCCTATTTTGTTGCAGATTTTAGGCAGCCATAAAAATAAAATAAAAACCTAGCATGGCTTCACTTCCAGGAAATTTCAGTCTATATAATACATGAATGTAGCCAATTTAAAATGTGGGCCTACATAGTACATACTTCTACATGTACATGGACTGCTCGGAATTGTTCTTTATTTCTTACCCTGGGCTGGGGCAAATGGGATGGATACCTACATGTACATGTACTTTCTCTGTGTTCAAAACACATTGTACAGGCCTACTCTATCAGACCTACTCAATCAGAACCCACTTGTACTCTATATTGTAATGTACACACAGCAACATTGGGACAGAACATATGTCAAAGCATTTATTGAGGAAGTACATGAACATTGTACATGTACATGCAGCCTCTGTAGTTCGATCCACATTACTCCACCCACAATACCATGTTATGTGAATACTATGGCAACAGAAACAAAATTAAACTGTTTTATCAAAGTTGACTGGCATAGGCATATATGTACATGTTTCAGGCAAAAGATATGACTGCTCTGAGTGCATTTCCATAGCAACAAAACCACTTTACAAAATGTATGTGAAGTGGTTCTGGAAACCAGGGCAGGAGATGGTGAAGAGGACACTCACAAAACATCTTCTTAACTGGTTTCCTACATGTAAACTGCTTAAGAGGGAAATTTCAGTTCAAGAAAGTATACTGAGAATGGGGTCTACATTTACTAAGGCCTACAAGACAAGGAATAGAATTAGGACAATATACAGCCTACAGTACATATGTATGTACAAAGGCCACTGAGGAGAATCTTCAAACTGACTGTGAAGTGCACGAGTTTTGTTTTTTCTTTGATGAAGTAAAAATTAAAAAATGCATGCTGTTCATGATAAATGTCAGGGATTTTTGTTTGTTGTCTGTCTATAGCCAGCATCCCATGGCAACATTATGGTTTCCACAAATCTAGCAGACTTTCAGCAGAATGTATAAAACAAATAGCACCAAAAAAAAAGAGAGGAGCATATGTACCACGTTCTGAAACCCAAGTTTCTGATTTGAAATAAGATGAAAAATGAATGAACGTTTTCCATTCTGAAATATTAATATTTTCATAAATGATATTCAAAACAAAAGAAGATATTAGTATTAATAAAATTAGGCCATGTAATATTTCAAAAACATTTAAACATGTTTAATAAATGGGAAGTTAGGTTAATCAGCAAGTGGTTTTAAAAAAGAAGCAAAAACAATTTTAAAAAATCCCCTTAAGTTTATACTGAAATTACTTTTGCATAGTTTATCTTTAAAATAACATCCATCAAATGGCCATTCTATGTTCCACAGACTTGAAATTATTTAGGTTCAGTTTGAAACTTAAAAGCAAATGAAGAATATTCCCTGACTCTACAAGACCGTTTTCAGTTAATTTTAAACTACATGTAGAATGTCTACAGTATGTGTGGGACTAGTAAATGCCTATTCTTGCCGAGCAAAATAAAACTTATGGGCTATTCCACAGGTTGGTGGACATGAGCTTAAAAATTTAAATTCAATATTTTCTTGAATTTTTTAATACTTTAAGTCCTTCATACATGATAGTTTCAGGAACAAGAAATAAAAAGTTTATTTTCATATGTATACTTTGGAAAAAAAATGGTCAAAAGTTGTGTCTTCCATTCTGTACCAAAATACAAGAAAAATAGTGAAAAATGAAATATGCCTTATTACCATTTTGCTATTACAACAACATACCACTTTATATATTTCTGAAGTTTAGAAGAGTTCAAATTACTTAACATACACAACAGCTTTTCAAGTAAATTTGTAGTACTCATTTAAAAATAAATATTGCAACCTGCTCAGGTGATGTAACGTGAGTAACCGAAAAAAATGACTTTGTTTTCTGAGAGAAAAATTTGTCACAGTTAATTGGTGGGATTTTAAATTCTCTTCATTTAAACAATCTTTGACACAGTGATGACTATCAAAATCATTAAAAAGTACAATTTTTTTATAACAAGTGGAATGCCTCTGGACTTCTCACCTGCATCACGCGGTTCAATATAGCAGCAGTGCTGACTTTGAATACTACTCTAACTCGCACAAGATGTTCAGTGATACATGGTTACTCTTATGTCCACTTTTTATGAACTAGACCAATAAACTTACAGAGATATGATGGTTATTCAACAAAAAACCCCAACATGGCCAAAGTTCATTGACCTTACATGACCTTTGACCTTGATCATGTGACCTGAAACTCGAACAGGATGTTCAGTGATACTTGATTACTCTTATGTACAAGTTTCATGAATCAGATCCATAAACTTTCAAAGTTATGATGGTAATTCAACAGATACACCCAATTCGGCCAAAGTTCATTGACCTTTGACCTTGGTCATGTGATCTGAAATGCGCACAGGATGTTCAGTGATACTTGATTACTCTAATGTCCAAATTTAATGAACTAGACCAATAAACTTTCAAAGTTATGATGGTAATTCAACAGATACCCCCGATTCGGCAAAAGTTCATTGACCCTAAATGACCTTTGACCTTAATCATGAGATCTGAAACTTGCACAAATTTTTCAGTGATGCTTGATTACTATTGTGTCCAAGTTTCATGAATCAGATCCATAAACTTTCAAAGTTATGATGGGAATTCAACAGATATCCCCAATTTGGCCAAAGTTCATTGACCCTAAATGACCTTTGACCTTGGTCATGTGACGTGAAACTCATGTAGGATGTTCAGTGATACTTGATTAACCTAATGTCCAAGTTTCATGAACTAGGTCCATATATTTTCTAAGTTATGATGACATTTCAAAAACTTAACCTCAGGTTAAGATTTCGATGTTGATTCCTCCAACATGGTCTAAGTTCATTGACCCTAAATGACCTTTGACCTTGGTCATGTGACATGAAACTCTAATAGGATGGTCAGTAATACTTGATTAACCTTATGGCCAAGTTTTATTACCTAGGTCCATATACTTTCTAAGTTATGACGTCATTTCAAAAACTTAACCTCAGGTTAAGATTTGATGTTGACGCCGCCGCCGCCGTCGGAAAAGCGGCGCCTATAGTCTCACTTTGCTTCGCAGGTGAGACAAAAATGATGAAGAAAAACTGTAACGTGAGTAACTTTGTAACGTGAGTAACCATCATGTAATGTGAGTATCCAGTAAAAGTTATTCAGTTAGGTAACATTTTCTGTGGGATGTCAAGTTTTAAGTCTCATGGTGAGTTGTGAGGTTATTTTTGATTAATTAAAAGCAAAATGAGGGTTCACCTCTTTGATGTGACTCTTTGTTCATCAAAATATCAATGGTCATACAATCACACAAAAAATTGAATATTAGTAGAAGTATTCACAATGCGAGAGTGCTTCAGTAAGACTTGGTTTCGATTAACCAAACTTTAAAGAGTATTCGAACAACACATTGAATGCCCTTACCTGTAACCCTATCTAGGCAGGTGTATTTTGGGAGTTGATATGGCCCGGGGGGAGGGGGGGTGGGGGGGCTTCCCAGGCCCCCCTTGAGATCTTGGCCATTGGCCCCACGATCACGCCGAAAATTTGCGCGCAGGTTGTCTTGGACATAATCTACAATACTATACAGTAATTTATTTCATGCAAATTGGTATTAAGCAATTATTCTAATTTATGCATAATTAGTAAGCGAAATCATGTTTTTCCCTCCTACTCCCTAATAAAGCTCCAATTGTTCAAATTTTGGGTATAAAATCTCTTTTTGATGTTCCTAGCAATGAAGTTTACACATATAATTGAATTTTTAAAGACATGTGTGTTGTTAACCATACATGGACAAATTGTAACGTGAGTAACCACATTATCTGCACCCCAAGTGAAAACCATGTGTTCTTTATTTTTTTAATTATATACAAAGTTTGTCTCCCTAATATACTTCTTTGAAGTGGATATAATCAACTTTCATAAAAGCCTTGTATGAGGAGACTTTTCATTTATGTCGACTTTTCATTTTATGCATGTCCAAATCATGTAACGTGAGTAACCGACACATTCCAAAGATTTGCCAGGAGCATAATAAAATTTCCCAAGTTTTGTTTTTATACAAAGGATAGTCAGACTGTGTACTTTGTTGTGATAAGGAGATGTTTAGTTCCTATCAATAATAATGGAGTTAAAACTCCAAGTAGGAGTCAAGGTGTCTCCAAATGTAACGTGAGTAACCGTGGAATAGCCCTTATACTTTATACCTGAAAAAACATATACATTCTATACTAATGAATAGGCCAAGAATAATACCCCTTTCATAAACCTATCCTCCAATTAGCCGCCTAAGAATAATGCGGATAATTCAATAAAAATTGCGTTCATAAACTCTGAAAATAATCCGCACTATTTTTACGAGTGCCCATCCAGAAAAAGGAGGATAATCGTCATGGCAACCACACACACCCCCTCTGATGCGGTTGCGTTGGTAAAGGGTGACCTTGTGACCGCTCCATGGCAATTATCCCCATTACTTTCGAAATGCATCATAAAGTCAAAATCTGGTCCTGATGCTGCTATTATGCGGATAATTGCAGCATCAAAATAATGCGGCTACTCTGGTCCTCCTCCGATTTTACGACCAAATTATGCTATTAGCCGCATAATTGGGTTATGAAAGGGGTATCAGTAATCAAATCATCATACTGAACTACATGTATATTGGCTCCTTTTCTCGACATGAAAAAAAATTGGATCATCTTCAAGAAGGATTGTAGGGCATTATGGGTTAAGCAAGTTCAAAGACTTGCCTGGTAATTCCATCTTGAGTGCAACTGATACAATTTCTCTTCAAGTCAAGACCTCCTAGTCCTTTGTAAAATCATGCACAACTTAAGAAACAGCTCCATGAAACAGACCCCAAGAGTCTTCCCCTCAGTCCTCATCCATCTTTTATAAAATCTTACCTGAAGGTGTCATATCCTCTGTGTTGACAACGATCCTTGCATTTAGTTCATTGAGTTCCTGCTGCAGCTCCTGCAGTCTTGCATTGGCCTGCTTCACCATGTTGTTGACATTGGCCAAGCTCTTCTTATCAGTAGTCACCTTGCGCATGTTCTCTGCGCCCTCCTTAATCTTGAGCTCCTTGCGGATCTCCTTCTTAATCTGGTCCTTGATCTGCTCCAGCTTCTGCTGGAAGCTGGCATCGGAGAGATCCAGGATATCATGACCTCCATACTGCTCCACGTAGGTCCCTAGAGTGTCACCGTGGTTCTGTGAGGACGAGACAAAGTTCAGGACAGATTTCTTCAGGACAGCAAGAACATACATTGTACATTATAGAGAACCTGATAACTTGCATCATCAGCAAGAGATGTTGTTCAGGGAAGTTGGTCACAAGACTTTAGACACTGAAACTGAATTGAAGTATGAGTACAGTACAGTCCAACCCCTAGTGCGGCTGCCTTGTACATGCATCTCTTTCTCATTCAATTGTAGATTGTCATCAGATACATGGGCGAGCTTCAACTGCACATTGCATAAGTAATTAATACTATGTGAGTAGATTACAAAATGAACAGCTGCAAGAAGATGCACTGCATGATATAGTCCAGAGACTGAGGCTACATCTATCCCAAAATTAATTACTAAAGCAGAAGTCATACTTTACATGAACTGTGGTGGGCTTCAAATTTCCTGAATGTTGATCTCTAATTGCCCTACATTTATATTCAACCAAAAAAGCCATAAAATCTTTCTACATGTACAGCCGAATATGATTTCGGCTGTCCAGGAGGAAAGAAGCAGCATTTATATAACCCCAATTTGTCCCAAAGAAAGTTTTCCATGATTTTCCATCCACATATCACTTAAATTTTTCTTATATTGTTTAAATTTTTAAATTATTAATAAAACAAAACTGAACCAAATTAAACTACATGTTTTTTTTATCATAAAAGTAAAGGTCGTTTTTAATTTAACAAGGATTACACATGTTATCTGATACTGAAAACTACACCTGTAGGCATGTATAGATTTCTTCTACTGAACTTCTTCTCCTATTATATAATCTTCAAAGAGCTCTGCAGTATACCTTGAAGATGGTTTCTTAATCCCATTTGTTATTATTTCAGTTTTCTCACAAGCAATTATTTGGCAGTGGACCAAGCTTTATGAGGCTACATGTATCTTGACATTTCAGCCCCATCTTTAAAGGTCAAATTCACCTCAGAAAAATATATTAAATGGGGACCGATCTTTTCAGGACAAGTCCACCCCATGCAACAAAAAGTTGATTTGAATAAAAAGAGAAAAATAAAACAGGCATACAGTACAGTAACACTGAAAATGTCATCAAAATTGGGTGTAAAATAAGAAAATTATGACATTTTAAAATTTCGCTTAATTTCACAACACATTTTCATTTAAATATGCATATCATGGTCCGTATGCCAATGAGGAGACTGATGACATCACCCACTCACTATTACTTTTGTATTTTATTAGATGAAATATTCCGGGTCCCGTAACACAAAGGTTAGCAATCAATCGTACACTTGATTTTTATACTTGATTGTACATTATAGTCAATGCAATCAATTGTATAAAAATGTTCTACGATCATTGCAAAGCTTTGTGTCACTGGCCCCTGGTCTTCAAATAATGAGCCTGTCCTCCCTGTGATGGGTTTGTTTACATGCAATTTGGAAGGATACCACATCGTTAATGCACATTTTGACCCTAATATTCATTCTAACAGTGGAAAAAAATTATAAGTAAGGTAAGAAATTATGTTTTGTACCATAAAATTGAAACTCTTTCTGAGTAATTGTCAAAAATAGATGTTATTCTGTGTGTCAACTTTGTGATGCGACAAATCATGTCGGAGTACACCACAGTCCCATTCTCTCACTCAGCCCTACTCGAAAGAAAGTGGGACTGTGGTACACGCGTGATATGGCAACACAATTTGTCACATTAAAAAGTTGACACGAGGAAAAACATCTATTTTTGACAAATATCCCGACTTCATGGTACAAGACATAATTTCTTACATGTACATGTACCTAGTTGTCAATGTTTTCCACAGTTAGAATGAATAATAGGGTCAAAATGCGTATTTACGACGCGGTAATTTCTTTCAAATTGCATGTAAACAAACTCATCACGGGGAGGACAGGCTCATTTGAAGACCGGGATATGGAAATACAAGCGAATATAAGATGATTTGAACATGAATTTTTTTCTGTCAGTGTCAGTATTTAAATAATAACTAGTAAATATAATTTTGTGAGTACATAAACAAAACATAATTCAGAATTTTATGTCCATTTACCACACATACATGTAGGAACTTGCTTCCAAAGCAAAGTACACCCTCGCTAATCACGTCATTTGTCTGCTACATGTCTGAAATATATGCTTGAAAGCCGTATTTGTAATGTCTGATTTGAACCAATATTTGACAGTGTTCTGATAGTTGAATTTTTATTGCAAGTATGATTTTATTGATAATTGAGTGATAGATACATGTAGATGTTTTTGTGAACAACTACATGTAGCTCATATCGTACACATACGTCAAAGGTTTTGTTTTGTACTTCATGTACCAGGTATTGATTTAGCTGTGTGTGTCTACATGTACCTGCCAAGGGTTTTCTCATTGTCAATTGTCCTTTCATTTCATGAATTATTCATAAATTACGGAATTTTACCAATTAGAACACTTTAAAATGCTGCAATTTAAAAGAGCATGTTGCCCCGAGCTGATTCTCTCAGCGCAAGATGGAGATGGAGATGGGAAATGCGTGCTGCTGGAGAGCTGGCCTGTACCTTTCCCCCATTGAGATTGTACATTCGTACACGTTGGGTGAATGTGTGTTGTGGCTGGATGATTTTGTAATACTTCGGAAGTGCGTCAAGTGCCTACCTTACACTACAATGTAATCACCACTCAACGCGCATGCAGATTACAATAGTAAATGTGCACTCTCTGTGTGGAACTATGACTGCAGAGTGACCAATGATTCCTATGAAAAACAATTTATACAAACGCTGCAGTAAAATCATAAAATGCAGAGAAAACCCACAACTCTTTGGAATTTTGGAGTTACATGCAGAGATGCCAAGTTCAAAGACCAGCTATGCGTGAGATTTTCTGTGAATCTGAGTGAGATCACAGACATTGTGTACAATGTATATGGGGATAGGCTGTGATAGTTGCGTGAGACAGAGATTTGAGGGGATGAACAAGAGTCCAAAATGCTTGAGTCTCACACATAATGCGTGAGACTTGGTAGCTCTGCACATGTACATTCACGTTAAATTCTTATTTTCCTATGATATCAATAATATGAACATATTTTAGAAATTAAAGCACAGGAAATACTATTTTTTGCACGATAAATCAAATGCTTACCCCTATTACATCAGGCAGCAAAATTAAGAGGTGTTCAGAAAACACTGTAGGATTATACAGTATGTGAGTTTTTATGAAATTTTCTTCTGTCTTGGTTAACTTAATGATCTTGAGAATGTTTGCCACAAATTAGAGAAAGACATTTTGCTAAAATATCAAAATTAGCAGCTTCAGGTCCCCTTCCCCATTCACTCATACTCTTCAGGTCCCCCCATAGAGGTCCCCCCATAACGAACAACAACAACAACAACATAGAGGTCTACATGTACAGTACCGGTATGTAAATCTAAATATCACAGAGTCCGGCTTAACAACCAGGATAGGGCTACTGCTCTACTAGACAGCTGACAGCCGTCTGTTTCGAGGAGTTTTTTAACATTTTTTTTTAAATTTCTCCTCGTACACAGACGGCTCGCTATCGTGCAGCCACCATTAGGGGACTTGCAATGCAAAATCCCCCCGTCGGGGCTTTTCAATTTTTGTCTTTAATGAATAAAAATTTCGAAAATTATAGTGACCAGAGTGCAAATTTATATTCCCTCTTGGCATCAATTGCCAAAAAACAGAGAAAAATGAAGTTAAAAGGAACAAAGACAGTGACTTACCACTGCTGTCGCGCAAATTCACTTCCCCGTTTTATCTGATCTTAAGTACATAAACATATGGCCATAGAGTCCCCTGTACAGATCGCGCTAGAACTTCGGTCTCTGTATTTGGTGAGTGAAGCCAACGAAGTTCAGCTGAACAACCAACAAAACAGAGACCGAAGCTTTAGTTTAGTTTTGGTCTACTGCTCTACTGCCTGTGCTGTAGATCTATTTGTTTGATAGAATATGATTAATACATACCTGTGCCAAAACAGTATTTGAGTCGGCAGCCATGTTATTCAGGGACAGGGAGTAATATCTGAATTGGAATCTTTACTGCCCACGGTTGGCCCGCAAGCTGCGGAGGCTGGAAAGATTACTGATTGCTGCCCCAGCTCAGCCGTGCGCTGTACTTGAGCAATGGCCCCAGCCCAGTGTAGGTGCGGCGCTCAAAGTCAAACACACGAAGCCGTTTGCGATCACACCTTGTAAGTTGAAATTATCCCATTAAATTTCCAGAAGAAGTAAAATCACTATATACTCCGAGTACGCCTTTCTTAATTCCTTAAATGGCATCGTTCCATGTCTCTGGTATCAATTCAAGTGTAGTTTTCCCAGCTTATGAGATCCAAATCACAACTTACGCTGTGCGATTCGATCAACAACCGATTGTGGATCTAGTCACGTGATCATATGAGGTAATGAAGAAAGGTTTATTACCCCTATTTACACCCATTTGAATCCCCTTCATTCCCAATTGATGAATGACGAGGGCGGGGACAAACATTTTTGTTTCAGCTTTCTTTGATGTAAAACCTATTTAATAATCATTCGAATGTAGGCATAGAGTACATTTAAATAATTTACAGGAGGGAACGGGCCGGGGGAACGGGAGCCTGGGCCAAATTTTCACACAAACATGTTCAATGTACAAGCATGGCAAAGCTCGTGATTATAATTAGCTCACTTTAAAAAGATAAAAATAAATATGCTAATTAAATAACATTCAATGAACATTATTTCTAAATAGATTAATACTTTATGAATGATAATGCATCTATACTGAAGAAGTAATAACCATCTATTATGAATTTCAGAACAGGGGCCACGGAACGGTTTTCAAAGTGGGGGGCTGACCATGCTAAAATTCACAATCATATGGTATTTTTTTACGGTTTTGGAAAAAAGTCGGGGGTTGAAGCCCAGCCCCCCGGTTCCGCGGCCCCTGCAGAATCTAGGAAAACTTGTCGCCGCCGGATGGGGGGGGGGGTTAAAAGGTGATAAAGGACTTAGTATTATGACTTTTGAATCGTCTGTAAATTGTGTGGGTAAAGATAATCAATCTGGTATTAAAAAATGACTTTATTCGACAAATAGGTATGATATTTGACAAAACTTCTACAGTGTGCCCATTCTTAATTCACCACCGTGATAGATACGTAGTGCTTGAAGACTTTAATGCCAATGGAAGAAACGGATAAAGATAATTGTTAAAAAAAAGCAAGCCAAGTTGGTTTGTCAGTCACTCACGTCCCAGCCGGGCGATGTACGCACGTACAGTTGAAAAAAAATGTTTGAATTGTCAAACAATCGGGATAGAGCCAGCTCCAGTACTTGAAGCCGGGTATACATGTCATTCATCTTTCATATCAAAATGAAAATCATGATGTTTGATGCATTCATTATAATGGAGATAAAAGACAAAACTTATAGGGTATCCTGCATGCCAGAATTATGATTACTTACAATAGTTTCCACCCTACCCCGCCCCATTCCCCGCGGGGCATCGTATGCATCCTGAAAAAAATCAAATATCATTTTATAAATTTTCAATTGTTTGTCTGTTTACTGTTTATTCTTTCTTCCCTTAAAATTAAGAACTATTTAACTCAAGTTGACCGAATATTTTTTCAAACACAAGCATAGACAAAAATGAATGGAGTTATTTTACATTCACTTGCTTTTAATGAATATTCATAAATTATAGTATGAATTTGGTCATTATCAGTAATTATATTTTCTTAATATGAGTAATTGTCTTAATTAAAGCAATACATGTATTAAATTTACATATATATTCCGCGTTTCCAAACAGACTTGTTGTTGTTTTTTAGTTTATAACGGCGCGTATCAGCAGTGAATATTTGCGACTTATAAACTGTGAGATAGTAGCCTACCTCAAAAGTAAAATATTATACTTTTAAAATAAAAATCTACGTACGTAGGGCCTATATAAAATTTATTTGAAATAGAAGGGCGAGTGTATTCTTTTTATAGCCTATATAGCCTATAGGAATGGGCCATTTTTTTTTTTATAGAACTTGATGTTAAGTGGACTTTTAGCATGTGCATTATTAAAAGTTTCAAAATCTAAAAGAGGCATGCTTATTCATAGGGCTTATTCACGCATTTTACTATTTCCAACTTTTAGTCCTAATTTCTTTCCCCTGGGGGGGGGGTGTTGGATAATCATGTGACAGTGTAGGTCATAGCCCCTCTAGAGTTTTTTTTCTTCCTCCATTCAATTATTTCTTTATTATAGAACCCGTAAAGAAGAAGTAATAAAAGAACAGGATATCAGCATAGTAAATCAACCATTTCATGCTGGGATAGGAGTGAACGCTTTTCAAATCTTTAACTTCTTTGATTGAAATATGAAAACACTGAATAAAAATGATGTGTTATGTTTTTTTATTTGCTTGCTTGGAAAGTACCGAGTCCCCTAAAACAGAAAAGACGGAAATTTTAGTCTCTGTGACCTGAACGCCGTTAAACTAAACAACAACAAATTCGCCAATAAAAATGATGGTAATCAATCATTTTCTTTGGGATTAATGTGAATTGAGTCCGAGAAGAATGATAGCGAATAAATGGAATTGTACAACCGAGGGCGCTAAATTACCAGCAAAAAGGTTCTGTTTCTTATTTACTCCCCGCCGAACATGTCCGCTTCTGTGGCGCAATCGGCTAGCGCGTTCGGCTGTTAACCGAAAGGTTGGTGGTTCGAGCCCACCCAGGAGCGACTGCATTTATTTTGATTTTTCAATCTGACTAAACAAAATGAAGACCTGTTAAAAAAAAGTTATCATGTCTGACTTCACGTAATTCGTATGTATATAACTTGCAAAAGCTAAACACCATTACCATGCACATAGGAGCATTTTTTCATAGGCTCGAGATTATCTATTCTCAAAAAAAAAAAATGATGGGGTTTGCTTTTGCTGCAAAGCTTCATGGAAAACATAGGTCGAGAATATATTGTTGACAGGCGTGAATCTATTTTACGGGCAAAGGGAAGATGCCTTTTTCAGAGGGGGGGGGGGCAGATTACCGACTAATATCGATACCGAATCGGTACTGATATTAGCCCTATAAACTTTAAGGTAGCTTATAAAGATAAATACAAATCATCGAAATTCAAAAGGCAGAAGAGAAATTGCTAAACCATACCAACTTCAGTATTTTTTTTTAATTTTAGTTTCTTCCTTAAGTATTTAGCACAGCTAAAATCTTCATTTACAATTTATCTAGTGTCAATGTCTGGTCCCTTTATGTTATTCCTATACTGGTAATTAAAAAATTCCAACCAATTATGTCTCTTCCTTTTCTCCATCCCCCTCTTCTGTTTATTTTACTGCAACTCACTAGCGTACGTACCTAAGAAGACTTTAAGACCCTTTTTTTCTTTTTGCTTTTCATTTTTTTTTTCTGGTGCGAAATGTCCTTTACTTTGGGTTGAATACTTTTTTTTTCGCTTGTCAAATTTTTGGGCGGACGAATTTGCCCCCCCCCCTTGGAAAACCTAGGTACGCCACTGCTGCAACTATTAAAATTTATACAAAGCTGTATTTCTTCAGGGGTCACACCCAATTATGGCCATGGGAAGCGGGGTGCTGAAGCACTCTGGTAAGATTTTTCAGGGGGTGCTGCATGTTCCTGGAAATCAGGTTGACAAGCAAGCAAGCAAAAAAATTACTGCTCCCAAATGATGAGAGATTTGAAAGTAATAACCTTTGCCTGTTTGTTTTTGTTTATTTATGTATTTGCTTGTATTTTCTTTTTTCTGACGGCAGCCTCCCAAAACCCTCAGCACCCCTTATTCAAAGGTCAAGTCCACCCCAGAAAAAAAAGTTGATTTGAATCAATAGAGATAAATCAAACAAGAATAACGCTGAAAATTGCATCAAACCGGATGTAAAATAAAAAAAAAGTATTTAAAGTTTCGCTCATTTTTCACAAAACAATCTATATGCGCAACTCAGTGATATGCAAATGGGAGGGTTGATGATGTCACGCACTCACTATTTCTTTTGTTTTTTATTATTTGAATCATACAATATTTCAATTTTCACAGATTTGACAATGTTCAAGGAGAATTAAACTCTTGTTTCTCATAAAAAACAAAATACAAAAGAAATAGTGAGTGAAGGTGATGTCATCAGTCCCCTCATTTGCATACCGACCAGGATATTCATAATTATACAAACTGTCTTGTGAAATGAAGCGAAATTTTATCATGTCATAACTTTCTTTTTTTTACATCCGATTTTGATGAAATTTTCAGTGTTATGCCTGTTTGATTTTTCTCTTTTTATTCAAATAAACTTTTTTTTGCAATGGGTGGACTTGTCCTTTAACAATTTTTTCCCATGGCCCTGCACTAAATGCCGTATCGTATAAGAAATGGGCATAGGGACCAAGCGTGAAAATTAAATCAAAATTTAGATCTGTGAAACCAAATAAATTTCTGTGAATTTTGCCCATGGAACTTATTTTTCTTTCAATAAAGAAAGAAATACACCGTATCGAACCGTATAGATGATAAAAGGACACTTTACATTGATTAACCGCACGTATAAACAAAGGTTTGATTTTTAAATATTCCTTTTCTATACTATTATTAATGCACTGTAAATAATTATGTTCATTACTAGGTGTGGTGGTACTTGCTACTTTTGTGTTGATGAAGTCGTCCCCCCGGTATTCCCCCCCTTAATTCGCTCCTTTTTATGGGGGGTGCATAGGGTTTCAATATGGCTTCTTCTTCCAAGGGTGTTCATAAACCTCCAATTATGGCAGTGGTGTAAATGAGCCAAGTTTGAGGGGGTCAGATATGGTGAATGAAACAATTCTTATAACAGGTGCGAGCTAGAGAGCAAACAAATTGAACTTTTCAGGCTAAATTCAGTTATAAAATTTCGGCATATGCTCCAAGGAACATGGGCTCACAATTCTCCTCTTCATTTTCAAATGAATGAATACAACGATGTATGAAATTAATGAACAAACAAGAAAAAAAATTGGGTGGGGAGGGGGCTGGGTTAAAAAACAAGGGGGAGAGATTTCGGGAGGTCTACTGCTATTTCTCTTTTATAATCTTCTCTCAAATCCCCCGTCAAATAAAATATATAATAACAAAGTTTGGAACGATCACAGAATTATACAAATGTTCAACGATCCTAATTTGAGAATGAAAAATATAAAATGATAATAAAGAAATTGTAACTTGTTTCTAATACAGATTGAAATTAATTAGAATCTGAAGAGAAAATAACAAAGATGAGGTGGAGTGAGTCAAACAATATGAATCGATTAAAATGACACAATATTGATAAAGGATTTTTGATTAGTAGTAATTGTTCTTGATTCTAGTAACATAAAATATTATACAAGACTGGCAAAAACATAAACAACGAATCATTTCTTTAAAGGGGAATCCAACCCAAATAAAAACTTGTTTTTATAAGGAAAAGAAAAATCAGACAAGTTGATAGGTGAAGTTTGAACAATATTGGACAAACAACAAGGAAGTTATGAATTTTTAAATGTTGTAAATATTGGTAATCACTTTACCCATGGAGACTTCAAATTGGCCGCATATGGGATGTCATAGTGATGTAAGGCAAGGACTACTCTCCCATGTACTCCATTACATAATTTGGCTAAAATGTCATTTTCCCCCAAAGTTTTATTTCAGATTATTTTTTTCTTTCATGAGGACATAAAACAATATACTACCTTGGTTATATTTAGATTACTGCCCCGGGGGAGTGGGTACTTAGGAGAAAACCACAAATCCCTGATAATAAAGTACATGGCCTATGGGAAAGTTGTCCTTGCCCTTTGTCATAATTTACTTACTCAGTTGCCAATTTGAAATCTACATAGTCTTAGTGATCTCAATTTTAAAGCAGCTATAGCTTTCTTACTGCTTGTCCAATTTCTTTCAAACTTTCACCATTCTGTTTAATTTATTTTTCTCCTTCACAACACACCATTTTATGGCCAAGGCTAGATGTCCACTCGACTTACGAAGACAAATGTTATCTGATAACTTTCGTCAGAAGATTGAAACGCATAAAAACCACCCTGTATTAAAAAGCATCGAACCATCTTGGCAGTTGGAACTTTCTAAACTACAAAAAATAAATAAACCATTTGGCTGTAGAACGGAAAACCAGGGCCCCCCATATTGAAAAAAATATTAGTAA
Organism: Lytechinus variegatus; assembly: GCF_018143015.1. NCBI lineage: Eukaryota > Metazoa > Echinodermata > Echinoidea > Temnopleuroida > Toxopneustidae > Lytechinus > Lytechinus variegatus. Next base: position 29,839,502 of record NC_054754.1, on the reverse strand, counting down.
TTTTCCACCGTGGTTCTTCATACCCCCTGTAGTATCCACCGAACTTAGTTACTGTTTAAATAAGAACGAAAACCCCTCATTTCTGTATCAAGAAAGTCTCCGACTAATTAATAAGAAATGGCCTCATCAACTACACATATATACAGATGGATCTAAAGCACCCAATACAGGTGCTTCTGCGGCTTCTTTCTTCGTACCCACATGGTCTTACCACCAATCAAAAAGACTAAGTGATAATACTTCAGTTTTCCGGGCTGAGTTGGCTGCAATAGTACTTGCTTTAGAGTGGTTAGAAAATATTAATGTTTATGTAGGAACAGTTATCTTAAGTGACTCACAGAGTGCGCTGTTAGCTATACAAAATATGAAAAACATATCATTTGTAACTGAAATACTAACTTTAACTACCAAACTACAATACCAGGGTAAAGAAATCTTTCTTGAATGGATACCAAGTCATTGTGGTATAAGTGGAAACGAAACAGCAGATTTTCATGCAAAAGCAGCCTTAACGAAGAAAATCGAAATTCAAAATAGTTTAGGTTCCGATGAAGCAAAAACATTGATAACAAAAAAATATACACAGGAATGGCAAAACAGGTGGAAGTATTCCATTTGTAATTTGAGACAGATACAACCACGAGTGAATCTTTCTTTATACGAATGCCACCTCAACAGATTTACCGAAAGTTTACTACATAAACTTCGTTTCGGAATAATAGGTCTTAACTTTGATCTTTTCCGATTAAAAATACATCCCACTGGTTTTTGTGATTCTTGCAAAATATTGGAAACTATTGAACATTTTCTCGTGAAATGTCCACGTTATATCATTCAAAGAGCTATGCTACTCACTGAAACAAACTTGACGGAAGCTATAGAGATTCCGTCCCTGTTAAAAAGCACAGACATCGACAAACAAAAATCACTCATACGTTTCGTCCTCAGAACGAAACGAATATATAACAAACAGTAATACATATACCTTTTCCTCAGAGCAGTCTCAATAATACAGTTCGTTGAATTATGAGTAATAAATTAACAATCGTGAAACAATAAACATTATATAACCCCACTTAAAGAATGGCATGAATTATGGTATGTTCGATTTTCTCAAATTTACCTAAAATAAAAAAAAAAAAAAATAAAAATAAAAAATAATAATATATGTATATGTATGTATATATATATATATATATATATGTATATATATGTGTGTGTGTGTATATATATATATATATATATATATGTATTGAAGGAAGAATGTCTTATGAATGTAATTGCATGCTTTTCCGGTTAGTTTATTTTGAAATATATATTATAATGCTTTGGGAAACACTGCAATATACACAGAAAGCCCGGATGCTTTCCTCAATTAATTCTGTAAATCGGATACTGGGGCCAATGTTTTTTATGTTGGTCAACGGTTGGAGAGAGTCTCCTTCTCGGCTGATGATTAGTCACAGGTGACTCGAGGAAAACGGCCGATGAAAGCACCATGTCGATCTAGTTCATCAGTTACCCAGCTATTCGAGGAGCAGTTAAAAAATTGAGCTCTTTGTTTTGTTTTGCCAATAATCATATGCCAAGCTTTATGCGGGTTATTCAAACTCATAAAAAAAATACAAGAGAGAAGGGGAAAAAGTGGAGGAAGTATTGAGACAGAAGAAAACAGAAAAAAGAAAACTTTTCATGTACAAGTTGCACTGCTCTTGATTACCTTTAATCACATTATGTTTATTTTGCAATTACATCTTTATGTGGTCATGACTAACCAAACATGTATAGCCTTCAGATGATTGCCTTACGGTTTGCTTATCTTTAAATGATGAAAGTATGCATGTTGATATATAGATTATTATAATTTTTTTTTTTTTTTTTTTTTTTTTCCCAACTCACCCAAAGTCACATTCCATCCTACAAGGGCTTGTCTCCCAAAGTAGGTAGGATTTAAAGGCGTCTTGTCTCCGGGAAAGATCGAGACTTCACTGACGTTGATGTTCACATCAACGGGACAGACGTATCCCCATACTCCGGTACGGGTGTAGGATTGGAGCTGTGATTTTCCTAATTTCTTTTTCTGTCATCTCCATCCTGCTTGCATACTAGTAGGCCTATATAGCAAATTGTTAGCAATAGCCCTGGTTTTAATTTGTGAGACACACCTACTCGACTTTAAATCCTAGTATCCTATAAAAAAAAAAAGAAAAAAAAAGCATAGAAAAGAAAAAGAAAAAAGAAAGGAAAAAGAAATATTTGAATTTTACTTTTTTCCATTTTAAGAAAACAAACGTTAATAATATGATATATACTATGGCGAAAATAGTCAAATTGACTGGTTGCCAAATAAAAATAAGAACCCCCCTTAAGCTGGCCCTCTACGTTTGCGTGTTGAAATTGTACGTGCGAAAAAGTCGTTTTGGTGATGAGTTGAATTGAATGAAACTGATCACGAAACTGAAGTGAAATCATGGCTGTGTTCACGACGTAAGTTAAATTCATTACTTTTCATTAGTTCTGTAAGAATTTCTTTACAAAATTAAATTTCTTTTTGATATATTTTTCATGCTGAATCTTATTTTTATGCACGAAATTCTAATGCTTCTCATCTTCCATTCCCTGATGACTAATAGTCCCACATATTGACATTCATGTCCTCTTTTTTGTGATAATCTACACTTTCAGTTTCAGCATGTTCAGAATTCAGTCTCAGTTTTGCTCGCTAGATCTAACTTAGATCTAAATCTGAATTTGAAGAAGGGGAGGGGAGGGCTCTTGAAGGAGAAGCATGAGAAGAATGGAGAGGAGTAGGGAAGAGCATTAGGAGGAGAAAGAGAATAAATCAAATGAGGAGAAAGAAGAATCACTTGATCAGAAACAACACGGTTAATTTGGTGATGCGTGACATCATCTTGAATTAAAATATGATCACTCCTACTTGAGATATAACTTATAAGTCCATTATTATTGGAGACTCCCATTCAGGTCCACTTTGGGAGACCAATTTTTATTTTACAAATTACATTTGTGACAGGGTCAGGGGCTTGGGCCTTTTCTAAGCAAATTCATATCATGAAAAATTAATCCACTAGTTACAATGTCTACTTGAAAAATGCACTGTCTTCTTTATCTACGTACTCTTTTGTTATCACTCATCACTATAAAGTGCTGGAATAATTTGCCTCATATGATAAGACAGTCTCCATCAATAGCAATTTTCAGAAAGGCTTAAAAAACCTCTTTCGTATTTTGTAGTTTTAATTAGTTTCATTGTAAGCGCCTTTGGCTGAAGAGAAAATCACTGTATATTGAGTATTAAGTATTATTATTATTTTTATAATATTATTTTTACACATAACCAAGAATAAGAGAATATTGCAAAAGAGCTATATGCTTATTATTTTGAGCGATTTAGATTTTCCCTGTACAAAAACACCATAAGCAAAACTACTCTGACCACGATTTTAATGTGCGAGATCAAGCAAGACTCTGTATCCCTTTTTCTGTGTGCAAAATCAATGTAATGCAGATACAACGATTTTGATGACCATGCATTTGAATATTAAGTGTGCACAGCTGTTGTTTGCTTAAGTCCAGTACACGTTTCCAATGGGCTGTGCAACTTTCATCAAAACTCTGTATGGCATCGCCTTGAAAATCCCTCATATCTCAAAAACTAAAGTGAATTGCTGCCTAGGAATTTACTTATGTATAGACTAGGACTTGTACTAATTTTTTTTCAAAAATGTCAAAATTTATTTTTTTGACCAAAATTGACTGATATCCTTTCTATTGGTTTCCTTTTGCTTTCTATTTTTAGTTCTTGTCAGGAATTGCTTCTGATAATAAGTGGACATTCAGCTATCAGAGCCGAGGTGAGCTTTCTTAAATACTTTGGGACAAGAGGTACTTGATGTGAATCAAGAGCTCTTAAGGTAGTAAAAGTGTCTGGAAAACAGTCATTAAAGGAATATTATAATAGAGGATAACAGTTTACACATAAGTTTATCTACTTTTGTGTGTAATCTGGATCTTAGAGGCATTTATCAATCAGATATCATTGTGTCGTAAACATTAGACTTTATATCGAATTGTTTAGAGTGATCAAATGCTAATCTAAGGAGAGTTTAACCATCTATATACTATGTTTTTGCCCCACACTTTATGTGGTAAGCACTTACTGATGCAGAGTGAATTTTATTTATTTACCATTCTGTTTCATATTTAGATACCCCTCAGACTTACAATGGTAATTGCTAACATCAGAGCATTGAATGCATGTTGGAGATATCAATATCAGCCCCCTTGTATCAGCCATCATGCAAGCGTGGCACTTTTGCAATTTTAAACAATTGTTGCCTTAAATCTGTACTTTCAACTTATGTCTTTCAGGAAGTAATAAAAGAGGAGCTTGTTAATCACAAGAAGAAGTTTATCGAGGGAGTGCTATTTTACAAGAAGCACAAGTAAGTGTCACCTGTTTTCTTTTATTTAGAAAGATATAATCATCAACTGACAAATGTACTCCATTTTCTAAAATGTTTAAAATGAGTGATAAAGTAATGAAGTGTTTATTGCTGCAGTGTGAAAAGGATATTGATATGATGAATTGCGCATGAGCAAGTACACATGAAGGTCATGCTCATGATACAGTAGCTTTATCAAAAGCAGATAAGTGAAAGAGAAAAAAATAGTGGAAAAGATTTGATGAAAATCCATCAAACAATGAGAGAATCAATTTATTTTTAATTGTGGAGATCACATGTAAGCAGCTGTTCCATACACATTTAATTTTCTTGCAATATAATTTTCATAAATTCAAATTTTCGATGGTTTATGATGATTATAAATATTTACTCATGGAAAAATGTATCTAGTGATTAAATTTATTGATTGGATAGGTAAAACCATTCTCAGTTTTATGAGAAAAAATGGCTTATATTAATGACATAGAGTGAAGCTGCTTGCAAATGACGCCACAACATACAACCTTAAAAAAACCCCTCTATCATTCAGTTTTTCTTTTAATGATTTCTGCAAGCCGTCACTGATATTTGTTTATTTTGTTTATCTGCTTTTATTGTACGTCAAAAAACTAACTGCGTTAGGGTGAGCTTTTCCTTCAAAGGTAGAATTGGAAATGTTTTCTTTATTATTATTATTTTTTTTTGGGGGGGAGGCATATACATGTAGGTGATTTTAAATTTTCTGTGTTTAAGTGGATTGATCATCCCCTCAAAAGCTAGGTATGTGTGATGTGAATTCCCCACTTATATGAAAAATAATTAAGATACCATCAAATATCATTGTGTTTTTATTGATTAATTAGAGTAGTTTACAGATGAATAGTGTGCTAAAGAAATCACTTCTGTGAATATTTCTTTTCCAGTGAGCAATCAGAGAAAAAGCTCAAGGATGAGAAGGCAATCAGTGAACTTGAAAGAAAATTTCTTCTCCAGGCTTGTAAATTCTTGGTAAGTTGGAATCTGCAGGGCTTCAGTGATTCCAGGTCCATCCAAGGCCATGTCTCTTGATACACTTTTGATTGGGCTTGATGCCCCTTTCATTGGCTATGGAGATTGTTGCAACCTTTTAATATTTTTGCCCCCATTTGTGCTGTATTATATATATGTTTCCAACTGAAAAGTACCTTTGCCCTAACATGTGTCATTCCAAAAGATGAAGATTTAAGTAAGAGCCTTATGTAATACACAACTTATTGTATCGTATCGTAACATTTGCTGAATATTTTTTCATGAGATTTTTTTTATGACACTAAATTTTTTGTGTTTCTTGTGATTCAGGCTTGTTTTGAAATAAATTTTCTTAACTTTATTGCTTTTTAACACATTGTAAAAAATTGAGGAGAAAAAAATATAAGAATTATTTGTCCACGAGGGAAATGCCAGTGTATATTTTGATCTTTCAAACTTAATATTTTTTCATTAGGATTTGGATGCTTTGCAGTGCAGAGAATTGTTTGATATGTACCTCCTCTGTGCTTTTCGTGGGACTGGAAAACAACTTCAGGTAATTCTCATAATAAGTAAATAATTATGAAAGTTGGTGAATCTTCATATTCTTAAATCTGCTAATTTACAGTATATTACCTCTGTAGACTCTTTACAGGTTCATGAATAAAAGAAGGTTATTCATTGTCTCATAGAATACTTCATTGGTATAAATTTCGATATATGAATCATACTTTCAATATATTAAATAAAACAACCCTCATTGATGATTGTGAGCACTAATTTGACTTTTTTTTTAAACATCTGAGTTGTAAGGTCGCAAAATTGTGTCTGTAATATATTCTAAAAATGCAGCCCTGAAAATAAGTATACCTTGAAACTATTTAATGTTAGGAAAACAAAGTGTACAAATGACTTCTAACATTATCCAATCCCCCTATACTACATGTGTTTTAATACAATTGTCATCCCTAGCAGATATCAGTCACAAATATCATGAAAGTGTCTACATGAACTTACCTTTTTTCTTCCTGGGTTTTTCCATCCAAATGAAAAATATTCAATATAATTCACCCCCAAAATAAGTATTGATAAAAAAGCAACCTGTAATGTTAACTGATATCTTGACATTAGAAAATACATACAATTTCTTTGCTCTACAAAGTCAAATTGCATATTAAAGAATGAGGATATACTTATTAGTCTTTGGAATCTGTGAAATCTCATTTGTTCAGTGGAGTGTGTTAATTTGATTTTTTGCTTGATTTTGTAAAATATATTCCAGGCCATACTGAAAAATGAAAGAAGTGTTCAAGCCTTGTTGCTCAAAGTAAGTTATTCCTCTTATATTTTTTTTCATGAAGCATCTTGTCAGGGGATTTCCCAAGTTGCCAGGTTTCTGACTATTACTATGTTAACAGTCGGATAAAACAGACTTTGTCAAATAAGACATCTGACTTTGATTTCATGAGTCAATCTACAGATGTAAAGAGTTCATTAGCTTACAACAGTCAGTGAAAATCACTTATTTTTGTTTCACAACGTATTCCTGTGAGCTACTGTTTTCATTTCTTACATTTTTTCTGTGAAATGCTTTAATTTTCGTATCGGTGGAATTCTCTTTCTGTTGACAACATCTTGTTTTTCTCAACTGCATGTATGTATACAGTCTCTAGATCTGTAATCCATTTGCCACGTTCAGAACTTGTTCCACTTATGTCTGGGGCTATTGTAATTCTGACTTTAATTTGTCTGTGATATACAAAAATTCATGAGCCAAATCACATTTTTTATTGTTGGTATTGTGAATAGATGTGCGATCTGAAATTTCATCAAAACCCGATTTGTAAATTTGCATGTTTAGGTTACTGGAATGGAGAGGAACTTCCTGCTCAGCAAATTATTTGGAGCAGTGAAGAAGAAAGGAATGCCAAGAAATAGATGATCAGAAGGAGTCACTGAAGGATTGCGTTTTTTTATTAATATGAATAAAAAAACCAAACTTTCTTCTGAATTTGATGAAATTTCAGTGTCATGTTTTTTTATAAATCTTCTCTTCATTTAAGAATGATGATTTAGCAAACATATATGAACTGAATAAAATGATGTCTTGCTTTCCTCTGATAATCTAAATTCAATTCCTCATGTAACAAGTGAACACCGGGCATGTTGGTTCAGTGGTAATAATGATAATAATAGCCAATTTTTATATAGCACTTTTCCCAGAACGGCTCTTAGCCTTTTACAGCATATTATTACCCCTGTCATTGGATTGATTTCAGTCCCGCATGAAAGTGCACAATTTCCACTCCCTGGGGAGCATTCATTGCAGCCTCATGGCGCTGGCAAATTCAAACATATAATATCTTTCGCATCCTATCGGGTTCCCATTTAGCACCTCGGTCGAGAGTGGCAAAGTGTGGATTAACGCCTTGCCAAAGGACGCTAGACCGTGGTGGAATTCGAACATACGACCTGTTTACAAGGCGAGAGTCAGACCACTACACCACGGCTCCTCCACCTGCTCCTGCGTCATGAATGGGAGATCGTGGGTTCAATCTAATACCAAAAATAAAAAACATGGGACCTTCTGCCTTCTTGTCAGGTGTGCAACTTATAAGAATGAAGAATGGTAATAAGAACACTATGTTGTGCATGGCCCACTGTCAGAGCAGTTCATAAAAGCTGAAGTGGCTGCCCTAGTTGAATATTAGAGTAATTATAAATTTTCTCTTTCCATTTTAGCTTTGGGAGTTCTACCATGAAGACAGACTTCATCTCCTTCAGTGCATTAAACACCTTGCTAATTTCTGGCAGGATACGGATCATCCTTATCAGGTAAGTAAAATGTACTGGTATTGATTAGAATTTCTTGTATAGTAACTATGTACATTGATGTTAAGAACAAAACAATTTGATAGTCTTGAAAGATATCTTTTGAGATAACTTAATATTACAGAGAATAGCATTTTTTTTATAGAGAAACTGAGAGCTTACTAAGATTTTAAAGGAAATATGAACCAGACCAGAAGCCATTTCAAGTTCTCAACTACTCAAATCTATCCAGGTTCCTAACCCATAATGCAACTTTCTAAGCAGTATAATCTTGTAATATAGACCCACCTGAATGAAAACTTATTAATTCACTACTCAATAGATGTTTACGATATTACCAAGTAGCAAACCAATTACTTTCTTCCCAAAATATTTTAGTTTCTCTATATAAAAAAAATCAATCATAGACTAATTTATTCTCTGTAATATTAATAGTTATCTCAAAAGGTATATTTCAAGACTAAATATAACATATTCAATGAGAAATCTTACAAGGTGTTGGTCAGTTCAAGTCAACACTTATTGAACAGTGGTAAAAACCAGTGTTAGGCTTTTCGAGGCCAACCCTTGCCTTGAACGCCAAGAACTTGGACTTAAGGCCACCGCACACCTTATGACCGTTCGCGATCCGATTTTGGAACAAATCGCATTTTGCTCATTTAATGAAAAATTGAATGGAACATATCATTTTATTTGAGGTTAAAATTAATTGAAAGAATACTAATATGACCATTTTGAAAGATCACAAGCCTTTATTTTAGAGTAAAGGCCAAATTAGTTTCAAATCGTAGGCAATCATACGACTGCCATGACGTCATTACGACTAGATATAAAATTCGCTTTTATTCTAAGAAGGATGATAGCACAGTCACAGATTTGAACACAAGTATTGGTATGATGATTTAGAACATTATACAGAAAGATATTCCAAGTCTCAATATTAGCTGATTAGAATAAAATTTTACTACATTTTATTCTGAAATCGGGTCACATACCAATCGTAAGGTGTGCGGTCGCCTTAAGTCTTGGTCTCTGAAAATCTGGCCTCCACTCAGCTTTCTTACACTACTTGTTTGCTGTAAAACACTGCCAGGATAATAATATCCAAAGTCCTTTGCATGGGAATAAAGGTGATAGGTGATAAGGTAATATATGTTATACGAGGATGGATTATTATTATTATAAAATTTCTCTCTTGTATTGTAGGCCCAGTATTCAGAGTTTGTGGAGGATCTGCTTAAAAGTGATCTGATTGAAAAGCTTCTAGCCCAGTATGAAGACAGATTCGGCTCCCTTGCCCCGACCAAGGATAAGGCCGGCCCCCTTATGGTAAGCTCATGTTTCTTTATACAGGAAGTAAACTTTTTATCAGGGTAAAAGTTTTGATTTTGATGTAGATAAGCAAATTAAGGTCTTAACATTCACAGTCTTTGGTGACACTGATTTTGTAGGAAATTGCACTGGTATTCAGCTCCATTAGTCAGGGATTGATAAACCAGTTGATTTGACTAAGCCCTATGAAAGACATATTGTCGTTTCCTTTAATTTTGATTTATATATATCTCTCTTGTGTAACAATATAATATGGTAACACAAACATAACAGAAGTTATGACTTACGACAATAAATCAGAAATGTACGTCATTGTACATTAAATCAATTGCCAAAGACAAAGTGTCATTGTAAGCAGATATGCTTGAGAATATGACAAAACCAAAACATCTATCAATTATGTAATCATATTGAATGAGCAGAATGGATAGTCAACAATGATTGAAATACTATCTTGAAAAAAATGTTTAGTAATAAAAAAGTTTAGTAATAAGTCTTTTCAAAGACCTATTTCAATGTTGACCAACGCCTTGAATTTTGAAGCTAAATTTTTCATCTCGTTTCCTTTGATTTCATCCCCTTTATCAGACGGACAGACATCAGGTACGATGGTGTACACAGAGTCTCCATGAACAGGTTAGAACTTGACTTCAATCAAGCAGTTTTTGTTTACATCTTGACTTTAGAAAGTGAAATGCATCACTCCTTTCCATAGTAAAATAATGCTTTGCAAAACGAAGTATTTCTTGTCCCAAATATTAAAATATAACTTGAAATCTGTTAAAAGTAAAAGATAGCAATAAATAAAGAAAATACATAGCAAAAAGTTGAGGGACAGAATGGTTTGAGGAAAATAGCGCAACACACGATTGATATGCTTGAATTTTTGTTTCAATTTATTTCTTGGGAACGTTATGTCCCTTTCTAATATTTGGGGATAATCGCTTTTTTGTTTTGATTAACTGATAAACAATGAAATGAAATCCTATTATTCCCAGCCCTCAATCTTGAAAAATGTCACCATTATGCCATGTCAATGGGAACACTTCCACTTGATACAGTATACTTGCAGACGTGTTACTCACTTTCCTTGAACCAGCTTCACAAAGCTTAGCAATTGATTATTTGTTAATTTGTATGTTTGATTGTACGTAATAATGTTATCAAGTGTAATATCATGCCGACAATAAACCATTTAGACTTTGTGTAACAGAGTCCTGAACATGTATTTTGATTAGCTGGAAGTTTTGTTGCCCATGAAGCGATATCTTTATTCAATTTGCTTTGCAAACATACCGTGTTCACATTTAGAAAATCATAATTTTCTTATTCTTCATCCGATTTTTTACTTTTTAGCTTGAGTGATATTTTCCTCTTTTTAAAAATCAACTTGTTTTTTTTTTTTGGGGGGGGGGTTATCTTTTAAATAATGACATTAAATTGATATGTTTCTTACAAATGAGAAAAATAAAAATGATCATGGTAACACATTAGGCATATTTACATGTCATGTATTTTGCATATTTTCCTATTTTATCCATGAGTATCGATTTAAATCTATTTATAATATACTTTTTTCCATATGTGTTCATATAGTACTAAGTTATTTTTACCATGTTATTGATGCTTTGTTTGAAATGTAAACTTTTGCAATTCGGCTTTTGTCGCAGAAGAAGTATTTTGATAAACCATTTTGAATTGAATATTTTTTTTTTAATTGTGGAAATAAATAAACATTTTGAAATTCTTTAAACAGAGTGAGCTTCTAGGAATCATCTTGCTCTTCTTACACGCCTCGCTGACTCCGACGGAAAACCTCTCAAGAGTCATCAACCTCTTTCAGGTAGGTCTTCTTCCAACTCCCCCCCCCTTCCCCCTCCCCCCCCCCCCCCGCAATCAGGTGGTCACCATTCTCATGTTTGTTTCAGGCTTATTGACACCCTATCATATGCTTTTGTAAAGGAAGCTAGCAAAACTATATCTTAGATGAAGGGTGAGTGTTGAGGAGAATAGGGTTAAAATGTTCATGGGTTTGAGACTAACCTTATTTGGAAGACCATTTCAGAATTGTTTGTAAACTACCCATAATTAAAAATGTTATTTGGTGTGTTGGCTCAGTTGGTAGAGCGTCCATCTCATAACCAGAAGGTCAGGAGTTCAATCTAAGCCGTGTCAGACCAAAATATGTTAAATGATGGTAGTTGCTACACTGTTTGGCATTTAATGATTTATGGGATAGAGCAACGTAGATCTGTTGCTGCACAATGGCTGCCGGCTCTTGATCAATTGGGCAAAATGAATGTTTGGAGTATTTCTCTTTCAGATTAACATTTCGAACAATTAAGTACATATTTCCTTTCTGTTTTCATATTCATTTCAACAATCTTGAATTAAATAATTTTTCATATCCCAACTGGGTCCCTAAATTATACCCTTCTCCTAAGATAGGTAATCTGAAAGCTTATAATAATTTTGCATTATAATACTTTTATCCCTCATTTTGAGACAGTTTCTTCTAATCTTAATCTTTATTTTCTTTTGTTGATAGCAACAAGGTTTTGGTACTAGACAACCTTACAGACATCTATTAGATGCTGAAGAAATGGCACAGAAACTCTCAAACAAGATGGAGTAAGTATTCATCCACATGTTTATTTAGTGCTGAAGGGCATAAATTATTATTGCAGTAAGTGCACTCTAGTTAGTGCATTCTAATATCTCGTTCCTGTTGAAGAAAACAGAATACATATTGTCAGGTGAAAGTTGAAAAAAAAATGAGAAAGGCAAAGGCTAAATATGACGAAGCTTTTCAAGTTAAGAAAGCTTTAAATATGTTTTAAAATAACTTATTTGAAAATGAATAGTCAAGTGAATTTGTTTAGATAAGGTCCATTGAATATAATTGCTAACATAGTGATCTTGTGTCAACTCCCCAGATTCTTATGCTGTGTTATAGTACTAGAATGCATGGACCTGTTTCCACTGATGGCTTTAGCTGATAAGAGCAGGTAAGCTTCTTAAAAACTATATCGGTATTCTTATTTATTCTTATTTTGGCAATAAGCATGATTAAATGTTTCTATTTATATTTCCACGATATTTTTCTCAATGTATGAATTGAAATTCCACCAAGTATATTTGAAAGTTTTATTCAATGATCTTCATAAAAATATCAATGAGTGAATCAATCAGTTATAAAGTCTCTAATAAAGATTTAGTTTTAGAGTTGTAGGTAATTTTCAGTTATGCAGAAATCAGCTATTTGCCTTCTGTGAAACCTGTTCTTATGTCTGTTTGTCTTATGTTTGTTTGAACAAGTCTTTTATTTAGTCAAGATGTATGAAATTTCAAGTTATACTCTTTATTGTAATCTATTATCCATCTCTTATTAAAGAAAGGTAAACCGTAGTAAAATCATTGCAAAATATCCCTTTTGAATATTCTTGTCAGATTTTGGCTTTATTGTTCTTATTGATTTGTTAGGATTGGTTTGGTTTTATTTCAGTATAAAATGTCAAAGTGATCTTATTCCACATCTTACATGGAATCAATGAGATAAACCTAACTTTCTGTTGTAAGTAATATTTGAATTAATTGATATTCAGTTTACTGGTCACCATGAAACACAAGATATTGTCAATTTCATGGAGTACATGAACTGATTGATTTAACTTGTCTATGGATCTTGGGAATACTCAACAATTTGATTGATTTATTCTTTATTTTATGAAAGAGTGACATTACCTTTGTGATTTTATTCTTTGCAGTTTAGAGAATCATCCTCTTATTGCCAACCAAAAATTAACAAAGGTAAGAAAACTCTGATGGTCATAGTCTATTCTTGACATAGACAGATAGGTCATGTATACTATTGGGTTTGTCAATCACCTCTCTGTAAAGCCGTTGGGGACTGAGCTCAAACAGATCCTCTTTGTTCTACGGAGAATGTGTGTAGTATAATTAGTCAGTCAGACAGTCTCCAATATGTTAAGTGATTGTATAGAGAAGTTTTAAAAATTCTGTTGAAATTTTGTTTTATTTTGAAAAATATTACATGCAGTATATAATGAGGTTGGGGATTTAAAAATAAGTTTCCCACAAGCAATGAGGAAAGGCAAGAAATTCATATATTTCTTCTTGAAACTCATGGTATAATGAAATATATGTAATTAGCTCTAAATCATTTGTGTAGTTAAGATGAAATGACTTCATGAAATACAGGTAAATTTGGTAATAAATCCATAATAACATTGCTTTGACTATCCCTAAGGCCCTTTGTTATCATTTGATGTTTCTCTGATACTCCATGGTTTTTGGAATTAAAATGTCTGATTGGATTTACACACAGTTGTTCTGAGGAGAACTTATAATAATACTTCATTTTCTTCACCTTAATGTTTAGGAGTTTTCCAGCGCTGTCCAGTCGCTTGGTCAAGCATCCAGTCACACCCCCATCCAGCTGGCTTGGATGGTCATCCACACTGCCGCCTGGCCAGGCAAGGACACTGCTCTCGTAAGAAGGTTAGGAAACCAGGCTCTTCGGCTCCATGTCTTCAAATACCTCACCTTTGGTCTGTCTAAGGCTCTGCCCGATGAAAACTCAGTAAGTGTAATGGCAATCGTCTTGTTTTTAGTGTTGCAGAGGTGCTTTGGCTCAGTGGATAAGCCTCCAGACTTTGATCCTCTCTTTGCATATTCAACATATGGGTCCTATTTGATAAAGACTTGTTGGTATAACAAATTCACAATTTTCTATTACAAGTTTACTATTAGCCAATCAAATTGAAGGATTTCAGCAGCTTTTAACTGTTACAGCAAACTTGTCACTCTTACAAGTTTTATGAAACATGCTCCTGTTGTGAAAAAATGTTTTCTTGACATATCTTGAGCTTAAGAGACCAGCTGCATCTTGGAAGAAAACAGACAGGAGCTGGGAAATCATAGTAATGATCTTACTTGAAGTTGTCCATGAAAGCCTGCCTTTTGGAGTTGTATTGCCCATTTAAGAATTGCCATAGAAATAAAACAATGGCTTTGAAATTTCTGTTAATCTAATGCTTCAGTCAATTTTCATAGAGTAGTAAAATTTGCTTCTCTCTGTTCTCTCTTTTTGTTGAAATTTATATGAAGTAATGGTAAATTTACCCTTTTCACATGACTTTGTATCTACAGGTTGAGTCAATGGCATGTCATTCTGTCATCTATTCCCTGATGTCTGTTGTACTTAATGTGTTTCAAGAAGATTCACTTGGAGGAGTACAGGTAAATTGAGATTGATTTCTATTTATTTGTATTTTTTAATTAGACCTTTCATAATCATAATAAACTAAACAATGTGTGTTGCTTCACAAGACGAATGAATCTCCCTGTGGCGGTCACCTGTCACCACAACCCCCCCTCACATCACCTTCCTCCAACAAAAGCCTTGTACACTGGCCCCAAAGTCACAAAGGTGGTCTTGAATCAATAGTTAAGTTTTGTGCAGATTTCATTATGTCATTATGCTTTTTGATCTTGTATATTATGAAGAATCCATCAACGAAAGTTTTTGAATGACGATGTTCGTAATTGACGCTTGTCACTAAAGTGACTGCATGAATGGACCATGGACAACAAATATAATGTAAATGGTTCTAATTCCTAAAAACAGCCAAGGTTTGATTAACAAGACATTTAGTATAAAGAAGTTTATCTACATGTAGAATAAACAATGAATCAAAATTAAATGCTGTAATTTCGAGATGTTTTGGCAATCTTAGACTCCGAGTCATGCAATGTATCATTTCAGGCTGGTGTTTCATAAAAGTTAGAATAAGACTTACAGTCTTGCTTTGATAGAAAATCGCATATATTTTTCAATGTGTAATCTTAATAGCTTTTAAGGTGAAAAAGTATCCAGATACATGTATGGACAGATATGGTGGTCTCCTGCGTCAATTAAATTTTGTTAATGTTCCTTTTTTTTATTATTAAAATGTGAAGTGTATACCCACACCATTTTTTTTCAATTATGTATTATGTTTATATTGTATACAATATGAATTATTTTGTATATTACAAACAATGTAAATATTTTTGAAAATGTATTGCGAACGCAGAAATAAACATAAAACAAAAAACGAAACAAAACACAAATTTTCCTACGTATAAATCGTTATATAAATGCAACCTTTCCTATAGTATTTGTCTATTCTGGATAAGTATTATTTTTTTCTTCCAAATTAAAGGATCTGGTCCACCTATCCTGTGAGTTTCTATCTCAGCCTCATCTTTGTAGAGAGTTTTGGAGTGCGGTAAGTTATTTCTCTTTTATTTTAACAGATTTTTCTGGTCATGGTATTGAATTATGTAAGGAATTATCTCAAATGCACATAAGATATAATGTATGCTGTATGATTTGGGAATGATAATATAATCAGAATTAACTCTGTTTGCAGTGATTTACATTCATAGCACACAGACATTCATTACATTCGGAGCGTTGTGGCCCAGTAGATTAGTCTTCGGACTTTGAAACACAGGGTCGTGGGTTCGAATCCCAGCCATGGCGGAATTTCCTTCGGCAAGAAATTTATCCACATTAAGCTGCACTCGACCCAGGTTAGGGGAATGGGTACCCGTTAGGATTTATTCCTTGAATGCTTTAGCGCCTATATGGCCGCTCAGCTACAGCCTGGGTAATGATAATATACCAACTATATTTCAGCGCCTTCAGCACATAATCAATGTGGATTTGGCGCTTTAGAAATACTCTATATTATTATTATTATTATGTAACTATGAACAAACATTTCATTTGATTGTCACCTTTTTAAAGTTTGTCTGTTCAGTTGTAAAGAACTCAGTAGATTATAGCCACTTACTAGACCTGGGGGTGTTTCACAAAGACTTAAGTTGCACTTAAATGCCGACGCGTACATGATATGCAATGCAACGCAACGCGCGATCTTATTGATAGATACGCAGTAGATCTAACCAATGCGGTCAAGCCTTTCATACCGTACGCAATTCGGTATTTAAGTGCGACTCTAATTCATCCTTAAATCTTTGTGAAACACAAAGAAAGTGAAAGGTGTGGCTTAAGATTAATATTTCAACAAATTACGCCATTTGCAATGGTTTTTAATCCACAAACCTCGCAGTTCTTTGACAAATAAAGACTTAATCCATGAATCGGCAACATATTGTAATGTCTCCTTTTGAAACTATAATCCCTCTTTACATGACAGGACCTAGAGGGTGGATTCGCAGCTCTACTCCAGTCTTCAATGGCATCCTTTCCACTGGAATTCTCACTGCCTATGAAATTCCTCAAGGCACTATCAACAGAGGGCAGCAAACAGGTATTAGAGAAAAATTAGATATAAATCATTGTTGAGTTAATTCATGAACTTGGAGTATGTACATAAACCATCATCATCACATCATTTACTTTCTGTCTTGAGCATTCTCCTTGTTCAGACTAACCTTTACTGTTCTCCTAAGTCAGTATTTTTTCTTTTTTAAAAGGTTTACTGACTCTCACACCATGATGACACTCTCTTCTTCCACTTCTTTCTCTCTTGAGCATCCTCCTCCTTCAGACTAACCTTTACTGTTCTCCTCCATATCTTCCATGTAATCTTTGGTTGCAGAAAAACTAGGATGAGACCATATGGGATTAGACCAAATGGAAAGTAGACCAATGGGGTGTAGACCAAGTGGCAATATACCTTTACATGTTTTGTATCACCTGTATGGAGAAAACATTTAGCAGTTTGCTGCTGTGGGAATTGAAACCCTTACCCCGAGGTTTTAAAGCCTGGAGACACAAGTATTTACTTTGTTATCTTTGTATTATATTTATTCCATCTTTATTCTTTTTTTCTGACATTTTTCATAAGTTTGACACCTTGAAGTGAAATGAAAGACAAAAAAGCAAATCATCCACATTTAATTTTCATCTTTTCACCCTAGATCTACCAGTTGATAGCCCACCTACCAGCTTTCACCGAACCACTGGACAATAACCGTAGCTCTGATATAGAGACTTCTAAAGGAGACAACGTGTGGAAACTGGTCAATGATAAGGTCGTTTGCAAAGCAGGTATGATCAGGTCCCACTTTCACAAAACATCTATCACACACTTCTGTAATAAGCTCTTGAAACCATGGTATTTGATTGGCCAAGATCATAATTATTATAGAATTCAAAGATTGGTGCTCCAAAACAAGTTTTATAATCAGGGTTCAAATCAATACAAAATAATTCAATTTGACCTAACACCTTGTATCATCTGGAAACAGTACTATATAAAACAAGTTATTATATTTATTGTTTTCATCATCTTTTGAGTTGTGCTTTGTGTCAAAATCCCAGTTTTTGTCTCACCTGCGTAGCAGAGTGAGACTATAGGCGCTGCTTTTCCAATGGCGACGGCGGCGTAAACATCAAATCTTAACCTGAGGTTAAGTTTTTGAAATGACATCATAACTTAAAAAGTATATGGACCTAGTTCATGAAACTTGGCCATAAGGTTAATCAAGTATTACTGAACATCCTATTAGAGTTTCATGTCACATGACCAAGGTCAAAGGTCATTTAGGGTCAATGAACTTTAGACCATGTTGGAGGAATCAACATCGAAATCTTAACCTGAGGTTAAGTTTTTGAAATGTCATCATAACTTAGAAAATATATGGACCTAGTTCATGAAACTTGGACATAAGGTTAATCAAGTATCACTGAACATCCTGCATGAGTTTTATGTCTCATGACCAAGGTCAAAGGTCATTTAAGGTCAATGAACTTTGGCCGAATTGGGGGTATCTGTTGAATTCCCATCATAACTTTAAAAGTTTATGGATCTGATTCATGAAACATGGACATAATAGTAATCAAGCATCACTGAACATTTTGTGCAAGTTTCAGGTCTCATGATTAAGGTCAAAGGTCATTTAGGGTCAATGAACTTTGGCCGATTTGGGGGTATCTGTTGAATTACCATCATAACTTTGAAAATTTATTGGTCTAGTTCGTTAAACTTGGACATTAGAGTAATCAAGTATCACTGAACATCCTGTGCGCATTTCAGGTCACATGACCAAGGTCAAACGTCAATGAACTTTGGCCGAATTGGGTGTAATTGTTGGATTACTATTATAACTTTGAAAGTTTATGGATCTGATTCATGAATCTTGGACATAAGAGTAATCAAGTATCACTGAACATCCTGTGCGAGTTTCAAGTCACATGATCAAGGTCAAAGGTCATGTAAGGCCAATGAACTTTGGCCATGTTGGGTTTTTTTGTTGAATAACCATCATATCTCTGTAAGTTTATTGGACTAGTTCATAAAAAGTGGACATAAGAGTAACCATGTATCACTGAACATCTTGTGCGAGTTAATAATAATATAGGTATATTTACCCAGGGAAGCTGCTTCAGTTCCGAAAACTGTTTCTCCCAGCGGGCCCTGCTATTATTATTACCCCGGCTTTAGCTGGGCTGCCTAGGCGCTCAAAGCATTCAAGGAATTTCTTCCTACTGGGTTAGAGTAGTTTTCAAAGTCAGCACTGCTGCTATATTGAACCGTGTGATGCAGGTGAGACGGCCAGAGGCATTCCACTTGTTATCTATAAAAATAGAGTAAAGAAGAAGCCATTTCACAGCGTCACAGGCTGTGAGTGGACAATGAACAGCTGCTACATTATGTTATTTTTACTTTCATTGATATGAATATTTTCCATCTCATTATGTTATATATGGTTATGAAATTTGTTTTGTTTTTGAAAATTTTATTCTGAATTTTATGTTATTTAAGACCATTTTAGTGGCTTATTGTTTTAAGAGCTTTTATTCTCTTTTACATTTCAGGAAAGCATTCTCCAGGATTTGTGATTCCTGCAGGAACTCTTGGCCAGTTGGAGCAGAGACCTGATGGTAAGACTATGATGACATTACTTTTATTAAATACAGCCAAAACTGTCTATTAGGTCCAGCCTAGGGATAGAAAAAAAGTGGGCATTAGAAACAGGTAGACCTTATAAACTGTTTGTACATATTCCTTTTGAATGGGAGGCAATATTGGTAGCCACTAAAGACAGGTTTTCAATGTATAGACAGGTGACCGGCGTGACAAGTGTGAATGTTTCTGTTTCTGTTTGTGGTAACTCCCGTAGGAACTCGGCAGGACAGCATTTTCTGCTGGTAAACGCCAAGCTGGTATATAACCAATTACCTTGGAAACATTTTACGTCTAGGTTAATCAGTCATAGTGGCTGACGTAATAGACGACAGATATCACTCTTGGGCCTTTTTATCAAAGTGGAGACAATGGCAGAGTTGGGATTCGAACTCACAACCTTGCGATTATGAGTCCAATGCTCTAACCACTGGACCACACGACCCGAATGTGTATGTCTTCCCTCACCTGCGCTTGGGAGGGGATAAGTGAACTGAACCTCTGTGATCCATGGATCTGTCCTCTGCAGGGAGACCACTGTTCTGCGGTTTCCCCTTCTCTTGTATGAGTAATGCAGTGGATTCTTGAATTACATCCAAAAGTGGTGATTTTCCTCTACATGGGACCTGTACTTAGTATCCTGTCCGAGGGACAGTATTTTCATTATTACATGCCAGTGTCAGTGATACCAGGGAGGGTCACATTAACACACGACACAGACATTGTCTAATACTAATGCAAGTGTGTTTGACCCACTTGGTCTCTTCTATTTCTGATTTCTATTTCTGATTTCTATTTTGAACAATAAAATGTGAATTTTCATGTCATTTTCATCAATTTGGTTCAATTATTGTTTGAAGGTCACTAGTATATCAATGAGTCCGAAGGGCTTTGCACCCTGCAATATGCAATGGAATGCTGAGGTCATACTTTACTGCCTTCAATAAGCCATTTAGATTTCTTTGTTTGAGGTAACTCTTCATGCTATAGGAACGGAAGAATACATGTGATGCGTAAAAAAAAATATTAAACCTGTTCTTAAATATATAAATGCTTACATGTGGCAACAAATAAATATAACCTATAAATGCAATTTAAACATTCATATAAGAAATCAACATATGGTAACAGGCAACCAAAAAGATTAGAATCATGTAGGCCTCTTTACATATATCAAATTTCAACATAATTCAAATAAACATAATTATTCTATATTTTCAGGCATTGAACACAAATCACCTACACCCACCACACATCCACAAGTCATTACACTCAAACAGGAGAGAGAGAGAGAAGGATGTGTTTAGAAATAGGAAAGGGAATCAAGAAGAGTATCTACCAATTAATTGTCTTTTAAGTATATTAAGAATAAACAACCTGTTTCTGTCTCCCATTCAATATTTCTCTGACTCTGTCTTCATACAGGTCCTCCTCTAATAACGTGGGATGTCGATTACAGTGGTTTTCAGTTGTTCCAGTGTGTCTTAGACTGGTTGATCAGCGCTGCACCCACAACATCGCCATCAGACACGCTGGTAGAGCAGGCTAAGGATGTCATCGATCTGATAGAACAGATGCTGCAATCTGATTGGTCAGTGTCAGAGTACCTTCAGCCAATCACAGACTGTATACTGCCCCTATTATCAAGGTATCTAAATTCTCACATAATACTATTTGTACTCATGTTCAAAGTGTGTGTGTTTATTATGCTCTTTAGCTAAAACCCATACACATTATTGACTTTTAATTGCAAATTTTCTGTTACAAAACTGTTAAAAGTTTTGTCCCACTTGCTCTCATTTCTTTATTTCTGCATCAATTGTTTTTTTGGGTACAAATGATCCTTGGGTTATACCACATGTGTGTTCATGAGGATGATACGGTTCAAGGTCATCTAGGTGTCAATAAATCGTATTGCATATTTTATTGATTGCGATATCAGGCACGATAGGTCAGGTGTATATGTTTTGCTTTGGGTTTTAGAAAAGTGCAAGATGCTTTCCAAATAAATGATTTACATATTTTGTTTTTTTCTTTTGATTGTTTATTAGCTTGGTTCAAATCCAGCGGCCACCTCTGCATCTAATAGGATCCTGTGTAAAGTGTCTCAATACCATGGCCAAATATGACCCAGATCAGGTGAGTAAAAAAAAAACGGGTTGCTGGTGATATTCCTTGATGATAAATTATTGTGCATTGCAGCTCTAATGGATATCTGTGTAATGCTTGGTGGCAATTGGTGACGGCAGCATATTAAAAATTGATTTTCATTTCTGTGAATAATTAAAATTCTGTAGATGATGGTATGAACATATTTCAGGTTAATGGTCTACTAAGAATGTACCCCTCTCAGATGAAGAATAATTATTGTTTTTTTTTCGTACTATTTTATAGATATGGCAATCTCTTCAGAATACTGGGTTCCTACCCCACACAGGCACATTGTACACACAAGTGGGACAAGCGGCAAGGTAATAACTACATGTTTTATCTATACTAATATTGACATGTTAGCATGCATATCATGGAATTAATTTGTAGAATGATAATTATAGTTGTAGTATGTCAAAAAGACATAACAACTCAGTCTGTGAAATCAAGCTTCATATCAACATCTTTTATCGACTTCCATAAACTGTAGTCGTTGCTACTACTACGACATATTGCTGGAATAAAGACCTGACGGAAGTGACCGAATCCGCGCTTATTTCTCAGCAATTACACAATTTCTTCCAGAATCCTTTGGCACATATTTTTTATTCATACAAACAGAGACTGGGGTAGTCATTATATGAGTTTGTGTAAAAAGTCATTTTGAGATCGTTACTACAACTGGCATTTATCTTTAAGACTACATTTTCAAGATTTCAAGGCGACTCTTTCATCTTTATTCTTTCAGTGGTGAGGGTGTGTTTCCCGGTACCTATGGGAAGGTTGCACTAGAATGGGAGAAACAATATGGTATCTACCCTGTCACACTAGAGTTCATCAAGCTAGTCAATACACTCATAGGGGTAAGTCAGGGATGTGGTGATGATGATGAGGACCATGATGATGATGGTGAAGACGGTGATGATGATGACAAGGATTATGATGGTGAAGATGATGACAATAAGGACGATGATTTTAACAAGAATGATGATGACAACAACGATGGTGGTTGTGATAATCGTAAAGACGACGATGATGACAAGGATGTTGATTGTGGTGATGATGATGATGATTATGATGGTGATGATGATGGTGGTGATGATGATGATGATGATCGTAACGAGGACGATGACAATGATGGTGATTGTTTTGATGATGATTACGGTAATGATGACGCTGATGGTGATGATGATGGTGGTGATGACAAACATAATTATGAAGATGATGATAATGGTGATTATTATTTGTTTGGCATCACCTGTGCCTGTGAGGCGAAAAGCAAACTGAATATCAATGGCCCGCAGGTCTCTCCCGATATAGTTGATTGGGGTGAAGTGAAGTGGGTTCTTAACATGCAAAGGTGGTGACGCTCCTCTACACGGATCCTCCATATAATGCCCATCCAAGGGACGGAGTGTTTTCCATTGTAACATAGCTTGCATTTATGGAACAGGGGAGAGACATTTACACACAACGCAGGTTTCAGTCATCTGCCCGGGTTGGACTCAAACTCATGACTTTTGGTTCAACAGGCAGACGCTTTACCTACTGAGCCAACCTCGCTCTCAAATGATGGTGATGGCAAGAGAGAAAGAGAGAGAAATTGAATAATTATTGAATGTAAAATGAAGATTTAACCCCGGGAATAGATCAATTAGCCCCAAAGCTACAAAAAAAGTATCCCCTTTGAAAAAATATTTTTCCCCTTGATTTTCATTGTCTAGGGACTTGCATCCAGGAGCATAGGAGTAGCCACTTCCCAGGACCTCCTTGCCTGTGTCATCTTCTTACAACGTGATGTCTTCACAACATTCCAGAGGTGGCGCTACACAGACTTCAAGGACAAAGAGAAAATAGGTGAGAAGAAAGAAAGTCCTTGGTATGAGTTGTGTAGTAGGCCAATTCTTTGTTATTGTCTTTAATCGGGAGTGATTGCTCCCAAACCATTACTAGAGCATCATGGTAAAAAAATGAATGTTTTTATTCTTATCCTCTGTGGGACTCTAACGCACATATTCTGAAGTCTTGTTTAAGTTAAGCCACTCTGTACTTAAATTATGGGAAGCCATAAATTTTAAGTTATTCTATACATTGTATTTTTCTTATGTTTACTGTGTTCCCCCCATGCTTTTATGATGGAGAAAACTATTGAGTTATCATTTTCAGACAGTAATGAATGGTTCGAGTGTCAAATGAGCTAATGTTTTGAATTGAGTAAGTAATGCAAGAGATTTAACTTAATTGGCTTTCCGTATCTGATCCACAACTTTAGACAAGGGTTTAAAATAAATCTGAGTTCAGGATATGGGCCTTGAATTGAAACTTAATTCATTTTTCATTCCTTTTCTCTAGGTTTGAGTGTAATGGAAGTATTCCATGTCGTTCTCCATGTCGTTCCCACATCACCATCATCCAAGAAACCTCACATTCATGATGAGAAGCAAGATGGGTAAGAATACACAATTGCCACTCTCCACCCAGGTGTAGTAAATTGGAACCCAGTAGGAAGAAATTCCTTGATTACTCGTGGGTCCGATCAGGGTAACCGTGCTGAAGCCGGGATTATAGTATGTAGCACTTAGAAACATTGTAGTAAATGCTATATAAATGTATATTATTGTTGTATTGAGTGCTATACAAGTGTTGCTTATTAACATTCATTGTTTATGTTAGTATCATATACATGTGCATGCTCAGTAATATTTTATTAAGTGCCATAAAATGTTGCAAATAATTATTGTCATTAAAGGGAAATGAAACCTTTGGAACAAGTAGGCTTGTGTCAAAACAGAAAAATCAAAGAATAAGAAATAACAAGGATGTGTGATGTCACATATGAACAACTTTCCCTTTGATGGACTCTCAAAAAGCCCCAAAATGTCTCTTTTTGCTTGTTCTTATGGTGATAAAAACTCTTTATCCATGATGTATTCTTTAAAGATCTGTATTACACGCCCTCCTATAAAAAGATCACATGATCTACTGATAGATGTGATAAAAGAGGAAGTTTAAGTGAAATATATACTAAAGTAATGGGGAGAGTTGTTCACAAGTGACATCACACATCTTTGTCGCATTGCCAATGTGAGGATCTCAATAGCATTAGTGATCACAATATTTAAATGCTCATAACTTTCTCATTATTTGTCCGACTTTTCTCAAACTTTCGTTGATCTGTTTCTTTGATTTTCTGTTGTCATACAAGCTATCTTGTTCCAAAGGTTTCATTCTCCTTTAATTCTCCTTCATACTTTATATTGCTGTTTTATGATCGCTTTTCATATAGGAATGAATCAAAGATAGAGATGCCAGCTATGGTAGCGATTTCAAAATGACCCACCTGTATATTCTTATCATTGTACCTATATAATTGAATGTTGATATGTGCCCTTCCCTTTCCCTATTTCAGAGTGTGTGTTCGAGATGCTTGCATCTATGGTCTGTTACACACAGCAGCAGGTCAATCTTTACTCACCATCGCTGCTACTGGAGTGGATACTATTGAACAGAAACAACTAGAAAGTGGAAGGTTAGAAAACCCATTCATATTGCAAGGGCACCAATTCATTTCAAGCCTTTATTATATTTTTTTTTCAAATTTGCATCACTACTGTTATTTCTTTCATTGCTGTATTCTTTCTTTTAAAGTTTTATGTATATGAATTAAATCGGCATTGATGAAGAGTGTGAAAATTAAAAATTAGCCAGTTTGAGAGGAAAGAACTGTTAAATTTTGCTTGAAGTTCATTAATGACCCATTTCAACTTCAATTCTTATTCAATCACCTTTTCTTCAGTTTGGCAAAACTATTAAATAAAAAAAAATATCAATACTGCATTTTTCCTTTTAATGTGTATTTGTTAAGATTTTGCAAATTTGAATCACATATAACCTCAACCTCAGTCAAATTCACATGACCTTAGTGATTGCTTTAACCAAATGCCAACATAAAGTGCATGGTTTTAAACTTATCTTGTCAAGATTTAAAATCAATCTGTAAGCCCTATGAACAGAATGTATATTACTATCTGATACAATTTTTGTTTGATTTGAATGTTTCCCCCAGCAATGATTGTCTTCTTGATCTAAATTCACTTTCAGTCTCTTAGCTAGTACCCCAGACAGCCAGCTAGTGAAGCTCTCCCTCTCCATCCTCAACCGTCTCCTCCTCCTGAAACCCCAGCAGGATCCGTCGAGCTCCAGGTCCTCTCCGACCCACCCCTCGCCCGAACAGTGCCCTCTAGAGGTTGCCCTGACCTCCCATTCTACCGGCTTGCCCCACCAGCCCCATTTGATTGCCGTGATTGCAGGGTATATCTACCATCGGCAGGACCCACGCCTCCCGACGCTTGCTGTACTGCTTCTCAGGAGATTGGCACAGGTTGGTGGTTCCAGAGAAAAAATAGAAAAGAAATGTCTTGGATTTTGTAATTGTATACACTAGTAGGGATAAAAACACAGTATATTGATCTAGTGAACTAGCCCAAGGTGCAGGGGTGGAAATGATGATGATGATGATTAGAATGAGAATAATGAGGATGGTCTTGATGATGATTATTGTAACAAAAAAAATGATGATGATGGTGTTGATGAAAATTGTAATGAAAATGATGATTATTATAGCAGAAATGAAATTGATATTATTGATGTTGGTGATGATGATGATTGTAATGAAAATGATTATGATGATGATGGTGGTGATAATGATGATAGTGATGATGTTGGTGGTGATTATGGTGATGAAAATGAAGTTTATAATGGCTATAATGATAACAATAATATTGATGGTAATGGCAATGAAAATGAAAATTTCAAGTTGTGAGGTAAGTCTTACGTAAAAGAACTTACGAACAGCTTCATGAAATGGCCACTAGAACATCTTATGGTAAACCTGATTGTATGAAACATACATGAATATATCCAGTGATTAATTTTGGTTATCCTTTTCCATTATAGGTTGCGCCCATGTCATTGTTTGGTTGCCTTGGTAACCAAGCTCCAGCTTTCCGAGATGCTTTTCTGTTCAGGCTTCAGACTCATTCAGAGGTTAGCTAGTTATTTCATTGTCAAGAATATTGGATTGTGATATTGTAAATTATTATGGGCAATAGTTGGAATTAATGCTCTAGTTGTTATTTGACTTTTTAGAGTACAGAGCGTTGCCACTAGCAGACATGTAGGAGGACAAACAATTAAAACCTGTGCATCAAACCATGGTAAATCATTGTTTTATGATCTAATGCGCAGGTTTATTAATTCTCATTGTCCTCTGCGGTGACATCTTGTGGGAACCTTCTATTGTCCAGCCAGGAAATCTGAAATGATATAAGATGATTGGTGGAATATACTATGCTTTACATTAGTTCTATTGCTATGAAACCTTGGATTACATTTTGTGTGATTGATTACACCTGCTTATTTGTAAATGCTTAAGAGTGGCAATATGACATGTGTGCTTACTCTTCACAGTCTGAAATTATTCACCCAGTGAATGCCTAATAGTGGCATCTAACACGAAAGCTTACACTTCAGAGTCTTTTCTCTGGCTGAATATTCTTGATTAGCATTTATCATAAATGCTAGTTGTGCAAACAATCTAAAAATAAGTTTGATCAGAATCCAATAAAATGGCCACCAAGTGTTTTATGCAATTAAAAAATATGTGCCAAATTATTCAGGTAAAAAATGTTTAATTGCCGAGAAATGTGTAAATTAAGCATGACATTCCATGGGTTGGTTTTTTTTCCAAGCAATGAAAATACACTGTCCCACATTTGTTTCTCTCTGTATGTTATCTTCCATATGATCTTTTCCAGATTAGATTTCATTACAGAGTTAGGTCTATATTCATGAACCAGATCAAGCTCTAAGTGATATGATGGCATTAATTGAGATTTTCTCATGAAATGAATATGTTCTGCAAACATGTATGTACTAAGATTTCATCCTTGTGTTTTTCTTTGGTTGGATATTTGACAGGTTTGGTGTTCTTGAGCTTCTAGCTCTAGCAGTATCTGCAGAGCCCATGAAATGACTATTTTCTAATAATATATTATATGACAATGACAATAGTAATAATAGCTGGATTTATAAAGCGCTTTTTGCCTGAGGATACAAAGTGCTGCTATTATTACCCCGATGTTAGTTGGGTGATATGTACTAAGATTTATGTAATTAGATTTCACCTTTGGGGTTTTTGTTGGTAGGATATTCGACTGAGAGTTGGTATTCTAGAGCTTCTAGCTGTGTCTGCAGAGACTCAGCCAGGGTTCAGTGAACTCTTCCTCAATCTTCAACCCAAGAAAGATGATCCTAAAGGAAAGAAGAAGAAAGAGAAAGGAGACGAGAAACAGAGCCCAAAGAATGAACAGGTGAGAAATACCAAATTAATCAAGGTAAAGTGGTATAGTGTAACATAATGTAGGTTTGATAAAAATGATGATAATGTGAAGGTGATGTTGATGATGGTGAAAACAGTATCAGTGAAGAAGCTGATGAAGAAAAAGAGTGAGTAGGAGAAGAATAAGAAGAAGAAATAGCGAGGTTAACAGGGCAGCATCTCATGAAAGGATTCGTGGGATTTTCTTTCCAACAAATCTGTTATACCCAACAGTTACCATAGTTACAGTCAGACATATGTGCTTCCAAGTCTCTCAAAATCATGGAAAGTAGTCAAATTTAACAGTTTATGAGTTTAACAGTTTAGTTATGTTTAGGAAATACTCTTTTGGACATGCTGCGTGGACTCTGTTACCACTCTACATGACGTAGATGCCTTTGTCTTGGAACTTTACCATTCCCACCCTTGACCTCTCCGTCTTTTCATCGCCATCGTAATTTAATCTTGAGTTGAAAATGTTAATCTTGCAGGGCATTTTTGTTTCCTTTATACACTGTTTGTTTTTTCTTTGCAGGAACTTGAAATTGGGAAGATAAGTTGTCTACATGCTGTGCTTGACATCTTAGAAGAAGACAAACAGGTAGGAATTATATGACTTCATTTTGAACCCCTTAAATTTTTAGTTAAGAGTTGTAAGATGGACTAGTTATTATACTTCTATCATTATCACGTGTGATTATAATGTGCAAACTTGGATATGAAAGACAAGATTCAAGATAATCTATCAAGTGATACCCTGCCAGAATCTCTGCAAATAAAATCTGAACAAAAGAAACAAAATGAAGCAAGTGTGCAAATTGAAAAATAGACTCTTCAATTGGAAAAAGTGGGTGATTTTAAGTTCAGTATTAACATTTTAGTATTGGTTTTAGGCAAATTGTAAATCAGCACAACACCGAATGCGAAATCTCGCACCATTGCACGAATAAGAAAATTTGTGTTGTACAACGCCTCGGAATCTAGCGAAAATATGAACAAACCTGCAGTTTTTCCCTGCAGTAATCTATGAAAAGGGAGCAAACATTATGAAAGCAAAATCCCGCAAGCGCACATGACCTTGGGCAGCATTGCGCATTTAGCCAGCAGGCTTATACGCGTATTGCACCTTCATTTTACTGAGCGCAATGAATTAAATTGTGACGTCACCTCCATAAGCCGTGCAACTGTACATTTTGGACGGTACGTCGTGTGTGCAATGGTACGAATGTTCGACATTCAGCCTCCCATTTGCTCGCGTACAACAAGCTAAGGAGGCGTTGTACAAAACAACCATTATTATTCTTGTTTTCTTTCAGGGCACCACCCATTCTCCTCCTGATCTTCACTGTGCTGCTCTAGGATTCCTTCAAGCTCTTTGGCAAGATAGAAGAGAGACAGCACTTACCATCCTAAGGAAAAGGTACATACAAGACTCTCATCAGATGTTGTTTGAAGGTTTGCATGGTGGCATGTACAATCTCTGATGTGGTTTACGGTACACCATGTGGAGTGTTATAGAAGCAGTGGATAGAAGAAGAGAATAATAATAATACATTGTATTTATATAGCGCTTAATACGTGATATTTCTAAGCGCTTTACAAAACAATTAAGTAACATACATCAATAACATTGGACAGTTAACATACAAGAAAGGAAATGTACAGTGTAAAGTATTTTCATATGACAAATTACAAATTAGCTAAGAAAACTGCCTACTCAAGTTGGGAAGTACATGAACAAATAATGAAAATAATAAAAACTATGACGTTTATTAATTAATTAAATAGTTCGAATAAAATCAGTTTAAACAAAATGAATAATCAGAAATACTATGACATATGCATTATGTTCGAACAATAAAACAGGCAATAGCTAAACATAAACAAACAAAAAATCAAGGAATAATCGTTTGATATTGACAAGATTAACTTAAAACTTAAAGGAAGAATTGTAGAGGTAAGTTTTGAGAGAAGCTTTGAATGATTCGAATGACGGGGCATCTCTCAATTCTATGGGAAGGTCATTCCAAAGCTTTGGAGCAACAACACTAAATGCTCGGTTCCCATACCTTGTCCGAGCTCTGGGTCCTTGGGCCAGTTGCAGATGAAGATGTGTAGAAGATCGGAGTCGAATGGAGGTTGTCGGGATCCTGGTTGAGAGAAGGTCGGTAATATAAGAAGGGGCTTGACCATGTTGGGTTTTGTAAGTTAGAATCAAGATTTTGAAGATGATACGTGCAGAGACAGGAAGCCAGTGAAGAGAATGGAAGATAGGGGTGATGTTGTCGTGCTTTCTGGAACGAGTTACAAGCCGAGCAGCCATGTTCTGGATACGTTGGAGAGGTTGGATAAGAGAGTCTGGTAAGCCGCAAAATAAGAGAAGAAATGGATAGGCGAGAAAGTGGAAATTGGAGAGTAGAGTAATCTTTCTTAAATGTAGTCCTGAGAAAGACTGTAAACCAGAAGAGATTGATGAGTTGAAAACAGCTTGAGTAGTAGGATGGATGAGGAGATGCTGGCTTGAGTCGGAGAGAGAGACTCAACGTTTTGGGCAGGTTGACTGTCTATCTTCAGGAGACTCTCATCCTATTCCTTGTTTTGCGCATGGTCTTTTACAGGAGTTGTCTTGTAAATCTAAATCTGCCTATTTCTCTTTTATGATTATCCAAATAAATTTTAATCATGAAATGCCATAATCTGTCTTTAAGATAGTGCATGCATGTTATGGCACCTTCTACCCTGTCGAATTATGATGCAAAACAAATGGAGCTTAGTTTTATAAGTTGATTGCTTTTTTTAATGGTAAGCAAAGCAAGTGTGTGCCCCTCCTCCAAAAATTTGTTAAGATTTTTTTTTCTTCAATATTCTGTAATATATTTGGCATGTGCACATGTAGAATGAATCGGTTACCCAAAGAAATTTGATGACTTTTTTAATCTTCAGAAATACAATATTGTATAAATGAATACAGTTTTGTTAGGTCATCTGGCTAATTTATGCATATTTTTCATATCTCACAAAAAAAAATGCTTCTTATTTATTTGTTGACCAATTTTATTTTTTTTGGTTCCATCTGAGAGCTACATGAGGTTCACCAAGGTTCTACACAGAATTTAGAAATTTTGAGTAGAAAATTATTCATGCTAATTTATACAAAATTTATTCATAAATCACAAGAATTGCTTCTTCTCTGTCATTTTTTCATCAATTGCAATTCTGTTTCCTCAATTTATGTCACCAATATAATTCATTTCAGTGTCAACTGGGCTGAGATTGAAAATTGTGTTAAATTTCATTGCAAGATGCCATATGAGCTCCACATCATTGATGTGCTACTTAAATTACCCCTGCCCATGGTATGTCAGTGTTTTTATTAGAGCGGTTGATTTGAATAAAGCGCACTTTTTTTTAATACCAAGCAACTTATGGTTTGACATCTACTAATGTTATCTGCGATGACTCATGTTCAGGAATTTGTGAACCTTTTTATATACATTGCACTTTTTATTCTCTATATCAGGCCTAAGTTTTGGAATGATGTTACAGCACCCCTATTCAAGGATCCACCTGCTCCTAAGCCAGACTCACAGGTAATGATTATCATTATCATCATAGTCATCATCATCGTCATCATTGTTGTCATTATCATCATCATCACTATCATCATCGTCACCATCATTATCATCATCGTCACCATCATTATCATCATTGTCAGCATCATCATCATCATCATCGTTATCATCGTTTTCATCATCATCATTATCATCATCATGCAGTTTACGTATCATTTAACATAAAAATTTGTGATACATGGAACTTATCCCATTTTTTCTTTTTTAGGCAACCAGTTCTGTGATCAAGATTCGTGCTCATGCATTGAGGATACTATCTTTAGAATGTTTCCATGCTGGACAGTAAGTAATAATAATAAAAATGATAACCTTGGGAGTATTCTAACACTGAACATTCAAGACACTCTAATTGCTAAGCCACTGATATGGACGTTCACTTCCTCCCGGTTCCCCCTTTAAAACCTGGGCAGATATTTTCCAAATATGAATGGACCTTACCATATGATAGGATTTGAACTGTCAACCCTCAGATTACAAGGCACGAGTTAGAAACATTACACTTATGCAATAAGCGGGTAAAGAGGTTAAAAGTGGTGCGTAAATGTACTTGAAGGTGTTAGATTTCAATTAACATAATAGACACATACATGGCATTTTTAGATTTCTCTTTACAATAGAATAATGTTCTGATAGCACTTTGTATCATTGCTGACATTTAATCATGAATGTCACTACTTGTTTTTGTTCATGGTAATTTTTCTTGTCCAAAGTATAACTTTCCCTTATTTTTCCACAGCTCTGGTATACCTAAAGAGTTGGAAGCTGTTCTGAAGAAGCTGGATGAAAAGAACAGATTCCAGTTTTGGTCGAAGGTAAGGTTCGAAATATAAATACCACCCAACTACGTAACTATGAGACAGACCATCTGCAGAATCATAATCACTTTGCAATATGTCATATTGGTAATAATGATTACGTAGCAAGAATGAATAATGATTACGTAGCTTGATTTATAAACATGGTTTATATACATGTACATGTAATACATTTTCCTGAGGATACAATGCGCAACTATCATTACTCCAGCTTTAGCTTGAGCTACTGCTTCCAGCAGTTCTTGGCGTCTTGCAAATACCCATTCACCTCACCTGTGTTGAGTGTAACACAATGTTAGTTAATTTCTTGCTGTTTGAAAAGAAGCCATGAACTTTAAATCATCTGTTGGAAAGGTAATACCAGGATGCACTTGTATTAACATATATGTACATGTAGGATTTGGTATTGTTTTCCTTGTTTTGTTAGGAATGTTTGATTTAGTTTTGTAAATGGAAGCTGGGGGAGTACATGTACATCATATAAACTATGTAAGCAGGTGCACACCAAGTGGAGGGGGAGGGCCTTTTTTAGGACCCTCTCTTCCCTTTTTTTAATGTCCAAAATTTGTAAGGGAAAACACACCTCTTTGGTGATGATAAATTTATTAAATTTCTTAATGTTTGCTTGTCTATATTTTGGGGAAAATGTTTGCTCCTCCCTTTATGCAGTCAAACTAGGATCTGCCCCTTTATGTTTGTCAACAAATGAAGTTAATTTGTGACAACTACCGGGTAGTCAATACCTCTCACTCTTTATTTCACCCTTTTCAGTACATTGGTGAGGTACTACAAGCCTATGCTCCTACAAACGTGGATGTTGAAGAGTACACATTGAGGGAACACGAGGGACTGGTCCTGCTACAAGCCTGGAGGACAGTTCTTGTAGTAGCTGCCTCTTCTAACGTAAGTCAATAGAGAATTGCAGTGATACTGATGGAGATAAGTGTATTCTTGACATGGTGATGAAAGTGGTAGTGTTGTTTTAATTGATGGTTCTATGAAAAAATACAAAATGAGGGATTGATTGTGCTACAAGCATGGAATCCTCATAGTAACTGCTTCATCTAGCATGAGTCAAATGTTAAAGATGTCGGTGGGCATTATAGTATATATCAAGGTAGTGATGGGGGTGGAAGTGGGGGTGTAAGATGTTGGTATTAAGTCAGTGAGTTCGAAACAGAGTGCTTGATATTTATGGAATTTGCTGTAGCACAGCGCTGTAGGGAACCGCCCGTTCGGAGTGTCAGCAGTAGGACCTAGTATTCTATGTAGACGTAGATCACTTTGAAGGTTGTAGAGAAAATTGATGAAAATTGAATTTGTACTAAATTGGAATAGAATGGTTGATAAATAGTGAAAAAAAATTATATAGAAGAAGATTTTAAAAAATATGAATTTTCATGGAAATGTACTCATTTTTTAAATGCAGGATTCCACTTTGCTCCTCCCAAGTTTGGCAGCTCTGCATAATTCAGCATAACACATGTATTTCGTGTCTTTTTAATTATTTCAGTATCCAGCTTTATCTATCAATGAACCTGCCACAAGGTCTACCATCCTGAATGACTTGGTCACCGCCATCCATAAACAAGCTCAGAATCTAGACTCCATCTTCAATGCCAAGGCTCTTGCTCTACTCTCATCAGTCTACCTCACCCTGGTTACAAAATGGACAAGGTAAATAACAGGGAGGAGGAGAACGATGGTGATGACGATGGTGATGATGATGGTGATGATGATGATGATGATGATGATGGTGATGATGATGGTGATGATGATGATGATGATGATGGTGATGATGATGATGATGATGGTGATGATGATGATGATGATGATGATGGTGATGATGATGATGATGGTGATGATGATGGTGATGATGATGATGATGATGGTGATGACGATGGTGATGATGATGATGATGATGATGACGATAGTGATGATTATGATGGTGATGATGATGATGGTGATGATGATGGTGGTGATGATGATGGTGATGACAATGGTGATGATGATGGTGATGATGATGATGGTGATGACAATGGTGATGATGATGGTGATGACGATGGTGATGACGATGGTGATGATGATGATGATGATGATGTTGATGATGATGATGGTGATGATGATGATGATGGTTATGATGATGATGATGATGGTGATGATGACATGAGTGGTGGTGATATTGATGTTGGTAGTGATGTTGGCAATGTTGATGATGATGATGATAAAGATTATAATGGTCAAGGTGCTGACAATGATGAGGATGTGGATGGCAATAATGATAAAAATATTATGATTGTGATGAAATATCAAATATGTCGCCCGCAACAGAATCATATTGGCCCGAGTCTTTGGACGAGGGCAATATGGTTCTTTTAAGTGCAACATATTTGATGTTTCCAGAAAGAAGAGCCAGTCAATATTATCATTATTACCTTGGGCTGTACAATGTGTAATTCAAGCTATTATTTGGAACAATTTATAAGCCTGTTTGCTTAAATCACTACTAATCTCATTGGAGGGCAACATGGCAAATGTTTACCTCGTTGGTCTCGGATTGAAAGTAGCGAGCTAAATATGACTTTTATTTATTTGCTAAAATGCCCTGTATATGTAATAATGTCATATATTCACTATCAAGATTTAAAGCTACATGTATACTTCTTGAATAACGTGTGTGTTACTGGTCATTGTACAAAGTTTTTGGAGTGAATTGCGAATTAGCAGTCAATTTACAATGAACCATTGGCATTAGATCATTTGCAAAGAACTTGGTAATGGAGATTATTACTTATGACAGAACACTATCACACCAAGTACATCTCAAACCCTGACCACCCAGTCATTAATGCTAATATCTTATTGATATTTTCCCTCTTCAGCAACCTTAGTGGCCAATGGTCCAAGGTGAAACTACTGGTAGATACACTGGAGGCTATTCTAGATGCGGAAGACACGCCCCTCTTGCGTCGTTGTCAAGCAGCCATGATGGGTGCCCTCACCAATGTCTTGAGGCACAGACGCTTGGGACAAACCAAGGATAAACAGGGTAAATGATGTGATGGTGATGGTGGGGATAATGATGATTGTGACTATGATGATGATGAAATAATGACAGTGATAATGAAGATGATGATGCTGTTGCTGCTGCTGCTGCTGATGATGGTGGTGATGATGATGAAGATGTTGATAATGCAGGTGATTGGGATGATGACGATGATGATGTGATGATAGTATTGATGATGATGATGATGGTGATTGGAATGATGATGATGAAGAAGACAACGACTAAAACGATAAAGATGATGATGATGAAGATGTTGCTGCTGATGATGATAGTGATATTAATGATGATGGTTATAATGATTGCGATGATCAGGACGATGATGATAATTATGATAATAGATTATTGTATACCCCGAACAGAGTTCGGAGGATACTATGGATTTGGCCTTGTCGCGCCGCCACGTCCGCTGCATTTCTTCTCCGATCATCTTCAAATTTGGCATGAAGGTTGAGTATGGTATAGCAAAGAAGCCTATCAATTTTGGTGTGGGC
Organism: Lytechinus variegatus; assembly: GCF_018143015.1. Taxonomy (NCBI): domain Eukaryota; kingdom Metazoa; phylum Echinodermata; class Echinoidea; order Temnopleuroida; family Toxopneustidae; genus Lytechinus; species Lytechinus variegatus. The sequence goes on along the minus strand of NC_054754.1, from coordinate 29,803,385 downwards.
GGAGGTCACACGGTAAGGTCAAAGGTCAATTTCAGGTCAACATTAAAGTTTACATGCAAGACTCTCTTATGACACATAACTCCGCAACCGTAAGTCACTTTTCAACCAAACCTGGATGGTAGATGTTCTTGGGGCACCTACATGTTATGTTGCAGTCAGAGGTCACATGGTAAGGTCAAAGGTCATTTTCATGTCAACGTTGAAGTTAACATGCAAGACTCTCTTTCTCTGCAACCATAAGTCACTTTTTCGACCACACTTGGATGATAGATGGACTTGGGGAACCTTCATGCTAGGGTCATTGTCGCCATGATAATTGTATTTTTTGGTTGAATTTCTGTGTGAGCTCTATATATTGCAATGACGGATGACGCAGTGGGTTCGGGGATACACATGCTCCGCTGCGCGACCCGCCGAGCATCTCTAGTTTAGTCATTTCATTTATTTATTTCCATTTCTGGTAAAAAAAAAACCATTCAAATACAATCAAATATTTACAAAATAAAAACATGAATATCAATACCAAGAATATGGGGAGCCAGCAGAGGCCATTGGCCTTTCAAAGGCTGGGCTCCAAAGTTCAAAGGCTGGGCTCCAAAGTCATGAAACAAAACTGAATTGTCCCTCAAATTGGACCTATCGTGCCAATCTTTTTAATCATTGTCCATACTACAGGTCTTGAGATGTCACTGGTGGAGAGACTTCTTCCTCCAATCTGTGTTGCATTACAGCACAGCAAGTCATATCATCATCCTGCCAAGTCTACTACACAACCTCCCACCCAGGAAGTTGCCCTTGACATAACAATGGAAGACCTTGACAGGACTGGGGCAGCAGAGGAACTCCGAATTCATGGTGACAAGGTTGCCAAGACTACCAGTACTCCTGTATGTATTATGCATTCTATCTATCTATCTATCTGTCTGTCTGTCTGTCTGTCTGTCTGTCTGTCTATCTATCTATCCATTCATCCATCCATCTATCCTTCTATCTATTTTTTTTTGTTTGGTCCATCGGTCTGTCCATCCATCTAACAAATTATTTATATGTGTCCATCCATTCGTCCGAGAAGGGGAGGGAGTAAGAAATATAACTTATTTTCAAGAATAGAAATCTTGGTCTTTTCTAAAGATGCCAGTAATCACTGTTTTATATCAATTCAAATCCACCTTCTGTTGTAACTAATTGTGAAACATACAATTGGTTGTTGCATCATATTGTACACTGTATGGGAATTGTGTTTAAAAGATAAACAATCTAATAATTCCTCTCAATCTTTCCAGATAGAATACATTAAAATAATTATCATCATCATCATTCTTTATTTCAATGAGCATTTTCCTTGTCATGAAGGGTTACTGACCTTCGCATCATGATGACACTACCCTCTTTTCAATTCATTCTGTTCTGAGTATCCTCATTCAGACCAACCCAACTGATTTCTTTTTTTACCTCTTACTTATATCTTTCCATGTAATATTCGTCAATATGTGAATGCTAATTCATGTACACAGTAAGAAGCTCTACACTTCTGTTGGTCGATTGAAAATCATCTAACATTATTTCTACTTTTTCCTCAGCCGATACAACTTCCGGTCATTGGTGCTTATCTCTTAGATGAGGTTCTCTTGAATCAGGCTGATCAAGCGGAGAAGTGGATGCCTTTAGTGAGGGAACATAGCGTGGTTTCATTACTTCTTAGTACCCTTCAAGCATGCTTACAGGTGAGAAAGGCTATACATCTTGCTTAGCTAGAAATGGAAAGGGTTTTATGTAGATCTTTTATGTAATAGATAATTCATTTGTTAAGCGCATAGAGATTACCAATATTATGCGCTATATAAGTACAATATTATTATTATTATTATTATTACAAGTTTGTTAATGATGATGGTCTTGGTAGTGATGGGGTGGTGATAATGTTGATGGGGATATGATGATGGAGAGGATGATGTGGTTGATGGTGATGATAATGATGGTGATGGTGATGGTTATGATGTTGGTGATGGTGATCATGATGGTAATGTTGTTGATGTTTGCCAATGTGTCAACAGTGCTACCATTATTTCATCATGTTCGGTAGTGGAAGGACATGATTTAAAACATTTATTATCAATATTATGATTGTACAATGGTGGAGATGAGATTGTTTCCCTCTGTTTTCGCACCACTCTTTTTTCAGGCAAGAAAGGGCTTACGTTATGTTGAGGCTGTTATGGTACTTCTCAAAGATCTAGCTGCCATTCCACTTGTAAGTGCTACTCTTCAATCCTGTTTTATCATAAAAATAACTTGGTTTCTTATTTGCAATTATTACAAAATTATTTTTAAAAATTCATATACATTTTGAACTAATTATTTCATTTGGTATTCATTTTGGTGCACTATTTTTTTTATGCCTTTCATGACTTGTAAGCTCTTTGTAATTCTGTTATGCTGCAATGATGTTTTTTATCAACAAATGATCTGTCTGTCCATCCATCCACCCGTCCGTCCATCCACCCACCCACCCATCCTCCCACCCATCCATCAAAAAGAAACCTAACTGCCTATCCA